>NC_091131.1:54461740-55061740 GCF_040183065.1 Periplaneta americana | reverse complement strand
CTCTTAACTGAGGTAAATGACATCCTTAAAAATTACTCATCTGCCGGAGCTACAGCACCATTTTGTGGAGTGCGGTGGTAGGAAAGCCTCCGTTTGAACCAATGTTTTGCGAGCGATAGAAATTTTAAAGATTTGGTGGCGTGTGAAACGGTACTAAGATACCTACGACCAGAGGGACAGAACTTTGAACCCAAGTAGATTTAGTAGAAGGCGTAAGCAGACTTTCTCAGAATAATATGATTAATTGCCTTGTTTGTATTGTATTGTTTCCAGAAACAAAGGCTTTGAAATACCGCAAACAGACCGGACTTTACTGCTCGTCATTACATCGAGAATAACTCCAGGGTCCCAGAGCAACCAAATTTAGTATCTGAGCTTTTCACTAGGATTAAAAGGCAACTGGAGTCTAATGCTGATCATACCACACCTTCTGAATGTCTGGATTAGGCCTATGTCCTATCTTCGGTTTAAACAGAACTGATTCAGCGTTCAAATTGCAAAATATATTCCAACAAGGTATCAAATATTGAATTAAATTAAAATGTGAAAGATAACCAACAGCCAAATTTTCACATAGTCGAAGACACTATCCAGTTCTCTGAGAGATTACAATTTGTGGTGAACAAAGTGTTGGGCGAGTTTTCTCGGGGTACTCCCATGGTTCATGCGACATTATTACCACTCCATGGCGAAGTTGCTGGCCTTTGTCACTGGACCAATCACTGCGGATGAATACACCCTTAGATAGACCTATATATTTTTGTTCATTTACGTTAAATGTAACACCAGCGCTCCTAGCTACAAATTCGCGTGTTTGGATTCGATTCCCACAGTCTATCTTTCCTGTATTACGAGCTGGCTTTGCCTTGCCTCATGCTGATCACGTGACCAAACGTTCCACTGCATGTTGGTTCATTAATTATATGAGTTGCTGCCTTGTAGAATACTGGTCTGGTAGTTTTGGTACAATACAAAAAATCGGTATTCTATGATAGAAATAGTCGTACAATTGATAGCACTGATCAGAAAAGAAACTTAAATAATGTATGCATAAGCTTGGATTTTTTTTTTTCAATTAAGGGTTACAGAATCATACAGGACCAACGGAATACCGCTAGTTATAAGCTTATAATTGGTGTCAATAGTAATTTGGACGCATGTTAAGATATGAAATAGTTATTTAGGTAGAAGTTCCAGACGAGTCGAAAGAATTTGTGTTTCTTCTCTTAAACAATCACAGATCACAGACATTCTTCTGTCAATCATTATCAATTTATCGACAGAATTACATAAGCATACAAAATGAAGTCCCGCGCCGTGGCGTCGTGGTCTAAGGCATCCTGCCTGGGACTCGCGTTACGGAATGTGCGCGGGTTCGAGTCCTCATGGGGGAAGAAATTTCCTCATGAAATTTCGGCCAGTGTATGGGACCGGTGCCCACCCAGCATCGTGATGCACTTGGGGAGCTACGATAGGTAGCGAAATCCGGTTACGCAAACCAGCTATAACGGCTAGGGGGCTCATCGTGCTAACCACACAATACCTCCATTCTGGTTGGATGATCGTCCACCTCTGCTGCGGCCTGTGGCCACGGCCAGCAGCCGGCTGATCGGTCTTGGCCATTCGTGGGCTGTAGCGCCACGGATTATTATACAAAATGAAATGAAAGTAATCAGGCAGAATTACTTCAAAAGCTTAAGTAAATCGACTGGACTATAAATTCAAAATACAATAAAGTTAATTTGAACATTAAATCAAATGATGTAGCTTAGACAGAAAAAAATCAATCCACTATAACAAGGAAAGTTATATAGATTCAACACGTTTGTAAACGATTCAAAACATAATTTACTCGTATATCAATTTAAATCTTTAGTGCTGATATCTCATTTCTAATTAAATATATTTTCCTGTAACTTCTGGAACTCTACCAGAAAAAATACTTGAAGTGAAAGTATTAATATCTTTAAGAACAAACCTCAATGCTCAGAAAGAGAATCGAACCCAATGATCTCATGATTTGTAGTCAGGAATGCTGATCGCTAGAGCATAAAGTCATATGTTACAGAATCTGCTTATTATATCGTCATTTGTAATAGCATTGATAGATAACATCGCCTATTGTATATGCAAATAGCAGAACCTTGGCGTATGTGAAGTTGCATTGTATTCTATGAATGCTGCTAGGAAAACTGACATATTCTACACTGCAATTTCGTATTCTGTGGAAGTTTAACGCAGCTTTACAACTCCTATGAATAATATTCCTCTCTAGAGCGAGGACTGATCGGGTCACAGCGTCTAGTCCTTGGAGGTCCACAACGATGACGATAAGGATTTGTCTAATTGCGACCTTCCACCACTGTCGCACGCACACCCATGGGGTTTGAAATGTAAGTTCACTGAATTGTTCTCGGCGCAAATAAAAATGGTATTACATTTGGACATGCTCCACTTATTACTCCAAAATAAACCTGAAAAGAATTCCTACAGGTGCTGCATCATACAAATATATTTGTTTCCTATCCACTACCGTCGTCGATTATAGTTAATCGATAAGGAAGCCAACAGCAGGATGGGTTATAAAAGGGTGCCCCAAAAAAACCTAGTCAGCCCGTTTATACCCCTGGCCTACTGAGCGCACAGCAATTTTCTCCCGTCAGCAAAACGTATTTACAAAAGGGGAAGAATACACGCCCCTAGGGATAGACCCTTCGCTGCTCCGACTTGACATAGCACAACTGCAAGATACACAAATACAGCAATGCACTCTACGTCTGAGGAACTTTTAATGAAAGTAACCCTAGATTAAAAGAAGAACAACTAGTTGGTGGCATCGAAGTAGAGAGGGCTATAATTACTTGGACGTCGTTGACAATTGGTAATGGCTCTTTACGAGTAGACCCACGATCAAGTTTTGGTGGTTTAACCCTTTGAGACATTGTGGCTTCATTGGAATCCATCACGCTTTCTATTTTGTTTTAATGTCGTAAAGTTGTGCCACAGTGACTTCAAATAAAGCCACCTCCTAATTTGTATGTAAATTTATGAAAATAAAAATTGTTTGCAAATTTCATCTCTATTTTATGCATTTTATTTTATTTGATCAATATCCATCTCAAATTTGTTAATTAAGAGTTTTTGTCTCAAAGGATTAACAGTGGAACTAGATAGCAATGTTGAATAAAGATTTGCTTTAAGAAGTCCGATTTCCTTGCCTTTGTTCTAGAAAAATTAATCGAAAAATTATGGATGTCTCCTATTCCTAAGAATCAACACTACAATATTCTAAAATGATATACTCCCCACGGGGTGTCTAATCAATTTGCGCCAATGACGAAAGAAAGAAAGAAAGAAAGAAAGAAAGAGAGAAAGAGAGAAAGGAGACACGCAATCGAGATGACAGCAGGTTTAAAATTAAAACTACATACATTACATTTGGAAATTATAAAAGAAGTAAATCGCAGAACTCTGTGCTATTTTGTTTAAGTATGAGCAAGGGGCCCTGCACGAGACATAAAACAGAGTGCAAACATTTTATAGAATGATTTGCTAGAACACAATGGCTTAACATGGAAATAATATATAAAACCAAACCCTTATTTACATTAACTATATTCTTACGTGACGTGTTTTCGGTCCTTAAGTGGTTCTCACTATTGCTACCAATGACACTAAAGGAAGCTAGACTGACTTTTTAAGTGGTCCGCGACATAGCTGCGTTAAGAGGTTGGGCACAGCTTACAGCAGTAAAATTTTTGGAAATATTCAACATTTTTTTCCTCCATTAATGTATCTTGTACAACAATGAAAATTGGTAAGTGTAAAATACTGTCCTTCTGCTATATGAAAAAAAATCTTTAAAATTTAAAAAAAATTGTTTATATATTTTTTTAATTCAAAATGTTGGCAGTTCACTGTGCAGTGATGAAGCGTTTCCCTCATAACTCATAAACTTGCTAACTTTTTCATGTTCTCTCTCTCTCTCTCTATCTCTCTCTCGTTATCTCTCTCTCTCTTTTATTTTATTGCTGAAACTCATGTTTACAATATCATGCTCTTTCAACTACATTTCTTAATAAATAATATTTTTGTTTATTTTGTGTTAGAAGAAAATACTGATTTTTGACCATTTTGAAAATGAACTTATTTTTTACCAGATAATCTATTAAAGATAGACGAGTGATCTTGCATCATATTGTAGATATGACACGCATAAATAAACACAAAAAAATTCATCACAGAATGTTCGATAGTCTATGAGTTATGTGAGAAACGCTTCATCTCTGCACAGTGAACTGAATTTAAAAAATAAATAAATAAATAAAAATTAATATGTGTAAAACACTGTCCTGCTATATGAAAAAAAAATATTTTTACAACTGAAAAAAAAAAGTAAATAATTGTTTTAAATTGTAAATATATATATATATATATATATATATATATATATATATATATATATATATATTTTCATGTAGCAGAAGGACAGTGTTTTACACATACTAATTTTCATACCGTACAAGATACAGTAATGAAAGAAAAAAATGTTGAATATTTTCAAAATTTTACTGCTGTAAGCTGTACCTAACCCCTTAAAGCCTTGAAATAGCGATACGAATTGAGAGCTGGTTCGAGTCCTCATGGGGAAATAAAATGGAATTTCGGTCAATGTATGGAATCAGTTCCCAATCAACACCGTAGTTAATTTGGGAATCTATAGTGAGTAGCGAAACCAGCTGTAAGCCAAACGTTACGGATGGGGCGGGGGGAATAATCCAGTACTCCAGCTGGTATGCCTTGGCTCTCCATAGGCTATCACACAAAGGATAAAAAGGTACCGGCAACTCATCTTAAATCCACAGAGCGCAAGACCGAAACAGGTCCGTTCTTCAGCAGGGAACAGATCATCTACCTGCCTGTCAATTACACTCGAGTTTAGTACAATTGTTATTCTGTAGTTTCTGTCGAGTCTAATCCGTACAGGAGACAGACGCTTCCCTCCATTGTCCTGTTAAATACACAGAAATTCAATAAAACTTACGATGGTTTTGGGATGAGGTGACAAGCTGGACCATTATAACGGTCCATAGCTATGAATGCCTGATTATGTTGTTTTCAACTTAAAGCTAAGACCGGGCCACGCTGCCATATTGCCAATTTATTTTTCCTTTAAACCAGCGGTTTCCAACCATTCGAATGTCACACACCCATTATAGCTGGCCCGTGCATTCATGACATCTTATACTCATTAGGGGTGATATGCATAGACATTTCGCTAGCCCGCGCTACGAGCATGCTAAACTAGCCCCGGCTATCGAGTGATTACTTGTGCAGGATTCATATCATAGCATATCACTAACACTGGTTTATGAATAAGAAAAACGTTAGTTCGCTGATCATCCACCGTAAGCCCGCGCTAAGAATGTCTATGAATATGGCCTTAAATGTTTGGATAATGTAGTGAATTAAGAATCGAATTGATAGCGATACAATTTTAGTTCTGATTTTGATCATAATCTGAAAATACATAAATACAGTCATTTTACGTCGCTAGGTTTATGCTGTAAAAATGAAACCAATTTTCAGTATTACTACAAAGTTGTCAAAGGTTTGGTTGATGTTTCTTTTCAGCTGTTAGTTTTGCGAACTCTAGTTCAATTGTAGACACTTCTTTAGTCACAAGTCCTAATGCCACATTATGTTTACTTCTATATCTATTCTGTAAAAAAAATGAAAGCAGGAAATTTACACCGACAGCATGTTGCTGCAAATGGTATTTGTTTTATTGCAATTTGGTGAACATCGGGGTTCAAGGGTTGTGGATGCAACCCCTGCAACAGGATTGTTGTAGAAAACACGATTGTTAAGCAGGAATCAAAGTAATCCTAACAACTCTTCTTCTTAGACTGGCAAACTATTCTGTCACCAAGAAAAAACACGATTGTTAAGCAGGAATCATAGTAATCCTAACAACTCTTCTTCTTAGACTGGCAAACTATTCTGTCATCAAGAAGGGGTTTGATGTTGTTTAGTCACCTGTCCGAAGACAGGTCTGAACCTCTCAATACCATACCAAGAAGACACCACTTATGAGGCAACTAGGCCAGAAGATAATGGGGTAGGGTGGCCAGGTCCTTTAAGAACTAGTTTTTCATCCAATTATTTATTTCCATAGCAAGAAAATATTCTCTTAATTTTAATGTTAATTAATCGAGATTATCTTATATATTACTAATGACATCCGACGATAGATAATCATTTATTGCTAGGAAGTCACAGAGTGGAAAATGCAGTAATAAATTGATAACTCACAGAGACAAGTTTAATTTCTTTATCGTTGTTTCAATCTTATCCTGAATGTGAACACTGTTTAAGTTGGACTCTGAGGATTTTAATTTATACAATTTTCTTTCTTTCTTTCTCTCAGTTTAACCTCTCCCTTCTAGGTGCATTTACACGACCCACGCCACCCGGGCCTTACAGGGCCGCGACCTGTCGGGAGAGGAATTACTCTATGGATCACATACATACTTTTTTGACCACACAAGGACATGGAGGGCCTCCCCGGATGAGGGATCATCTCAATGCCAGGACCACCTCCGATACAACACAAACATTTAAGACATTACAAATCATTCACTCACACATATGAAAGGATTAAGGGAAGGATCGCCGTCCATGGCCGGCCTTTCAAGAGGTACAATCCCGGCATTTGCCTGGAAATAACTGAGGAAACCATGAAAAACCTCAGTTAGGATTGCCGGCCCCTGGGATCGAACCCCGGACCTCCCGAATGGGAGGCCAGCCCTCTACCACTCCGCTAGCCCGCTCGGTATTTATAGAATTTCAAAAACTAAAAATATCGGAAAGGTAGGCAAAACTTTCAAGTCAAGAGACATCTCCCATTCTTATTAAACATCTATGTCCAAAAAGTCTAAGATAAGCTAACCATATTCCAGCAAACTGATGAAAATCTGAGATGCTTAAAACACCGTTTGAAAATACCTTGGTTTCGCTGACCAGATTGGGAACTCCTGCTTCCTAAACTATTTGAATTTACACACGCCGTAAGAAATGGAGGACTGTAATACTCTGAGAATACTTACTCCACTATGACGATGGCCACATTTAAAGCGATGGTGGAGAATGAAGATGACGCAGTGACGGATCAGTTTTAGGGTCAGGGTCGGCGTGATGCTGTCATCTAGCTTCCTCGTAAGGTAATAACCTTCGCTGCGCGGCCGCCCCCATCCATCCTTGAGAGCAAGTTGGAACCGCGTGTGTAACATTATTCACATGTTTGCGACAAGGACGACCGTGCGGCGGACGTTTGAAACCCACGAACATTTTTCTAAAACGTTGAAAGTAAAGATAATTTCGAAAGCTTTACTTCAATCGTTAAAATGCGCACAATTAGTGTTCCCACCTCCCTGGTATCCATTGCCACGCGAAGAAGTAGGGTTTCATATGACAGCACCTGCATGATTACAATCGGTGTGTACACTTGGTCAAAATGAAACTGACCGGCCTCTTAAGCAGTTAAAATTTTAGAAGTCCCTTCGGTTGAGCGCGAAGTTCACTACCGTAAACCTCCGTGCGCCGCTTTAGTTAACTCCATAATACACGGCGCTGATTTGGACTACCTCCACAGCATGCTTAGAATCTCCGTAGAGAATTGTGTGTTCTTTCCTTTCTTTTATTTTTTTACAACCCGTTTTAGTGTAATATAGTCAATTTTGCCTATGTTAATTCATGTTACTTACAGATAATTGAATCATTTATTTATGGAAGGCCCGTTGTCCAAAAACATATTTTTGTGGGAAATTAAAAGAAAACTGTTTATTGAAAATACTGCATATTTTTCAAAATCTCAAAACATGATATGTTATACAATAAAATAAAGGGAAAATGTTAAGGAAATTTTCAGTTACTGTCATCAAAATTGTCGAGCATACAGCTTTTTGAAAAGGTTGGACAAAGGGTCTTTCTTAAATAAGCGATTCAATTACAAAATTAATGAAAATTTATGGTTATAATTCCAGGAAATCAGGATATATTTTGTCATCAGAATTATGGTTTTTCTTCTTGTTTACAATTACTACGTTTAGGCCCTGATGATTACGGATTTAGGTTAATACAGTATAATAATCATATTCCCTGTAGCAAATTAATTATTGCTAATTATTTAACCGTCAACATATTTACTGAATGTACCTTAGGCAATAGAGTGTAAAGCATCAGGGATTAATAAAATAATTAACACAGCATTTTAATATGAAAGCCCCTAATTGTCTTTAGTGTTACTTCCATCTAGCGTCAAAAGTTTCTATTAACAAGAAAAAAAAATAATAAAGCGGAAAGTATTCTAAGGATAAAAAATGACGAAATGCTGTTATATTTTCACTGATGCATTTAAAAGGCAAAAAAGAAAATCAGTAGCTCCATGAAGATCTGAACTTGCAACCTCACGAACACTTAGCTAACGCTCTACCACTACGCTAAAAGACTCATTTCTTTTCATCTCCTGTAAAATAATCAGTAGCAAATCCAACAAAATAATATAAATTCTCTCAGAATCTCATTAACGCCACAATCATAGTAATACTGATAAAACCAATTCATCTTTGTAGGAAAAAGCTGCGAAAAATAATTTCCCATACAAGATTTAATGTCAATAGCTTTCACTTGTACATTTTGAAATAATGATGTCAAAGCAGCTGGAAACAAGTACCGTCACAGCAAATCCAATTTTGTAAATGGAAATATTGTTTTATGTACAATCCATAACTGACTTGGTAGACACTCTGCCTTTCACTGTAGCGACCAGACTCCAGAGAGTCCAGTTGGAATTTGTGGTGGAAGAAGGGAATTCTGAGGCTTTTCTCGTGATTCTCCTGTTTCTCCTCACTATCATCATTAGTCCACCAACACACCACAATCACCCTTCACTTTACTAGGTCCCGAGCCAACTTCCATATCAAATAAAAAATTGCTAAAAAGATGAGCAAGGAGTACACTTGTGTTTAGTAAAGACGATTAATTAAAATTTTGGTTTTATTTGTATGGAAACGTTATTTTTAAGAAGGTTTCAGAAAGTTCAAAAGCGTCCTAATTTTTAATTATCCTATATATTTTTATTTTTAAGGTTATTAAAATGTTACAATAGTTACACAAAGCTGGTAAAACAGAAGAAGAGTGAAAAGAAAACTACGACAGGAAACGAAGTATTCCGCGAAAACGTGACTCAGCCGCAATGCCTGTTAAAATTATGCCAGACTGCAACACTATCATATATTTGTATTAAGCATGACTGTATTGTTTCCACGTGTCGATATCCTTATCTAGTAATACAGATTTATGTTTGTAGTTACAAAACACGTCGTCTTGCTTCCTTTTTGAGAGGAAACCATGCATAGCGTGATGTCTCACAATCTTAGAGTAAGAAAATATCGTGGAACAGTCTAATATATAAGAAAAATATATATACACGTGTGCGTACTAAAAATGAACCAACTAGCTCAAAAACTACAGAAGTTAAAAATTTCAACCATCTCATCCCTTAAGGGGAGAGGATGGTATTTTTTAAAACTTTTTTCCTATTTGGTGTAAAATATTAATTTTTTGTATGTAGAGCTCATAGCTGTGGCAACTCAACCAAATAAAAATAAAAAAAAAATATTTGGGGGCCCAAATTTGAAAAAACATATACCCAATGCAGGATTGTACTAAAACCGATATATCTAAACCGTTTTTAAAGATAGATTCAAACAGTTTTTTGCAATGTATTTGCAAAAGCATGTTCTACAAACAGTCAAACAGAATTTTTGATATTAGTCCCTACGTTTGTAAAATAAACAATTAGGGCCGTATTCATAGACATTTTTAGCGCGGGCTTCCGGTGGATGATCAGCGTTTTTCGTATTCATAAACCAGTGTTAGCGATAGGATATGATTTGAATTCTGTACTAGTAACCAGTGGATAGCCGGGGTTAGCTTAGTACGCTCTTAGCGCGTGCTGCGAAATGTCTATGAATAGCACCCCTAAAGTTTAATAATTTTCTGATTTCCTTTCTTGCAAAAAAAAAAAAAAAAAAAAAAAAAAAAAAAAAAAAAAAGACCTATTTTTTAAATGAAATCAATCAACAAAATTCTGTTACAGTGAAAAGTTTCCTAATAATCTAAAGAATGTGTGTTCTAAATTTCATATATGTATCTTTAATAGTTCAGAAATTATATCCATTTTTGTCTGGCAATGCAGCAAAAAAATGAAGTTACTGGAAACCGATAAAAGCGAGCGTGTGATTTAAAAATCCATAGCGCAGGAAGTTTAAAAATGACGTCTCAACATCCGATAAGGGCACAAATACCCACAAAATGTTATGCAATGCATTCCACACATATCAAAGGGTATTTTAAAGAAAATTTTTTTTTTGAAAATTTAATTTACCGGAAACAACAATAAAAGTGGGCGAGTGATTTAAAAATTCATAACGCAGGAAGTTTAAAAATGGCGACTCAGCATCCGATATGGGCACAAATACCCACAAAATGTTATGCTATGCATTCCACACATATCACAGAGTATTTTAAATATATTTTTTTAATTTACTCATTTTTCACCAAAAATTACTATCCTCTCCCCTTAAGCAGTGTGTGAACATGTCTGTTTCTAGGCAAGAGGCCACAAAGATTAAACTTGAACTCCTAATATGACCGTGGTAGGCTATTCTTGCTATGACGAGCCACATACCTCATCCCACTTAATACGTTTCTCCACGCCTGTTTGGGATGCCTCACTGCAAGCGTTAGGTGTGCATTTGTGTACATAAGTAAAAATATCGACACTGCTCGGCCCATACAGATCAAAGATCCCACCGCCCTCTGAACTTTAAGACCTAGCGGAATTCTATTAAAAGATGCGACAGAATTAACGCGGAGCCACTTCACTGCAGCATCGATCCCTGCGTCGCGACGTCGGACGATGCACCTAGCAAGCAACATTTTTTAAAGATCTGTCAGCGCAGTCGCCCCCGATGAATCAGGGCTTTCAGGAGAAAGAAGGTAGAAGTGATCATCCGGAGACCTTCAAGATCAAGGAAAAAGAGAGAATGTAATATCGTGTCCGAGCTAGAGGTATCAAGAAATAAAAGAAAAATCTGACAACCACGAGAGTAATTAAATGAAAATTTGTTTTAATGTTATATAAAGCACTCCAAGTTTTACATTCAGTTCAGTACATCTCAATGTGAGCACCTCTTGTTGCTCTGCAAATGTCCAAACGATACTCCAATTCTCTCCAAGTCAGTCAATTGCTAACCTGATGCGTTGTCTCAATTGTAATACATTTTGGATTGGACACTGTTGATACACAAAGTCCTTGATAAAACTCCAGGCGAAATAATCCACCGGAGTCTGATCAGGAGACCTTTGTAGCCATGCTTTGGGTCCGCCTCTTTCAAGCCAACGACAAATGACTCACGTTAGTCTTGTATGCGTTTTTCAATAATTAGATAGACAGAAAGAAGTGGAAACTTCGCGAGAGCAAAATCACTGCACGTGTATTCTACTCCAGGTATCAAGGAAACACTGATAAAGTTAAAATAAAGATAGAGTTGTTTATTGTAAGCAAGGTTTTTTTTTTTAACATAGCAGATACTACATCATTACAGGCAGGTAAAAAAAAAACATACGCAAGTTCAAATTTTTTCTATTACCAAAATCTAACCAGGCTATTAATTTAAACAAATTACCATTCATAGGTTTATTTTTCTTTATGAGGTGGGGAAGGAGGGAAAAGCAAGTGAAGTTTTCTGGAACAGTATAGTTATTTATTCTTATTGCATAGCAGGCAGCTGTGATTACGTCAAGGAACATATACGCAGACCTAAATAGAATTACATATCTCATTCCAAACACTCTATTTCATTCGGAGTCCGTAATTTTATTGCTTTCATCGGCAAGACGTGATAAGCCGCACCGGTCGGATACGATGAAACCGTGGCTACTGCATTTTTACGAGGGAATCGAATCGAATCGAAAGTTTGTGTACAGAATCCACCGCCTTGCGACAGACGGCCAACGCATGGTCCGACCTTGCGATTGTGAGCGCTGTGCTTCGTAGACTAATGTTTGGTGAAAGGTACTTCCCCTCTCTTTCTCGCCGTTTTATGCCTACCAATAGTTCACGCTCTCTTTTCGGTCAGTTTAGTCCCATTCGGCGAGGCAGGGCATCCCTGAGACAAGTGACCAATTACTCGGCTTAGTTATTTTACAAGCATGAGAGTCGAGATTACACGTAGCATGTAGCACTATGAACCACCGAAGGAAAAACCTGATGTAAACAAAAAGGCGAATGTGAGACAAAGCTCACATTTATATTACTAACGTTACAATTGGCAAATCAGTGAGTAGTAATAAGATAAACGTAGTCGTAGTTAATCTAGCGGATATTAAAAAATAAATAAATACATAAATAAAAGATTTAAGTTTATACACTGCACTGAGAATTAAACTTACTTTTAAGCAAGTTCCAACTTCTAGAAATCTTCAATAATGAAATCATCAAGAGTAGGCGAACTTCCTTCGAACAGAAAGTACTCGTCGCATTTAATACTTCTGAAATCGGTTTATTTTACGACGCTTTTATCAACTGTCAGAGTGAAATGAAGATAGTGAAATGAGTCCAGAGTCCAGCACTGAAACTTACCCAGCATTTACTCTGGGATTGAGGGAGAAAACTCCAGAAAAAGCTCAACCAGATAACTTGTCCCAACCAGGATTTGAAACCGGAACCGCTCGGTTCTCGGTCAGGCATGCTAACTGTTACTCCATAGCGGTGGACCGCATCAAATAAAACTGTAAAGTAGGTAACGTAACCTCCAAGCTTTGTAATCACTGCTGATTGTAAGTTATTATAGAATCGTTCCACTTAAAAGGTTAGCTTCTGAAACCCTTTGATATTTTAGTTTACACGGCTCACCACATATTATTTTGTTCTTATGTTTCTTAACTCGTCGCGCCAATAAATTGTTAATACATACAAAGTCTTTTGGATCGGTGGAGGGAGGGGTTGAGGTCAGCGTTCTGGTCTTATCTTCACGTTTGAAGCGTATTGGAGGTCTTGTAATAAACAAAACAATCAGCGAGTGTTTGTTTGCGGTACAGCTAACAAACTCGACTTGCCGACGTTAACCATTTGAGTATGTTCACAAATAATGAAATATTGACATAATATAGGCCCTACACGTACAACAAAACAAACAATGAACCATTATCACACAGATCATAACGGAGCATATCTTCCATGACAAGAAGAGCCGAACAAACCGCAGTAAGATGATTCGCACTCTTGCCAACTATGAATCACTGTTTTGTGATGAAGCTGATTGTTTAGTTCGAAACTGAGAATGACTTTCTTTTCATAAGTTGTGAACTTGTACATCCGAAATTACTTTCTGTAACTGGAAAATATTGAATATTGGCAGTAGTGTAACTTATCTATCGCTATGACGCGATAACTAGTATCGGTTCTTAATGTAATATACTGTGTCATTAACCAGACTATACAGCAGTGGTCGGCATTTCTCGGCTCGTGAGTCAACCCCTTAATACACAAGCAGGGCGGAGGGGTAAGGCATGATCTCTAATCTCCCTCCCCTTAGACATCATTTCTTCATTCAACGTTAAGCAGTTTGAGTATCCTCCCCTCCTACATTCCCCTTTGCTGTGTATTGCGAGCTGCATTTTATATACGACGTAACTTTATCGACCACAGCTATACAGCATGCACATGCTAATTCGCGCGCTGTGATAGAGCGAATCACACTCAATATTTCGGCGGAGTAATACATTTGTGCTGCCGTGTTTGTTGGCATTAGGCTTTTTCTTAGGTGATTTATAATGCAGATAGTTTTTTCTCCCTCTCTCGTCTTGTCAGTATTGCGAACGGTGGGACTTCCATGTCATGGCGTCAGTACTATGCCCGACTTCATTAAGAACATACGTTGCTATACTGATCATAGGAATTCGACCCGATAGTGGCTTCCACCCATCAAAATTCTTCCTAAACTATTGCATATGTCTGAAAAGTTTCAAAATGCGAAGGCTACTAGTAGAGTAGTCATGGTATGAGTGTAATGGTAATTGAATTTAAAAAGTGGGCCAATAACTTATTGTTAGACAAAGCCCAATTTTTATATCAAACCATATAAGCAGGTAATAGTTCACACTAAGCAAAATTGAAGATATCTTCTAACTTAGAGGAATAGTGTGCCCTTTAAGAAGATTTACATTTTTGTACGCCAAGTTATAAGCAACTTTAGCCCACGACTTTTATCGACAAACGAAAAATAAGATTGACAACCACGCCGAAATATGCGGAGATATCACATCATTTCAATGATAAAAGTCCTCTTTAAAACAACAAGCCCGTGGGTGTGTGCCTTATATTTCGAGGTGTATACCCTGCTGAATATTTTGTCGCGTGCTATACTCGAAAGGGTTAATGTTCATTTTGCGTTCCCTGGGTGTGAAATTGTGGGTCCCGGTATCGAGCAGCTAACACGGCGATAGAGAAGCCACCACTACGACACCAAGGTCGACTTCGCACAGATACGGCATATGCATCGATTTCAGGTTCACAATACATTTGCAAGGAGCTTATCAAATTACAGAACGTGAAATGTAGGCTATATTCGAAACTATCCAAGCTACAGACGAGATGGTCTGCCGTTTCTTTCTTAATTTATTCTTTTTTGTTCGATAATGGTTAAATTACTTTCACATTAACACACTTATATTAAATTTCACGTGTGTTAACACTTTTACAGCATATAATGAAGGCAACATTATACTCGTAAAAGTTCATTTTTATGGCTGACTGTCCACGTCTGTAACTTGGGTGTTTTGCTGTCTTATTCATACTCTATAATTACTTTGAATGCGTTTAATTAAAACATTGTTTCCAGATCACAACTCTCCCCCTCCCAATCAGAGCAGCAACCAAGTGCACACTGCTTCCCGACATTGAAACGCCAGTAACCGGTGGGCGCGCGTGTCAGCCCGTTTGCCTGAAGGTTGCAGCCTTTCGTCATGTCGACAACGTGACCGGGCGTTCGCTACTTTTTTTTTTACTCGGTTATTTAGCGACGCTGTATCAACTACGAAGTTATTTAGTAACGATGGGATTGGTGATAGCGAGATGAGGCCGAGGATTCGCCATAGATTACCTGACATTTGCCTTACGGTTGGGGAAAACCTCGAAAGGAAGACCCAACCAGGTAATCAGCCCAAGCGGGAATCGAACACGCGCCCGAGTGCAACTCTGGATCGGCTTTGAGCTACGCTGGTGGCTCCGTTACTTGAAGGTTCATACATTTCACAAAGAAAATTAAACCTACCCCGAATGACTCTATTCTGAATGAAGACGAACATTTTACTAAAATTAGTCACGACGACAAGACGACGATGTAATAATGTACAGGTAACAATAACGATCTGTTTTCAGTAATTTGCAGTATGATTCGTTCCTTCTTATTATAAGAACTGCAAACGAATAAGAGTCATAACAAGCAGCAGAAATAGCTACGTATCATGCCGCACGACCATTGCTTTCGGCAATAAATGACAGGCCAAAGTGCAAAGATTTAGCCTACGCCGAGTGCCTAGATCGGAAAAGGGTAAACTTCTATTTTTACGCAGTAATTCGAACCCAGATCCCTTGGAACAGTAGAGTTAAATATAGCAATGACACTTTTATTATTATTATTATTATTATTTCCTGAAGTTGACGAAAACATTGTTTCACGCAACCCTCCGACTTAGCGATCATATTATATATTTCCATGAATTTTTAAGCTTAAATTCAACTGTTTTTCTTAATTCCAATAGTCAGTAGTTTGATTTACTTTTGTAAATTATATCCAATTGTAAACAAACACCAAATCACGAACAAGAGAGCCAACTGTTCATATGGTCTTCAAGGCATATGGCCACAGTTTTAGATGACATAAAGCAAACACAAAGTACGCACAGACAATCATTAGTTTTCCATTTCCTGCAAAGGCAGGGAACCCCGGAGACCATGGGTCTCTACCCGCCTGCGCCTACTGCATTATTACGTAAGCTGTGATGCAGCACAAACGAAGGTTGCGACGCCGATGTTGGCAGCCCTGTGCGGTTGCGGTACAATGAACCAAACCAGTCAGTCGGAGTCTCGGAGATGCATGCGTCACCTGCAGACGCGCGCGCTATTGCCACATCTACAGACTCGACATCTGCTCCTCATTGTTCTCTTGACCTTAGGAGCGGCCGGGATGGCGTCGATCTCATGGCAGCGAGCACGTCCCTAGCAAGTGCCGAGGAGTCGAATATTCCTAATCCTCTGAGCCCATATTCTCGAATATATCGTCTAACAAACTGCGCGTAACGTACGAGTAACTTCGATGTTGGCATTCGTAAAGCAACCGGGCAACAAACAACAGACTTGTTTCTGCGCCGCTATTTATTACGTAAAGGAAAACATAAAAGAAAAACATCACTCGAGTAAACACCTCGACACATTTTTCGCCAGAGCTTCAGGTATAGATATTATTACACAGAAACTCCCATGACAGGCCTATTTACGTACATCAGGGGCGGACTGACAAACAGTGAGACAGCCGAATTACAAGCAAACAACAAAGACGAGGACAAACGCACAAAAAGACATGGTAATAGGAGCCAGATTAGCTTTAAGCATTTAAGTCCCACTGGTCCCATTATTCTAGCTCATCATGCGTACCTCTTACAACAATACAGCGAAATTATTGATACACTAAGATGTAATTGTGTCAATTTTGTTTAAAAAATCGTTTTTCATTTTAACTTCTCCACACATTTTCATGCAGGCAGACCTTTCAATCAGCTGTTTCCGCTGTTTTTCAGTTGGATCGCAAACAAAATATCAACAGGGTGAGTAGGTTCCCCATGTTCAAATATCAACAAGATTAGGTTCCCCATGTTCAAATATCAACAACGTGAGTAGGTTCCCCATGCTCAAATGAGTACCTCCATGGAAAAAAGGTTGGATGTAACATGTTGCCCATCAAATATCAACAACGCGAGTAGGTCCCAAGGCTGTGTGAGACGGGGATGTTAATTGATCATGTAGCACAGTAGTGGCAGTGTTCAAATATCAACAACGGGGATCAGGCAGATGTTATTGTCTATAACGCCACCTATAATAATCGTTCATGACCCGTGGCTCCATCTAGGTTAAAATATAAATACCGATCATAAGTTTCAGTGATTAGCAGAGTAGTGGCAGTGGAAGTACAGAACACGTTTGTTACAAATTTTTACCAATAAAGAAATAAAATTAAAGTTATTCAACGCAGCGTATCCGCCAAGTACAAAACATTTTTAACCTACCTACTATCACAGTCTACTATATACAGTCGCGAAGCTCAAAATGCAAGCATGGGTAGTTGCCCACCACTAGGATCGCTACTATCGCCTCATCATCGCAGATCTCTCTCCTAGCAGCCGACAAAATGTGTTACACTTTCGTTGTCGTGTTCTTTTGGAAAAATTAACACCTTCCTTCCATTATTGAAATATTAAATGCATAAAGTTAATTTATTATTTTAATGAAGTATATTAAATTCCACCATAAACTCGAAGATACCTGCAAGAAATAAGTTAATATAATTTTTGTTTGTGCAAAACGAACTGAAATTTACTATAATAGCTTCACTCATTCAAGATTACAGCGATAATTAACTATGAAACCAATAAATATTAATTTGCATTTCTCTTTACAACAATAATAATGGAAATATGAATTAATGGAGTAACTTACGTGTACCGGTACTTGTTGTTAGGCTTACGTAGTTAACAAAGTGGGATGAGGTTAAGCAATAATAATCACACCAGAATTGGAAATAAAACGTGATCAATAAATTTTATTGTAACAGACCTTTTCTACGTCTCTAGTAAAGCAACAAATAAAAATAACAACAAAATTAACAGCTATAATTAAAAACATATCCTTTGAAGAAAAAAGTAGGCCTAAGCAATAATAATCCCACCAGAATTGAAAATAAAACGTGATCAATAAATTTCATTAAAGCAAACTTAATTTTTTACGTCTTTAGTAAAATAACACATAAAAATAATAACAAAATTAATAGCTACAATTAAAAATATATCCTTTGAAAAAAAAAAGTAGACCTAACCTTTATTTCTCTGGAAATTTAGCAGCCTAAGTGACAGAACTTTAACCGGTATCTAATGTCCTTTCGGTTAGGCTGAAACATTTCATTGTGAAATTTAAGGATATAATGTATTCTAACAGTCACAAAGAACTTCAAATTAACAGTTTTGTTTCTGCACAGCATTCTTGTGGAAACCCAGGAACCTTTCTGAATCTTTCAGAAATCGGAAAAAAGGATAACTCTGGCCTCTTTCTCTTACTGTTGCTACAATTTATAGCACTTAAACGTCTCCTCCTTGTCCCATATTATTATTCCAATTATTATATTTTAGCCATTAACATTTTCATTGTAACCAATACGAACATTTCACAAGCATCAATGTGAAATACGCAACGAGCTAGCACTCGATAGAAATACGACACAGTCCAAAGTCGACCATGGACAGTCTATTGTTTCTAGTTGCTAACCGCTTGGAGCGCTTTATCACGAGATTTGCAAAAAAACACCTCAAGCTTCGCGACTGTATATAGTAGACTGTGCTACTATCGTAGACAGTAGGCTAGTTGACAGTCCTAAGTCTGTATGAAATGGGAAGAGAAATTTTTTCTGCCTTGATCTAGCGCGGGAACCAATTGCAGTACACAGATGAAATCGACCTGGAACCAACTCGGGTATAGCTCTGGAACCGATTGGGAACCGATTCACAGATTTGTGAGCCAATTCCAGTACGGCCGTTGTTTCGGCTGCTCTTTTTTAAAACGTTGCTCGCTCCAGGTGTTTAAAACTCTCAAACTTAATTTCCTACCTTTTGCATTTTTTTACACATTGCTTTACTACAGAAAGCTAGGCCTACTCCTTTTTTTTTTAATTTTGTACTATGTGCACGATTTTTTGTAGGTCTCTTAATGGTGCGCTTAACAAAATTTCCTACCAGGATTTTCCTTAAATATCTTGGGAGAATTTTTTTTCTCCTAGAATCACAATTTTTATCTGTTTTTATATTTGACTATATAAAATAATTTTTATTACCTCTTGGACAAACAACCTGAAAAAAAGTAGCTACATAGCAAGTTATATTTCAGAGAGTTTGAACGATATTGGAGCAAATTTCAGGAGATTTCTAAAATTCGTAGTACCGCTAGCCAATTTTCTCAAAATACAATTTAATTTAAAAAATAATAATTAATTTAATTTGAACTAATTGAGATGAAACTTCGTAGGCCTACAGCTTGCATGATATGTGTGCAAATGTTCCGAGATTTAGCTCAAACGGTTAAGAAAACTGAAATTTTACGTCAGTGTATCTTTAACGGTAGTTTCCTAAGTTAATTCACTCCTTGCGATGATATTCTAGCACGAATTCATGACCTCGGAAGCTTGCATTACACGACGCGATCTGCTCTTCTTGTCCACGTAGTCTACCTACACTCAGTATTTGTAATTAACTGTATATCGGCGTCTAATCTTGTGCAAGTGTTTTATAAGGGTACAAATACATACAATATGCTTCGTTTTTAATTCGACTATTTATTTATGTACATCCGGAATAGCTTAATGAATAATGATATGAAAGAAATTCTCAGAGCTGCTAAGGAGAAAATACAGTACATTAAATCGGGCTGACAGTTGGCACAACGAAATTAAAGTATTCGGGGGGAGGGGGGGGAGATATCTGAAAACTTTTACCTCCGTTAAAATCTAAAAACGTACTATTTCACGAAGTACCGCAATATACCACGCGTGAGAAAATTAAATGTAAAGCTAATGCAACATATGTACGTCCTACTTGCAGTTTGTGAAATGAGAACATCTCGACAACTGTTGTACTCTACTGAAAAAGAGACGGGCGTCAGGGATCAAGGTTCTTACTCCTGCAGCGACTTTCCGTGTGCTAATATAAAACCCACACAGCAACACGTAACCATTGCAGTGACGTCACATCACGCAAACATCACCCTCTTGCACACACTGTAGCTTAATTAAGCAAAACAACGTCAAAGGCTAAACATCCCACATGACATCACTCCAACATTGCGTCATAAGCATGACGTCAAGAGACGCCTTGCTTTCCAATTTCACCGCACGCGCACTGCGTCATAAGACAAGGACACTGCTGCATCATACACATGCGTCGCTCTAGCTTGGGAACCTCACTTCGATTCCCGGCTCCCCTCTCTTGCATTACAGCCATCTGTCGCTTTGTATTCGGTTACATAGGAAGCTGAAATACTCGTGAGATAGCAGTTCATCAATTGCCAGTTTCAACAGGGATTTCACTGCAGTCGATATTATCACATGTTTTTCGTGTTTACCTCGATCTCTCCAAGCAAATGGTAAATACTTTGAAACAAACCACAAATGTGTCTAAAGAGGCTTATCGCGCTCTATTACTCAATTCAGGATCACCCCATTTCACAGAGAATCTCACAACTATAACGATTCCATAAATAACTCTCAATCAACTTCATTATCTGCTTTGTGTAGCTAGGCTTTTTGGCTTTTCCACATTTTCAAGAGGAATACTGTGGGCTACTTCATCTACTCGGTGATCGTGCGATGTCTGGGTGTTGTAATTTAGAATTATTTAATTACAATTCTTTCTGTTCAACGTCTAATTTTAATGTATGCTTTCACGGTTTTTTTTTCTTTCAATATATCCGTTATTTTCTAGAAAGTTATTTGAATTTATTATGTACAGTAGTGGCAAAAAAAAATCGGACCGACCCTTGTAGCTGATTTCAGAGCCTTGTTCACTCCAGAGCACGATAGACTGGTAACTAAGACGTTGGTGGTTCGAGTCCTGCCTGGGAAGGAAACTTTTTTTGTTCCTTATTCGAATTTATTCCCAATACTTTTCGATTGCTGGTAAAATTTATGTTCTGGGAATAATAAGTTAATTAAGTAGTAAACTATCGCTGCATAAGTATATTATATACTACTATACTATATTATACTATTTATTCTACGAGATATCCCCCCCCCCTCATCACCGGAATGATAAGTTCGTCTAGAATGCAATTTTCGTACACAAGCAGTCAATAATATATTCGAAGCGTGACCAAATGAAACCTATTCGAGCGTATTTTTAAATGCATTGTAATATATAAAACGTGCGATATATGCTACACTATCTAATGATGCACGCATTTTTGTTTGGAAGTATCCATAGTATTCACATAGGCATTTCATTATGTGGAGACGCGTCGATAACGCAGCGGAAAAAAAAATCGAGGTGGCTGTGTCGGATTTTAAGTAAATACGTCTGGCTTAAACAGACAAATCTAGATAAGATATTTCGTTTCGTAGAACCCGATCGCAAACTCGTGGCACCAACATGCGCGAGCTTCTTTCTGAGGCTTCGGAGTGGGGGGAGGGGGTTGTGTGTGCGGGCGACTGCTTACTCATAAAGCTTACTGTTCAAACACCCCCTCCCCCCCCAGGAAGACTCTTGGGCGAGTCCATGTAAGTGGATGCCAATTCGTCTTTCGCGTAGGTGCCACGAGTTTTCGATCGGGCTCTACCAAAATCTGCGCTACAGCATATCGGAGTCGCGAGATCCTATTACCCGGAAATTTTCGCCCACGCCCAAAATGGCCACCAGTCGCCGTGAGCCCATATCTGCGCCTCGCGCATCCGCGGCGCTAACTCAAGGCCTTACTCACATCGTAGTCGTATACCCGATCGAACGAGAGCATATTTATTTTAAACGTTTATTAGTCACGAAATTATAGTGTCGGAATGGATCACGTTACATCACCATTTCCGTCCTGGCACCCCACGTGTCGGTCTGATTTTAAAAACGCTGATTCTTTCAGCACTGACGGCTTCATTATTTTGCGTAATTCGTGCCTCTTTAGAGCTTTCTTTAAAGGTCCGAAAAAGTTAAAGTCACATGGTAACAAATCGAGATTGTAAGCTGAGAGGCCCAGAGTCTGCTGTTGTTAAGAACTGAATCATCAAACGCTGCTGACCTTTGGATGAATTTGGAAAACACTAACCAAGTCAATATAGCCTAACTGCTCGTACACTAAGTTGAAAAAAATCTGTCTGTTGCAAATACACAATTGCATTTCACTTATGAAAATACTTTCCATTAAAATTACAGAATTTCGGGCAGATGCTAATTTACTTTAACAGACGAATCAACTGTAAAACATGTTTTCTGTCGTCCTTTCCACTTCCATTCCACAGCACTTCAGTGTCTTTTATGTTCAACATACAGTAAATGATGTGGCCAAGTTATCAGCTATAAATCCAATGCACAAGGATACGGTTCCACGCAGAGAACAAAGATACTGTATTATGTCCGTCTTGTTGGAACTGCATGCTTATCAGTATCACTTATTCCGTATGCACTATCTTCACCACATGACCAGAGTCCCGTTTATTATGAATGTCCAGTGTTTGTTCTTGACTCATGAATGAGCGGACGATAGCACCAAAGGTCCCAACCCTTGAAGGCAAATGATGATAGACAAATGTGTTATTGAGCTGTAGAAGGCATATGCTTCAAGACTGTCTAAAAATCCTAGAAGTTTCACTCCAGACAATTTTTTTTTTCACTTTGGACAGTGTTTTTTTCTCTCCGTGAAACTAAACGAGCACAAAATCTAAAAGGACACTTTATTCGCTCAAGTTTGTCTGTGCAGACTATATATGCCTAGAATTGAAAGGTTCAGAACCATAGTGGGCCAAGCGCCATTTACTAAAACCGTAGAAAACAAGGATTAAGTCTACACCTGTGGAGTAACGGTCAGCGCGTCTGGCCGCGAAACCAGGTGGCCCGGGTTCGAATCCCGGTCGGGGCAAGTTATCTGGTTGAGGTTTTTTCCGGGGTTTTCCCCTCAACCCAATACGAGCAAATGCTGGGTAACTTTAGGTGTTGGACCCCGGATTCTTTTCACCGACATTATCACCTTCATATCATTCAGACGCTAAATAACCTAGATGTTGATACAGCGTCGTAAAATAACCGAATAAAATAAAAAATAAACAAGGATTATTACCATAATTCAATGGAAACATATAGCAGTAATATAAAGTATACACATTAAAACTAAATGATATGTCAATCTTCATTAAACTATGGTATTTACTTAACTTTAACCCTTGTTTTCTCCGTTTTTAATAAATGGCGCTTGGCCCGCTATAGCTCTGAACCCTTCAATTAAACGTCAGAGAGTGCAATGTATTTTTAGAAAATCTGGTCATGACCAAATTAACTAAATTAGCTTACAAGACGATTCTTCTATTTAGTGCTATTCCGAAGTTAATAGGAGAAAGAAACTGATACGTACAAGATGGACTAAACACTGGATTCTAAAACGTGAAACATTTTCTCTTGTTAATCTTTTAAAGGAACTCAAATTTGAAAAAGATGACTGATTTAAGTAAGAAGGGATGAAGAGACATTCTTAGAACTCTTGCAGCAAGTCAGATCATTTATAAGAAGAGACGATACTGTAATCAGAAAATGAATAAGTCCTTATAAAAGACTAACAATAACACCATAATGTCAGGATCCACATTATGTTCAACTTCTTTCAATTTGGAAAATAATTTGTCATAGGCCGCGACTTTTATACCGGCCACTAACTTTTCAAACAATAATACAATTTGATTTCACTCATAAATTCACGGATATAAATTCGTGAATCCTGAACAGAAACACCCATTGCTTTATTTGAAATAACACCGTCACTGAAGAAGGTAGAAGACTGTGCGGTCTGCGACGTGGTCTGTGTCGTCATTACATGGATGGGTTTGCGTTAATTCAAACCTCGCTAGACTTCGTATAGGCCCAACACAGACAGCAGATTACCACAGAATTTTTCTGTCGGCGATTCATTTACACACAACTATCTTGCGGTACACAGTCTGTGCACACAAACCGGAGCGCTCAAATCCCTGCTCAGTTGTCTTCTACGCGATTAATATTTCAGAAAATGTCATTAAATATTTATCAACTGTCACAATGCGTGTTACACGG
The DNA here is from genome assembly GCF_040183065.1 of Periplaneta americana. Taxonomy (NCBI): domain Eukaryota; kingdom Metazoa; phylum Arthropoda; class Insecta; order Blattodea; family Blattidae; genus Periplaneta; species Periplaneta americana. Next base: position 55,037,554 of record NC_091131.1, on the reverse strand, counting down.
ATCGCCAATTACGAGTGCCTGCGTTTGGCAACTGTGAAACTACCACGCGAGTTTCTCCTTTCTTTTCCTAACTTCTCACAGGTAAGAAAGAGTTTACTCTGTGCACCAAGCTATTCACGCTTAGAAACCTCATGCTGTCTTGTGCAGTGTAATCCACACGCTGCGCAACTCCGGAATTGAATTATTTGCTGATATAGTTTACTGTACTGCGAGATTTTAACAGGTCTAAGTAGAATGTGCACAGATGTGCCTGGTTGTTCTTCACTCTTTGCTGTACTTTTGAATCGATTTTATCCTGTTCTTACACATGTACTGCGAGATTTAAAGAAGTACAAATGTCTACGGATGTGCCTAGTTGTTCTTCACTCTTTGCTGTACTCTTGAATCGATTTTATCCTGTTCTTGCACATGTACTGCGAGATTCGTGGAGGGCAAAACAGGTACTTCGTTTTCATTTGCAAGTATAACATTCCTTAATTATATAGTCATATGCATTAAGGGAAGTAAATATTTTTTCCGAGAACGAGTTTGCGTCCAGCGATAGAGAGAGATGAAATTAAGTAGTCTGAGACTAGTAAATTCTATTTAACTCACGAATTGGATATAATATATATATATATATATTTTTTTTTTTCCACTGCCACATTTTAAGTGATAAAAATACATTTCTTCATCTTACATGATTTAATATTTAGAACTCTTGGAAGGGTCGTTCAGTTTTGAGTATTCTTTCGTTTGTTGCTATTCGACTGTTGAACGAAACTTGTTCTCACTTACACTCCTAGGGAAGTAATAACACAGTCTAGTATATAGTCACGAAGCTCAATACGTAGTAAATATGCACCCATAGATAGTTGCTAACCACTAGGATCGCTAATATCGCCTCATTACAGACAATGCGAAATAGTACCGGCACAGTCTATTGTTCCTAGCAACCTCACAACTCAAGCTTCGTGACTATATATAGGCCTACTAGACTGTGGTAATATGGACTAACGTCCCGTCGTCAATAGCAACCAACATTATCACGGTAAAATCCATTTAAGGCTGGTCCACAAACCGGGAACGGAAACGACAACGAGTACGAGAGCGGAAACAATGTTAAAATAAATGTTTTTAAATGTGAGCATTCAAAATAGTTAATTGTGTTAATACATTTATTTTAACATTATTTCCGTTCCCGGTTTATTGTGAACCAGCCTTTACTTCCCTAAAACAAGCTAATAATAGCAAAGCTTACTTAGAGCAGTGGGAGTGAAAAAAATGTAATTTATCCCATCTCTGTGAATAGAGCTAGGCCTATAGTTGAAAAGTTAGCATGTTACAGCGAAAAACGTAAGACACTGTACAAAAGGAAACTTTAAAAACAAGACATACAACTTTTCTATCTATGTTCAACAGAAATCCTTATAATATATGAGTGACAGAACAAAGATTAAAAAGACGGAAACGATTAAATGCGTACCTACCTAGTTTTAATTTTAAAACACGAGTTTCTGAGAGAAAAGGTGGAAAAGTTCAAATATCTTACAGAAACAGTAACAAATATAAATGACACTGAGGAGGAAATTAAACGCAGAATAAATATGAGAAATGCGTGTTATTATTCGGTTGAGAAGCTTTTGTCATCCAGTCTGCTCTCAAAAAACCTGAAAGTTAGAATTTATAAAACCGTTATATTATCGGTTGTTCTGTATGGTTGTGAAACTTGTGCTCTCACTTTGAAAGAGGAACAGAGATTAAGGGTATTTGAGAATATGAAAATATTTGAAGCTAAGAGGGATGAAGTTACAGGAGAATGGAGAAAGTTACACAACATAGAATTGCACGCATTGTATTCTTCGTTTGAGGTGGGCAGGGCATGTAGTACGTATGGGCGAATCCAGAAATGCATATAGAGTGTTGGTTGGGAGACGGAGGGAAAAATACCTTTGAGGAGGCCGAGACGTAGGGAGGGTGGAAGGATAATATAAAATGGATTTCAGGGAGGTGGAATATGATGGTAGAGACTAGCTTAATCTTGCTCGGGATAGGGACCCACGGTAGGCTTAGGCCTATGTGAAGGCGGCAATGAACCTGTGGGTTCCTTAAAAGCCTCCCCAAAGGTCTTTTTCCCTCCGGCCTCCCAACTAACACTCTATACACTAGTACACATAGTGAAATTAGAAAGGAAGGATAGTAGCTACGCTGAAAATCTATCAACAGGCTTTTGTTCATCATGATTTCTACTTTGACTCAGAACATGAACTCAAACTGAGAAGGCAATTTTGCTACCGAATGTACTCCCACATTTTACTGTATTCATCAGAAATTTAAAGGACTATCCCTGTAGCATACTGTTGCGCTATGCTCTGTCCACACCTAACCTGTTTCCACTAAATCGGTGATGGAGCACATGATTTCATGATTTATTACATTCATCTACATTTATAAAATACGCCAAATATAATCCTGGTACTCTTATTCTTAATAAATTGTTTCTTTTAAGGGGCAATAATTTAAGATAAAATACGCAGATACTAGTATATAAGTGAATATTTAATCAATATGAAATATGAATAGGGCCTGCTTTTCTGCAAGTTTTAAGATGAGAAATTCCCTCAACCTCCATATGAGACGTTTGCTCGTTTCATCTAGCACAGCAATAGGGTTATGGATTTGTTTTATGCTAAAGACTAAATTAGATATCGTAACAGTAGAAAATACACTGGCAAGTATACACAATTCCAAGTTCCCGTTCAGTTCTGGCTTTGAGAATTTTGGGCCACATACAACTGAGGTTTAATTGCATTGGTCCTTCCCTTGCAGAGAAAATGGAAGTCGGCATAAAAACTCTGTTGTTACCGGCGCGAGCGAATGTTTAGGAGAGAGAACAAGGGAAAGCTGCAGAAGGGAAGGGAAGCGGGCAGGCGGGCGGATGTGATGCGAGAAGAATGCCACTCTCGCAGAAGGAACCAGACTTTCAAAAATTAACACAACACCAACATCCAAACATTACCACAGTTCTTGTTCCTGAGCAAGTCGAATAACGAAGGGCTATTCCTTCAAACAAGATCTTTTCACAGCAAATGACTCAAATGGGAAAGTGTTCTGAGTAGAACAATTTAAGCTTCGAGAGACTAGAGATGAATTAGAACAATTAAATATTGTACGACTAAATCTTGTGCATGCAAGGGAGTAAATTGTTATCAAGTCACAAAATTCTTAAGAAAGAGGGACGGGGTTCACACGCAAACTGAACTCGAAGTATGAACAACAGAAATTCAGACGATAAATGAAGAGAGATCGATGAAGAAGAAATATGTTAAGACAGGGAAACCAGGATTGATTGTATTGTTAAATTTCTCACAACGATTAATAATAATAATAATAATAACAATAATAACAATGATAATGATAATGATAATGACAATGACAATCTGCTAGATGGTAGCAAAGCTAAGTTTAGATTTCTCTCCAAATATTTAAACTCCTTTTCAGTATATTTAAGCATATGCTTATCTGTGGACTATGAAACTTGATTAAGCTTTCTAATCTTTATACATGTAAGTGCAATGACATAATAAATATTTATATATAATCATACAGGAACATTACATAATATCGAAATAAAAATAAATCTATCTGTAGTAATATTAGTTACTGTTCAACCTTACGCAATGCCCAATAATACTTTTCTTCTAATCAAGTTACGCTTACTACGAATTCGCGGTGATTTGTAGTTATTTTTCTTATCTTTACATTCTACGGAGTTCAAAATTTGCCAGTCAGTGAGAATGAGAACATCAACATAGTAAAAAAAAATAGAATTTATTTTTTAACTTTCCCTAATCCGCAAGATCTGTACCTAAATCGAGAAGGACAGCGCCCTTTAAATGAACACTCCAACGAATATATGCTTACAACAATGAAAATACTAAAACATCTTTACAAATAATATCACATTTTCCTTTTGTAAAATAATAATGTGCTTCTATCCACTTAACTTCTGGATCATTTCTAATGGTAACTTACGCAAAGACAAACATCGTAAGTTATGGCACCGATGCGTTGAGAGGAAAAAAAAAAACTTTAATCGCTTGAAACAATAAAACCACAAACAAACACGGCTGTCCTTTAAATAAACACTACACGCGTCTTTCAAAGTCAACTCGCTCACCTACAATGTTGCCACGTCGCACAACACTAATTGCCCGCCTTCACCAACAAACGAACGTGGAAAAGACAAACAGCATTTGATTAGACAAAAGAAAATTCATGAGCTACATCAGATCAAAATGCTGCATGTCACAATTAAAAAAGTACTCAAGCAACAAATAATACAGGACAGAGCAATATGAAACTGTATATACTTTCTCCTAGCATCAAACAAAGCGTATGCAGATGATTTTTAATTAGTATGATCCTCGAAATATTGTTCTAATTACTTGTTAAAAATCCATATTGTGTCTAATTCTTGTTGTTGCTGCTGGTGGTGGCAACGTGAAATGAAATTACAGACCAGGGAAACAGCCACTCTCAGAGAGCTTAGGATCTACCGCTACAGTTGCTGTTCTACGTAGTACTCATGCTGACTGCTCTGTTTACAATACGAGTTTCCCATCCCTGTGACAGACGACTCGCCAAGAGAAGAACGCTCAATAATATCACAGTAAAATTTATTATAAGATCAAAATAAGATACCTAACTGAAATTTCCATCACAAGTAGCTTTAAATTCAAATTTCATAATGGAATACAAATTGTGCAAATCTTACACTAGCCCACCACACTTTCTTCGTAAGAATATTAAGATGAATTATTTGGTATTACCTACAGAACTGAGTAGAAGAGAAGGCCTTGAGGCCTTACTTCTGCCAGATAAAATAAAATTTAATAATATTAATAATATTATTATTAAGGTGGCACTGCACCTAAAATAACGCATTTTGAACGATAAACTCGTTTACAAGAGTCGCCAGATCAACACACGCATGAAATTATACAATGCTTAACAAAAAATATGATGTACCACATTTACCTATCCTTGACATGGTCTCTTTCACAGAGCGCAGGACTATCAACCAAACTGTCTTGATGTATTTTATTAGCACACATTGCTAGCTTTCACACTGCCAACTGCTCAAACATGTCGAAATATTAGTCTGGCTAACGCATTCTCTATAAGTTTTCAGGCTCGTAAAATCTGGACAAAACGCAAAGCGACAGCTAATATTATAACGTGTTAACATCTTCAATTGGTTTCTCGATTTATTCATGTAACGTTTCAAATATAATTATTTTACACAGCAGCAAAGTTAAAACCAGAGGACAAAAGTTGGCCAAGTTACACGATTTTCGGAAGGAAAAACTGGACCATATCATTTTTCCACGACTGTTCCAAAAGTTAAGGGAAGGAGGGCACGTGGTGCCAAATTACAATTCCATTTCCACACAAATATTTTTGCTTATAACTATCGACTCAGTCATTTCCGGACCATGGTTCCTTAACTCAAATTGATATTGCCCTTCGCCATCATACCTGAAAGTTTGTAACACCACCTCGGAAACGTTCTATATGTCTATGCGACCGCAAAGTTCAATTTTACAATTTTTTTTGGCAAAATGTCGAGTAGCGATTCTCTCGAGGTTAGTGAAAATTTCACATTCACACATGTTTCTTCGTATCCGCAGCGTGACGATGTTGTCGCGAATTTTCTTCCAGGAACTAGTTTCACAGCCCCCAGTGAAAACTCAGCTGATAATGATAATGATAATAATAATAATAATAATAATACACAACATTTTAAATACCGATAATGTAAATTGTAAAGAATTTCAATGACATCCCCTTGACAAAATTCTGCATACGCCACTGGTCACAAGAATCTTATTAAGCTGATCTGGAAATATGGAGCAATAATAATAATAATAATAATAATAATAATAATAATAATAATAATATATTTAACCTGGCAGAGTTAAGGCCATACGGCCTTTTCTAACACTTAACCAGGAGTAAAACTGCGTTACAAAAAACACTACAAATTTACAAAGTACACTACAATTTTACACACAAAACTGAATAAGATAATAATAATAAAATAATAATAATAATAATAATAATAATAATAATAATAATAATAATATGTAAACAAGTAAGTAGAAATCAGACATAATATATAACATATAAAAAGAAAGGAGCATAATAAAATGTGAACAGCAGGTCAAAATAAATGAGACATACAAAGTATAAAAATATAAGACAATTATTGATAATAATAATAATAATAATAATAATAATAATAATAAGAATAGTAATAATAATGATAATAATAATAGTAATAAAATAGTGCAGTACAAAGCATACAATGAATACAATATTTTTAAGTACACACAGCAAGGAAAATTATGATTATATAGCCTATACCTCAACTTATCACATTATAGATATACCATTATCGGAAAATATGAAAACAAAAATATACTTACTTACTGGCTTTTAAGGAACCCGGAGGTTCATTGCCGCCCTCACATAAGCCCGCCATTGGTCCCTATCCTGAGCAAGATTAATCCAGTCTCTACCATCATATCCCACCTCCGTCAAATCCATTTTAATATTATCTTCCCACCTACGTCTCGGCCTCCCCAAAGGTCTTTTTCCCTCCGGTCTCCCAACTAACACTCTATATGCATTTCTGGATTCGCCCATACGTACTACATGTCCTGCCCATCTCCAACGTCTGGATTTTATGTTCCTAATTATGTCAGGTGAAGAATACAATGCGTGCAGCAAACAAAAATATAAAATAAGTTAAATATCACTAGAACATAAAAAATATAAAAAAATAAAAAAATAATAATAGGAAGGGAATTAGGAAAAGAACGAGAAATCCTGGCCCATCACCATCCATGCTGACCAAGAAATTTCATTTTAAAGTCGAGGGTTGTACTGTGCCAAAGACTTCGATGTATGGATGGACGGCCGCCGCGTATTCATTCATATAATATGAAGTATGAATGGTCCTACTAGTTAGTGATCTAGTATAAATTGTATAGAGAAAGTATCGAAACTGCAGCTACTGTACAACCTGCTCGCGCCTGTTTTCACCCCTGGACCAGTTGGCAGCTGCGCTTTCGTCCCAGGCAGCCCGCTGCACGAGACAGGCGAGCAAGCAGTCAGTCAGGCTTCGAAAATACCTGAGGCCGCACGACACGGAGGAATGCGAGCGAGGGCTCCGGTCAAACTCTCGTCAAACCGCAGCCATTTCCGTCCATATCCCTTTGTCTGAATACGAACCACGGATCTGAGGTTCGATTCGCCCATGCATCACACGAGATCCATATACGCATGTATTTCAGTTTCCCTAAAAGTCCGATATCAGGAAATCCGCTAATCTAACACCACGTGACCAGATAGTAAATTTCAACTGTGATGTACCTAAGATCTTACTTACTGGCTTTTAAGGAACCCGGAGGTTCATTGCCGCCCTCACATAAGCTCGCCATTGCTCCCTATCCTGAGCAAGATTAATCCATTCTCTATAATCATATCCCACCTCCCTCAAATCCATTTTTATATTATCTTCCCATCTACATCTCGGCCTCCCTAAAGGTCTTTTTCCCTCCGGCCTCCCAACTAACACTCTATATGCATTTTTGGATTCACCCATATGTGCTACATGCCCCGCCCATCTCAAACGTCTGGATTTCATGTTCCTAATTATGTCAGGTGAAGAATACAATGCGTGCAGTTCTGTGTTGTGTAATTTTCTCCATTCTCCTGTAACTTCATCCCTCTTAGTCCCAAATATTTTCCTAAGCACTTTATTCTCAAACACCCTTAATCTCTGTTCCTCTTTCAAAGTGAGAGTCCAAGTTTCACAACCATACAGAACAACCCTGTTATATAAATTCTATCTTTCAGGTTTTTTGAGAGCAGACTGGATGCCAAATGCTTTCCTACCGAATAACAACAGGCATTAATCCCTCTAGATTTGAGGGAGGTGGGATATGATGGTAAAGTCTGGATTAATCTTGCTCAGGATAGGGACCGATGGCGGCCTTATGCGAGGGCGGCAATGAACCTCCGGCTTTCTTAAAAGCCAGTAAGTATTATTATTATTATTATTATTATTATTATTATTACTGTTGTACCATCATTACAAAATGTACACCTTACTATTTTACGAGTTTCGAGACGATCACAAGTCCTCTGCTTAATTGAAACCAAAGATTAATAAACAGCATTCTCAATACCATAGTTTTTTTTTTTTTTTGTTTACTGGCAAATCCAATAATAATATTTTCAACCTTCAATTAAGTAGACAGGGACAGTAGCACACGCCCTGGGCTCAGCCCTTGGGCACAAAAGTGGGCGACTCTACCAGTCAGGGAGGGCCAAATAATTTCAGACTAATAACAAGAGCTTCGATCGGGCCCAGACAGCAAACTAGTCACGACTGCCAAAGATCTCAGAATCATCTCCAGGTGGGTGTATTTTCAAACAGTGTTTAACGTCAAACACGCACGACCCCGGCGTAGGCAGAGCCGCGTGGGACGCCGGAATATTGGGGAAAGAAATAAATAGCTGCTGCTCGTCGAAAATCCCACCAACATATCTGCTCCCCTGGTACGGCTCGCTCTTCCACTGCAGAAACCCACTTACAGCTCTGTACAAATAAAATTCCACGTTCGTATCAAAAGTCGACAACTTTCTATATAAATGAATAGCGGGAATCATTGTACATGTTTGTAGAAAATACAAGGAGGAACGGACCGGGGATTTTAAAATCTAAATGACAGCGTGACTACGTCTCTATTTTTGCGGTTATTATTTTTATATTTAATATTAATGAGTGAATTTACTTATGGCTTTTAAGAAACCCGGAGGTTCATTGCCGTCCTCACATAAGCCCACCAACGGTCCCTATCCTGAGCAAGATTAATCCTGTCTGTACCATCATATCCTACTTCATTCAAATATATTTTAATATTATCCTCCCATCTACGTCTCTGCTCCCTATTCTTATTCCCTCCGGCGTCCCAACTAACATTCTATATGCATTTCTAGATTCGCCCATACGTGCTACATGCCCTGCCCATCTCAAACGTCTGGATTTAATGTTCCTAATTATGTCAGGTAAATAATAAAATGAATGCAGTTCTGCGTTATGCAACTTTCTCCATTCTCCTGTAACTTCATCCCTCTTGGTCCCAAATATTTTCCCAAGCATCTTATTCTCAAACATCCTTAACCTTTGTTCCTCTCTCAAACTGAGAGTTCAAGTTTCACAACTATACAGAAGAACAGGTAATATATTATTGTTTTACAAATTTTGAGAGCAAACTGAATGAATACTTTTCGATTGCTAGTAAAATTCATGTTCTGGGAATAATAAGTTAATTAATTAGTAAAATATCGCTGTAATCGAAAAGTAGTGGAAATAAATTTGAATAAGGAACAAAAAAAGTTTCCTTCCCAGGCAGGATTCGAACCACGAAAGTCTTAGTTACCAGTCTATCGTGCTCTGGAGTGAACAAGGCTCTGAAATCGGCTACAAGAGTCGATCCGGTTTTTTTTTTGCCACTACTGTTCATACCAATAAATAAGTATTAACGTGAAAATTTTTGTAAGCAATTTTCTAACAAACTCCGAAAACTCGAAAATGTCTAAACGGCAAGGCTTCCTATTTTTGCATGGGTAGCTCGAATTGTGCTCCCTTTGATAGCTGAGAGCAATCTATCACTTTCTGATCAAGTGTACAAAATTCCTTAATATTAACAGAACAATAGGAAGTCATAAACAGCGTCAATAAAAATTAACATATAGGAGCGTCGCCATATTGCTACTTCAACAATAGAACCAATAGTTATAAAATCAACGTAAAATATAACGCCTCATTCTGAGTTATCTTATCAGCATGACACACTTCTGAAATCGCAGATGTAGCCTAGTTCGTTCGTTGCAGGTACAGTCACCCGGATCACAAGGACGTCCAGCAGACCTGAAAACGTTAAGATTCTACCAGCTCCAAAAATAGTGTCATACAATGAATTCAAGATAATGACCAAAACTCTTAAAGAGGCAATCTTTTCACTCAAGTCTTTTTACATACGAGTTACTGGATGCCTTCTTTATAAAGCAGTTGTTTCATCTGAGAAACCCACTACCAGCTGACGTTGTGAAATAATGATGATGGCCAGCATTCGAGGTTTTTTTTTTTATGTGAATGAGAAATAGCCTGGTCACTTTTACCTGACGCACACTAGGACTGTGGAGTGCCAATGAACAGCACCATGACGTATGTATGTGGAATTAGACCATATTGGTTTACAAAATAGTTTCACCGTCCAATTGGTTTCGTGAAATTATTATTATTATTATTCCTTCGCTATAACGCAATATTGGAATGATATGTGTGATGTTTAGACGCCGAGTTGTTTTGCTTAATTTATTAAAGTACAGTGTGCGCGAGGAGGAGGTATTTGCGTAATGTAACGTCACTGCCGTGATTACGAGCATCTGTGTGACTCAGAAGTGGGCGATTCTGATTGCAAATTCTGCGGAGCCGTGTAATGTGCATTTCCCAGCAGGAACGTGAAAGTTTACCTCTTCCAGAGAGACTGCAGTAAAGATTCATTCACTTATCATTAATGGAGTTCTGTATTTGGTTACCTATAGCCTCTGAGCAACGCGCAACAGTGTAGGTATGTACGGAGTATAGCGCAGCGTACAATTTTCAGGTCTGATGTTTAGCGAACCATGCCAAAACAAAACAAAGCTAGACGGTTGAAAATGAGTGCTCCAATAGAAGAATTTGGCAATGAGCATTTCATTATGAAAGAAAACATATTTTATCAGAAAGGAGAAATTTTTATTTTGAAACACTTAAAATGTTTACAGTCACTCATTGTAATGTCTAGACAATCTTAAAACAAGTAGTCAATGTAAATAATTTTGTTTTTACTATGATTTATTCTATTAATGCAATTTACACCATTTATTTATGTATTTATTTATAGATGTGTGCATAATATAGCCCGTGTCCAGTTACAACGTTGTTGTGTAAAACAAGTAGGTCTATTCATAATCAATTTCTCTAATCTGTCATTAGAGACGGCAATACATGAAGACAAAAACAACCTACAAACATTTTTAAATGAACAGAAGTTGAAACATCAGAGTCGAAATATGTTATATAGGCCCTGCTAGTAGAGTCAGAAAGTACCGGAACTTCGGGTGGCAACGCCATGCTCTATAGGCAACTTCTCTGCCTCGTCCGTGTGGTATGTGACCTACTCTCCAGGCGTATAGACTCAGTGCGAAGTGATCTCCTTTCTGCAATCGATTGGTAGTTTCGTCCAACCAATGCCTTCCCACAGAGCAGTAATTGGTCATAGCCCTCCCACATACCACTTGCACACGTTTTATTTCGTCTTTTTACTCCACAGATTCCTTGGACGGACCATAAGCTCTCACGAAACCAAACGAAATGTTCCGAAGGGGACTTGGTGTATGGTGTATGGCAGCAGGTCATTTTTTTGTCTAAGATTATACATCCTGTGCAATAATCGACTTGGACTGAAAAACTTCAAACTCATTGTTTTTATTAACGATTTATGTTCTATATGTTTTGTGGTGATTAAACACTAAGTTGGTAATTAAACTATTACACAATATTATTTTTCTCAATTGTTGAAATAATCCTGATTCAGAAAATTCTCTATAATTCGGATTTCCACTAATTCGACTGAATTTTTCCCCCAATTAGTCCGAATTTGAAAGTTGTACTGTAATTATTGAATAAAGCAGTAGGTTTCGTGCCGAAAGAGTAGAATTTAGAAGAATATCTACGACAAAAATTTTCTTAGTCCAGTCGCTCTAATTTCCGGCAGCCAATCGCGTTGCAGGTCGGCTACATTTAAACGTGTGCGTCTTGTGATTCGCTTATGAAGACGTTATTCATTTCTTAAGGCTCGATAAATACTTAATATAATCGCCCGCTATTTTGGCTCTTTCGTTGGCGTTCGCAGAAAGCACACGAAGACGTTATTTGCCGCTCAAATATTTGCTGAATTACAGTGCGTTTGATTTATTATCATAGGAGCTACGACATGATAATGTTCAACGGTGTAGCAAATAGATTCCTCATATGGTAGCTAGGGAACGAAAGAACAAAAATGGCTACCTACCTAGATTTTATAGAGCCTTCACTTCCTAAGACGTAAGCAAAGAGGCGGAGTCACGCCGGAAATAACAGCGTCGCGATATAATACATAATTTCTTCAGAGAGTTTCAGATTTTCTCAATTTTGTATTATTATTATTATTATTATTATTATTATTATTATTATTATTATTTAGTAGTTTGTGAACACACTGCTTAACTTTGTGAGGCTCATTTACGAAGGCAGGTGACTTCGTGGAATTTCTCGAGGTATTTCTACATTTCAGTTTGCCAATTTAATTCTACGAAACACCTGTAAATAAAATCTTACTTCATTCCTCGGTAAGCTGGTTGTGTAGCGACGTCATCACAAATGCAGCAGTTATATAGCGTCCGGAGGCAATGCAAGACGTGAGACGCGAGTGAAAAAGAGGGAGAATGCCAGAGAGAGAGAGCGAAGATAAGAAAGAACAGGACTGTCACCTGCTTGGGGTTGGAGGAACAAAGCAGCTGTTTCATGGGAAATCTTGTAAAGGTAACTCTGGTAGCTGCTGCTTTCCCGACAAAATAACCATCAGGGTCACAATGGCACAAAGGAAACCCACGGATTCAGGGAACGACGGGGACTAATTCAATTCCCTCCTTCTCCCTCCAGCGATCCCCTCTGCGTTGAGCGGCGAGTCCTACACAAACAACCTAGCTGCTCCCACATTCGAGCGTCGTTCTGAGAACGAGGAGTCCCGAAAACACTTGCGAATTCTCGATTTCTGATAAGATTGAGCATGCGCAATCCATTCTCAACTTCCCTCAGCATTACGTTTCTTCTTCGTAAAATATATATCAACTCTTCAAAGCGAGCGATGTTGTACTACTGTCTTTAACAAGGGAATATTTTGTTGATGTTCGATCGTCCGCATGTTTGCCTTTGTTACAGGTTCGTTTTTAAGGCCGTAGGTAGACAGTAAAATATAAATTCGCTGACTATAAGCACTATACGTGAAGATGCGCTATTACCTAACTATCGCTTCCTTTTTGGTCTTTTTAAAGGCTATTTCCACGAGTCCTCTATAATTTCCATCAATTGTATATTTTTCTTATTCGAACTTTTGTTTTCCTCTAAGGAAATGGCTTTCAATTTATGACATAAAACGTGTGCTTTGCTGTCATTCCTTCTCTTTCTTGTAATCTGCATAATCACTTTCTACATATTTAGGCCTACTTGTGATGTTATACACTGAAAGTTATTGTTCAGCACTATCGTTTCCCGATTATGTCAATAATAATAATAATAATAATAATAATAATAATAATAATAATAATAGCAGCCTATAATAATGCTCCTTTAAATTTGGTTTCTTCGCTAGGACTGTATAGGTACATATAATCTGTAAAGAAATACATCTTTTCTCAATGTATTTATTTTCAAGCCCAGACTTTTTACTACGAGTATACTTCAGTAATAACATTACTCACTGGTGGAGTCTTATTATATGCAAACAATTCGGAGTACAATCCTGTTCCTTTTCTGTTATACAGCTTGGAACAATTTGTGTGCGCATGCGTGCGCGCGCATATGTGTATAGCCATTGTGTTTATGTAACTCTGGCACGTTACATACAGTATTTGTCGTTTCTTAAATAGTGTGTTAGAACTTCTGTTTAAATCTGTTTTTTTTTTTATATATGAGGTTTAGAACAAAAGACTGTCAATAATGTTCATGTTTGCAGAATTACATAATATTGACGAGGTGTGTCGCTTACTTTCTTTGGAACGTTCGAGCAAGAGGCCAAGTCTATTTATCCTGATGCAGTTTCAAACCCAAGAAGAGATGTGTAAATTCCATTTTATCGGATGCCGAGGGCAAAGATATCGCGTCATGGAGAAATGCGTACAGTTGTCAATGTGAACTCCTGTGTCGCGTTAAGTGAATCCTTGGCATCTCAGACATCGTACTGATACGTCACGGGAGTCCCGGTCTTGCCATCTAGTCCGGCAGAAAATAGTACCAATAAGATTATTGGGGATCTCCCCCAAAATAATAGGCCTACCTAGTATTTTTAATAGTTCAACCAAACGTGCAGAACTAGGAAATTCAAGAACAAGACTCCACAGTAGCGAAACAATGAACACAGCGAAAGCTTTAGGTAGCTGGCGTGCGATTTCTACGCACAATAACGCGACTTAACGAATACAATGAGTACGCAGTCTTTTCTACGTAACTGATAAGCAGAGAATTATGTATAAGATTAATGATCACCAAAATACATTGGAAAACCGAGCAAGACAAACTGACAAAATACTGCAAGTGTTACATATAAGAAAAATGGGTTGTCATTGAATGTCGTGAATTTCCTCATTGTCATGGTACTTAATGTGACAATCACTATACAGTATTAAACAAAGGTATGTCACATCCGCTGCAACATTCTTATTCTCTTCTCCCAAGTCTCAAATAACAACTATTAAAATTCTCTACCTGCTCCAACTTCTATCAAAGGAATCATCAAAACAATTAACACATCCCAATCCAACTGTCAAGAGCCAGGTTGGGGGTACGGCCAGCAACAAGAGCCTTCAAAAACGTTATTTAATAGAAAAGAAATTAGTGACAAAAAGTGGTACAAATTCAACACTTTCCGATACACGTTTTATTACTGTGATATAATCATTTTTAGAAGCAGGTCTGTACCATTTGATTTGCAACTTTATCTTACAAAAAAAATCAAGAAAAGAATACATTAGAACCAATTTTGAACATGTTGCTAATTTCTGTCATATTCAGTAAACTACTTATTCCATGTGAATAATTTCCAAATAAGGCAAGTCTCAGACAATTAGTATGAAGAAAATCTACACTTCAGGAGAAACAGCTGTATACATACGGATGGGAAGACAAGTTATCACGCCAAAAAGCACTTAATCGGTTATTATCAGGGATATTAAAATTAAGAATTCCATGAACATTTCGAAATCTATTTATTTTGAAGCTCAAAAAAATTATTTGTACTGTACTTCGTATAGAGAGAAAATAAGGTCAGTGAGCTGGACGTCGTTCTATATAAAGAACCAATCAATACACTACTGAGAATAGGAAAAACGAAGCTTATATTTTAATCGTAATAACATACATTCCTAACAGTTTTTTTGTAACATTACCAAAATCAAGTCGAATTCTGCAAAAATGTCTTCAATATGTAAGACTCTCTTCCTTCTAAATCCATGAGTTAATTTATTTGCAGAATATCATCAAATCCAATTTCAGTGATAGATGCTTTGGTATGTAATATAAATATATGTATGCAGAAAGTCTATATATGTATCCTTTGATGGACATTTAGGCTGCATACTTTCGTATATCGTAAATAAGTAAATAAATAAATAAATATATAAATAAAAGTAGGCTTATGTATAGCAATGGAGGAAAAAGAAACATCTAAATACGTACAGTTCCAGAAAAATAAAAGGACGGCCTGATTTTACCAAGTTCCAGATACAACGCATTGCGCATATGCAGTAAACAAGAGCACCTGTATATATTATGCTACTTGCGGACAATCTTGCGAAACTTGTTGCCTACATACACGAACTGCCTTCAACACTCAGTCCATTACTTTTGTCTGGTACTGTATATCAGATTTCCAAAATCCTTACCAGAAGAACTGGATTCGACCCCGTAGTGACAATGTAGGAAAAAAATGGTTCCGCGGCAGATTTTCTACGAGTACTTCGAGGTTTCTTGTCATTCCATTTTTGTTTCATTATCGTCTTACTTCCCCATAGACTTGTAACAGACTATACACTTTGAAAGGATCGTTTAACAATGACAACTACGAACATCGCCACAAAACATTTGGGAACTTTGGCGACTGGATTTCCATCGCCCACTGCTCTCCCCCAACTATACCTGTTCGCGCAATTCATTCCTCCTAGATGCAAGTGCTCCCAGATAAAGGAACTGGCAGAAACCGGCTGGGCGAAGTAACAGCGGCTCAGTAGAGTTTATAGATCGGCGGCCCGGATGCGGCCCCCTGGCCATTGATTGCCTGCCTACCGGCCGGCCGGGGCGACGTCACAACCTCGACTTGCCCTCGTACAACCTCCTCGCAGCGCTGTTGCCACATGTCTGCTGTGCCAATTATCTGCAAATCTGTGACACGCTCAAAATAGCGATTCTACGGCCACGGCGCCACAGTCAGGTTGTCCAGACGGTGGTAAGACATCGTAGGTTTCAGAGACTTCAAGCAATTGCTTCCATCGTTGGTTTTTTCTTTGGGCCCATTTAAGGAAAAACATTACAAATAAGCCTATGTCAAAATCTGTGAATATTCTGAACTGGTCTTTTTTTTTATATTAAACATTTTATACAAAAGGTTGTTCGTGTACACGCTACTGAAACCTGTAAAGAGAGCAGTTCCCTTGCTTACACCTGTACAGTGGGCGACGTGATTCCTGTAATCTAAATTTTCAGAAGGCTGCGTGGACCAGCAGACTCGCTGGAAATTATGACGAAAGAAATCTCTCACTCCCACTCTGGTTCCAACGGGGGCCGCCGCTATTTCAAACCAAAGTCTTCCAAATTCGCACTGTCGCTCTATCAGCGGAGTCAACTGGCATCACCAAGAGTTTCGAGTCAACGCGTTGTATTAATTCACATCTAGGAGACAGCTGATGATCTGTTCCTGGTACAAGTGTCTTCTATTTCTTGTAACGAACGTGTTGTAAAACTACGAATTAAAACACCTAAATAATCCTTCCCCCCCCCCCCAGTGTCGGGTGTTGGATACTTTACTTTTGTATAATTTACCCCAGAGTAACGGTTATCAACTAGACCTAGGAGCAACATGCAGTAGCTACTTATATATAACCTCTATGTCGCAGAGCATTGAATTTGATGCACCGAGGTGGTCAACACCACAGCAGTGTGATGATTATAATTAACGGAGCAATGGTGAAATGCGCGGTAGTGGAAATGAGAGTACCTCGTGAAAATCGACCACCGAACAGTCTTTGTTCACCACAAATTCCACATGGACCGCCCAAAATTCGAACCCGGGTTACCAGCCTGGAAAGCAGACGCTCTAGCCATTCAATAAATGTTGCGCCTACAATCACATTACAAATCACGAAATTGAAAGTCAAAATTACCTAACTAGAAATTGAATTTTATTCTTACTGTTAAAATTGCTCTCTCTCTCTCTCTCTCTCTCTCTCTCTGCCTTTTCTACGGGAGCCCTTTCCCCAACGGATTAATTTGTAAACTCGAAATAGGCAGTACAGCCTGTCCCTTGAAGTATGATATTATTATTATTATTATCATTATCATAATCAACAATATGAACTATTTCACACTGGGTCCACAAGGTCATTCCAAATATTTTAATTGTCCCAAGAATCTTCGATCTATTGACTGGTATCAGAAATCTCATTTAAGGATCTTTTTTGTACTCATTTGACTGGTTGATTATGGTAAAGCCTTATAAGCTATGGAAGCTCTTGGTTGCTCAGTTTATATATACTGTAACTTAATACCACTGAATCCTGTGCTGGCAATTAATTTTTCAAAGTTATCATGCATTTCTAAAAATTTTAGATCTTTCTTCGGATCGTCCAAATATCTAAGCCTAGGTATTCCCAGTAGACTATTTCCTAACGAATTTCTGAGAACACCCCTTTACCCTTCTTTCTTCTGAAGCTCTTAGCATGTGTCCAATTCATCAGTCTTCTTGCTTTAGGTCTAATTCTGGCCACAATACCAGGTTCATTGTAAAAATTATGAATGTCTTTATTGTGTGGTTTCCTCAATTCCAAAGTGTCTGCATTTCGATCTGCTCCCAACATTTTTCTCAAACTTCTTCTTTCAAACCCTTTCAATTTATTCTCGTCTGTTTTTGTGTTATACTGTGTGATAGTGTAATAGGTATAATGTAATTACCTCTATTATAATCTGAGCCTAGAGAGTTTCCCAGTTATGTGTTTTTTCCTGTCTACCCAATCTAGTAAAGTCCTGCATAGGTCTCAGGAATCTCATTTGTGCAGTTTCCAGTTTCTTTTCAATTTTTATTTATGGCCTAAGTTTCGTTTCCAAATAGTAAGGTTAGCTTCACGCTATTTCGATACAAGTTTGAGGAAGATAATACAGAAATAGTTCAAGGTTTCTCCTCTTGATATCACATAACACTACAAAATTATCGGACTAATAGAATTTAATATTTTATTACTGAAACTTATTTCTGAAGGCACTTCACACTAGTTCTTAATTATTCATCTTCCTGATAGTCCCTACGTTTAAGGTGCAATATTAACACAGTTGAGACTTCCTTGATATCACTACAATGTTTGGTCAGAATAATATAATGTATTACAGGAAATATCTAAAGCTGTCAATTTCACGAATAATGTTTCCACTTTGAAAACCGGCTTAGAAGTATGTGAATTTACGTAATTCATTTATTGCTTACAAATGACCCACACATTCATCCTCACACCGAAACAACAGGGTATGATTACATTGCTTCTCAGATACTGGTATATATGGTGAAACCTGGAATAAATTAGCCTAGTCCGAAATAACACCACTGTAGTCTGCAGATTTAATATTTGCATAATCCGGATTCTGATCACGGGTACTGTACATTCAGCTTTAAAAATAGTTTTTCTTACTATTTCGAAGTGTAAGTCCCAAATCCGTCCTTTTGCATCATACACTCCTTTTATATCAACTGTTCTCTGAATGACCAGAAGCCAAACATTCGACTAACGTCGCATCTTGACATACAAATTCCATTCAAGAATGGACCCTTTATCCCCGATTGAGGTTCTGGCCGATATATAGCCTACATCTATTATCAGGCAATACATCTCGCATGATTACATGCGTCAGAGGAAGTATACATCTGAAGCATGATTAGTTAATATGTAGCAGTCGGCGATGTATACAATGGAGAGGGAAAGGAACTGGCCACCCTACCCCATTATCTCCTGGCCTAGTTGCCTTATAAATGATGCTTTCTTTATTTCACTTGTGAGATTCAAACCTGTTTTCGGACAATTGACTAAACAACAACAATAGACCCTTCAGCCCATTCCATTACCTCACTCTCTACTCTAAGGCTCGGTTTCTTCAACCTTTATTAAATTACAACAGTGTGTTATTCCATTTTAACTGTAAACTTAACAGTTGCATTTCTTCAACTGCTGTTAGTACTAACAGGCTGTTAAAACCCATGTTAATTTAACTGCTCAATTTCATGCAGTTAAATCATTTAACTCTGTCAGCATAGACGTATTCAATATGGCTCGCACGTTAGATGCTGAACTTTTATATCTTGGTTATGTAGAAAATGATAGCCATGAATACATAAACAGAGCGGATGATTTCTGTGATTTGACAGAACAGAAGTTCATACAAAGATATAGGCTATTTTCTGCCAAGCCTCACTTTTCGCTTTCAACGTAGATCCGTTTGTTTGTTTATTCTCAATAATTTGTTTATATTGCGATATTGTTTCCAGCAGAAGGCTTCTCTCGAAAGAAGAGAAATTAGTCCCATGATTTCTTTTTGTCCCAGTGTTTTCCATTTCACAACAGCAATACCAACACGGCAATACGCCGCTCCATGCTACTGTGATACAGACGATGGAAAGAAGCATAAGTCAAACCTGAGAGAAATGAAAGACTTCTATCCTCTCTGGATCAAACAACGGAAACAAGCGACAATCGCAACTGTCAAAGTTCAGAAAACAGAATTGAGTCTATACTTGGTTATAGGTTATGATTAAATTCTAGAATCTCTGGTCCTAACAGAGTGTTAACAAAGAGAATGTTAAAATGTGAAATGTAAAGTTGAAGAGACGCAATATTTTTAACAGCAATTTATACTTTTAACTTACAGTTAATTAGGTGCATTTTAACAAAGGTTGAAGAAACCGGGCCTAAGGATATTTAATAAACATAACAAAGTAGTGAGACTCTAGGGCTGTGGTCAGCATGGCGTAAGACAGTCGCTTTGGGACAACTCAACAGAAACACAAGACAATTTCTACGACTGGCAAGAAAACAAGTCTCAACATTTTCTACAAGTAACACCAATCTCCAAAGGGACAAGTAATAATTTCTTCACATATTAACAGAAATTCGCACAGATCGTCATACAGCTATTTGCGCTCGCTTGAAACTTCGTGGAAATTGCTTCCGTCACAAGTCTGGCGTCAGAGCGGGACCTCGCCACGAGAAAGCCACCGACCTTGTGTCAGGATTGTCATCTTTATGTTCTGGAAATTGGAACATTTTCGATTAAACAGCAATAAATGCGAAACTAGGCATTGTTATGAAATAGTAGTGTCTACAAATTTTAGGCCACTGGGAATAAATTTGAATAAGGAACAAAAAAAAAAAAAGTTTCCTTCCCAGACAAGATTCGAACAACGAGAGTCTTAGTTACCAGTCTATTGTGCTCTGGAGTGAACAAGGGTCGGTCCGGTTTTTTTTTTCCTTTTTGCCACTCCTGTACATACTGGAAATCAAATCAACCAAATATGCATTTAACCGAATTCTATGCATATTAAATTAATACTATTTAGAGAATTTCTAAATTACTGAATTATCGTATCTACAAGCTAAAAATTTCTTCAGCACCTACGCCTGTGTACAGCCTTAGACACAAAAAATGACCTATCTCCAGTAGCATGAATTTGTCTAAGTCCACTTCGGGCAGCGCCTGGTTCACACGACTAGGGAAAGGATGTTATTTTGCACCTAATTTACTTCTTGAATATATTATCTTTGTTATAGATTATTTGTTAACCCTATAAACAGACAGAAAAAGCAACAAACAAAACAAAGGAAAAACAGGGCGGAGTCGTGCATAAGAAATTCCTTAACGTGTAAACCTAAGGTCTCACGGAATCAATCAAAGTCTTCCGAAGGGGACTGCATAAGGCAGCCGATTATGTACATACAGAAATAATGATGTTAATATCAATATTAGATATAAGATTCTATGCATTAAGTTCATCATAGGATCATAAAATCACACAAACGCCCACTCACAAATCAAAACGTGACTAGAAGAGTTTCAAATATTTCACAACTTTATACATATTATATATGGAAAAAACGAAAATAAGTTAAGCAATTTGTGCCAAAATAGTTTGAAAAAACAAATTATCTATTTAATACATTAGATAGAAGAGCAATACGCCTAGTGTTACGAGAAAAGGGAGGGAGGAACAGCTATACGACCTCCCCTCCTAGCTGAATTAATTTCGAATTCTGCCGTCGGCAATTTCAGAACAAAGCAACTGTTCAGTTTAACTCACGCTCACGCTCGCAACAATGTCAGGTGTGAAGATTAGCATATTGTTAGGAACCCGAAATCCGATAGCAGTGTGATTGTGCGCATAGCTGGAAAGGACGAGAGGGAGGAGGTGGGACAAGCCGACACATCCGGACGCACTACAATGCAGCGATACTGTTACGTGATCTCGTTCCCGTTTTGAGGTCATGTCGATCTAATGTTGGTAGCAATGCCGGCAGAAAACGTTTCAAGAAATCAATTCAAACAGCCAACAGCTTTAATGCAAGCGGGGGCTCGACAACTGACCACAAAGCAGATCCTGTGCAATAAGCGCGTGAGGAGGCTCTCTTCCAACACTGCTAATAATTTGAAGCCATGATCTTCTCAGAGTCGTATCCGATCTAATCAAACTGTAAATGAAAAATTGCCCTAAGCAGCAGCAGTATCTACGTAAAGATTATTTTTTTAGTCCTACAGAATACGTCCGTTACGGTAACAATTAATATTAGAGGAGAAAAATTCGCCCCGACTCCGGAGATTGAACCCGGGTCCTTGGTTCTACGTACCAAGCTCTCTAACCATTGAGCTACGCCGAAGTTCAATCCAGAGCACAGGATCGAATCCCTCTCCTCCAGTTTTTTTCCCTTTGTGGTCCGACTCCAAGTTGTTGAGGTTATATCAGCGTCGCCGGTGTGCCGGAATTTTGTCCTGCAGAAGTTCTTTTACATGCCAGTAAATCCACTGACATGAGCCTGTCGCTTTAAGCATATTTAAATTCCATCGACCTGGCGGCATCGAACCTGTAAACTCGGGCATAGAATGTCAGCGCTATACCAATTGCGCCAACCAGGGCAACTATATACTGTATATTTTAATCGGTTATGTAGCGACGTTATGTAAACTACTAGGTTATTTAGAGTCGATAAGATTGGTGATGGCGAGGATTCGCCATGTAATTACTTAACATTCACTTTATAGTTAGGGAAAACCTCGGAAGACAGACAATCAGTCCAAGCGGGAATCGAACCCAAGCCGAGTGCAGCTCCGTATTAGCAGGCAAACGCGCCTACCGTCTGAGCCACGCCGGTGGCTTTCCTGTACGTTAGGTACAGGTTCTTTGCAGCCTGGAAGAGTAGCTGATGTCAATCGAATTTGCAAAGAATTTTCTGAGAAATTTTTCTGGGTGAACGGGTTAAACATTCCTGCATATCATCGATAACTACCGCGCTTAACAATAATGACCGGCATGGACGCTTTCCATCTAGCACATTCCCAATCATTAAATTTTCCAACTAAACGCGATGTTTTATTTGTTAAGGACTGCAACTGCAGGTTGAGGAAATTAAAGCAGAAACTCGTCTTGCACAGCTTGCAAGAAATAAATCTGAACAAACACGTTGCTTCTTGGAAAATGACGACACAAAAGACATGAATAAAATGGAGAGAACTAGATCACGCTAAATTCATTTCAACTGTTTAATAAAGACACTAAGTATAGCAGTGCCAATTAACTAACAGTTTTGTCTACATTTTGTCTTTGATTTTAAGTTGCAGGTCTCGCCCTATAAAAAACCATTTCATTTAAATCAGAAGAATTACGAAGCAAAAAACCTGAAAAGAAAACCTCTATAATTATCACGGAAGGAATTAATTACGATGGTGCTGACAATATAAATGATGTGATATGTAGTGACAGAAACTAATGAAAGCCTGTGTACAATGAAGGAAACTGAGGGATAATGAACGAAGAAATACAGTAGGCCTACTTATACAACTTAAACGAGAAGTTAGAATTCACAGCAACAACCAGCAAACGTATTTCGATCAATCTGCCAACGTATAGATGACCTAGAGGATATTTACATGCTGCCTGGTCTGTTTATTCCTTCAGAGAAATTACGTTTACTTTGAAGAAGAGGCTTGCCATACTTTAAATTCGTGTTTAATTAGTTCCTCATTAATAACTTGAATAGGCTTACGCTTTAAAGAACTCGTTTACTGTAAAAACATCTTTAAGATTGGTAACTTGTTAATTTAAGTCTCATTAGTTTTGAAAATCTTTTTGAACTCTCTTGTTTGAAAAACTTTTCAAATAGAGGCAAATTTAGGGAAAGAGTATTGCTCAAAACTAGACAGTTTCGAAAATATATGGCCTATACGCTATTCATTATTTATTAATTATGGTAATAGCACAGTCTAGTATATAGTCACGAAGCTTGAGTTTTATGGTGCTAGAAACAATAGACTGTGCCGGTACTATTTCGCATTGTATGTAATGAGGCGATATTAGCAATCTTAGCAGTTAGCAACTATCTATGGATGCATATTTACTACATATTGAGCTTCGTGACTGTATATACTAGACTGTGGTAACAGTGCAGTGAGATTATCTGTTCCTGTGCCAGTTTTCACGCTAGTCGCTGACCGCAAATACAGTATATTACCACTACTTAGTACTCGGCGAAGTAAAAATTCGCAAATAAATTGTAACTGATTTGGTTGAAATAGTAGGCTAATTTGTATTGTTTGTCTTACTGGTATCATATAAAATGCTACAAAATAATAATAATAATAATAATAATAATAATAATAATAATACAGTAGAGTCTCGTTAATCCGAACCTAGACCTATTCGGATTACAAGATTTTCGGATTAACCAAAATATTTCCTGTAATGCAATGCATGCTATTCACGAACGCTGAGAGACGGTGGTGAGAGTACCCTGTTGCTATTTTTAGAACCACTACCAGCCTGCCTGCTTCCTTGATTTTATGAACATGACAGATCTGTAAATTATGTACAGAAAACACTAATAATTGTTGTAAGTATCCTTGAATGTGCTATTTTCATATTTTTGAAGTAAAAGAAATAGAGCGAATTTATACATTTTTCTTAAAATAATTTTGTTCGGATTAACCAGATTTCCGGATTAGCGTAGTTCGGATTAACGAGACTACGTAATAGTGATAATGATGATGATGATGATGATGATGATAATAATAATAATAATAATAATAATAATAATAATAATACAGTAGGCCCAATAGCAGACTGCTTAGAGTGAATCCAAACTTCGTTCCGTTCTCTTGTGAATATCATGAACACTGGATACCCACAATGAGCGTTACTTCCTGGTCATATGGTCAACATGGCACATGACCACCACTTGAGAAAACATAGAATAAGAGAAACAAATCATAGTCCGTAAGAGAGACTTCTCCATATCCCCACCGAAAAAAAAAAAGTCCGCTTGATGTGCAGCTACACAGCCCAATTATATTCGAAGAAAATCCTGTAGTAAAGCTGAGTATACATTATATTGTATAAGTCTATTCTACAACTTGAAATGAAATGTAACCAAGTCTTTGTCTGAACTTTCCTCGATCTTACAAACACAAGGCTATGCTCAAGTTCACTTTTAGACACGACCCAAGACAATGTAAAACAGAATTATACACAACAAAAATCCTTCTGTAATACAACAAAATCGGAACCCACTATACAGTGCTTTCCACGGCAATAAAACTGCGCTTTAATTTTTTTTATATACATTCCTCAAAAAGTAAGTTCAAAATTGCTTTACATCAACAAAAATTCTTAAAATTATTAGGGATAATCATATACAATACTCAGACAATTATGTAAACAGTATTTCCGTCGAAGTATGCAAATCTGCGTTCTTAAGCACTACAATACAAGAGAAGGACGGAGAATCACAATGCTTCCACTAATTTGGAAGAAAAGCCGCAATCACAGCAAACATGCACGCGCTCAGCACAGATAGACGAAGGTCAACTCTTCCGAGTTATGGGGATCGATATATCTGGCCAAGGTTCCTCAGAGATTTATTTTGTTACAGTACGGTCATGCGTTGCCACGATTACATGTCACTGCCAAATCGTTTCTCCACTATTTCTTGCCATTTACTTTATGACTGATTCTATTACGTACACACTGACAATGATCTATCAACTTTTTATCCGAGTTTTCGGAGTTTGCCAACTTAACTACTTCTTGCTATGTATGAATTACAAGCATGTGATGTGATGGTTCGAGTATGCTCATCTAACAAACGTCGAAACCAAACATCAGTATAGTTACATTAAACTGGTGATAAAATTTTATGAGCTGTACAAAGTAAAGAGTTTAGTAGAGTTGACCCAAAACTGAAATGTTTCCACTTTATTGTATTCCATCGTACACCAAATTGTTGGATTATACAGTATGCCATTTTATTTTGTAATCATTTAGCAACACTTGTCTGCACGCAGCTGCTCTACCGGCTTCAGCCATGTGGTCCGTCAAGAAAATCGCAAAAGAATCTCTTCGATATTAACTCTCATTAAAAATAGTCTAATAGTTGGGTATCTCTGAAGCCCGGATGTTTAGTAAAATGTCTTTTATTACTGGGTTGACATAAACTATCAAACTTATACAGAGCTTAGTATTTATCAACCCATGGTTTATACAATTTACTTTTCTTGCAGGAAAATAAAAATATGCCAAATGCTGAAAAGTATTACTATTGTTGTGACAAGCAAAAGTATGTCTACACTAGTTTGCTTCAAACATGCTTCAGTTACGTCAGTTGATGTAGACTATAGTAATCTTTTTCTATCATGAAAACTGTTCTATCCGATAGAAGGCATAGTTTAACATCAGAAAATTTAAATATCTACAATGTGGTAATGTGCAACCAATAGTAAGGCGCATTGCATGAATATAATAAATTAGCTGATGAAATAATATACTAGTAGTCAGAAAATACCGGAACTTCGGGTGGCACCGCCATCCTCTATAGGCAACTTCTCTGCCTTGTCCATGTGGTATGTGACCTATTCTCCAGGCGTATAGACTCAGTGTGGCTGCGCATGAGAATGGGAAGGATCCGATTAACGTAGCCAAAAATCAATCGAAATACAGTGCACCTTTCCGCTTCGTTTAGTGAAGACATGTAGGTATATGTGGTAAAAACAGCTTGAAAGAGCAGAGAGGTAACATTAAATTTTGTGTTTAACTCGGTAAAACATTTACTGAGACTTTGACACTCATGCGCCCTCAACCCAGTATGAGCAAATGCTGGGTAACTATCAGTGATGGGCTCCGGACTCATTTCACTGGCATTATCACCATCTCATTCAGACGCTAAACAACCTAACATGTTGATAAAGCGTCGTAAAATAACCTACTAAAAAAACTGCGGGTATTGTGAAGACAGAATTGGGTAACATAGAAGAGGCTACTGACACCACGAGTGGGCATGCGTCCCTCAATTATCGGCATAACAAAGTTAGGCCTACTCACAACAAACTAAAAATCTACAATTTATCCGATACCGTAACTTACAACGCCTAGTACCAGCACGTTTCTCCAAGGGATAAAAATAACATCCAATCCAAAATAACGTAACTAACTAAAAATTAAATCAAGCTGGAAACGAAGCAGCCTAGCAGCCTAAAACCGTGATGTTTATAAAAAGTGACTCACTTTGTACGTATGCGTAGCTAAGTGTGAAAGAAAAAAAGAGAAACTTGTCAGGTTCATTGGATCAAGTCTATTAATATCTCTCATGGACAGGTAAACAGTTGCGTCTGCCGTCTATCAAAAGACGCGTGGGCATATCACAGTGGCATCTCTATATGATAGTCAAAAGAAAAATTTTGAAATTGTGGTATGAGAGGCTGAAGTAGCTACACTAAATTGATCCAACATCGATACTGTCCACCACGAATTCCACTTAAGCGTCACCGGGATTTGAAACCCAATGTCTAGCGTAGAGAGCCGCTGTTCTAATAGTGCGATTAACTTTGTTACGTTCGTCACTTTCGTACCATTTATGTTGGACAGTTAACTGAACCACTCAGACACGGAAACGGCAAAATTTGAATCTAGTAAGTGGGCAGTGACCATTCTACAAAATACGAATAAAGGCTGGTTCACAATAAACCGGAAACGAGAATGAAGACGGTAAAATTGTTAAAATGTATACATTTAAATGTGACCATTCACAATTAACGAAAAGCTTGCCGGAGTCCGAGATCGGGAACGGAGAGTTGGCCAAGTTTCAACTTTGGCGTTCACGTTTCCGATCACAGCCCACTAGATTCATTCTATTGCCATTTAAAAGCTATTTTGTCGTGGTATATTTTGTAGCAAGAAGACCGTGACATAACCTATGCATTATTTTGTTCTGTGCTGTGAATCATGGAGCAAGTTTTATTTGATGAGATTCTAATATTGAAACCCTCACATTTACGATAAGCGGCGCGCCTCGTATAAAGATGAGAAAATGAAGGAGAATACGTGGCTTTCAATAGCTGCATCTTTGAACATCGATGGGAAGCGAATCATATTTTATTACTGTATTGGTTGTATTACACACTACATATTCACGCTTCAATTCAATAACTACTGTTGTGTTCATTTTTGTTCTATTACAAATGTTTCTTCTCTAATTATTTTACGTTATGGTAGACTTAAAATTGGTTGTGATAATAAAGATGCATGGGCATATTTATAGTACCGTACCTAATGAAATGTTTCAGTTGAAATTTCGAAGTTGGCTAACCTGTGTTTATGTTGGCTGCTTGTACTCATGAGAGAACTCCATTGGTCAATTATACACAAATAACATCAGAATGCGTAATATCGACTTTACATATCGTTATTGACATACATATCAATATGCATAGTCGTCTACGTTCTCGGTTTATTGTGAATCAAAAATTTTCATATTCACGTCCTCTGCTTCTCGTTTTCATTCTGGTTCTCGTTCCCGGCCTTTAGGCCTACGTTAAAGGAATAGAATATGCCAAGACATATCACCAATATGATAGTTTCAGATTTATACGCTTTTCTGCATGATTGAAGTCCATTTGCATTGCTTATCAACTTTTTAAAATCCCTTTTACATGTTCTAATGCAGAAGGCCATTCAGGATACTAAATTTTCAAGTTTTTATTGACAGTAATATTCTCACTTGGTGAAGTTAGGATGTATTAATGTATGAATTATAGCTATACCACGCTAAATCAATTACAATCAATATTAAACTTGTGAACTACTTTGTTAACTGACACCCACAAAAGAACTAAAACAGAACTGTTGCAGCAACCGTGTTGTCAATGAAATTTCTAGTTTGGCCTATCACTAAACGACATTGAGAAACGTTAACGGATAAACGTAAATAAATATCCATTGAAATCCGTCCAGAAGGCTTTCAGGCGTCATACACCGTGGAAGGCCATTCAAAGCTGTTATGTCATAACTTATGTGAACCTTCTGTTGGAATTAGCAGGTATTTTCCAAGTCAACTTGTAAATTACTGACCACTGTAATACTGAACTCCCAAAGGTCGATTTTTTGCGAGCCGCGTTTAATTAGACAAAAACTAGGGAATTATGTTAACTAGACTATATTCTGTGATTGGTAAACATGCAGTGGTGGCTATTATAACCTGCGAGATAAGAGCACACCAGCCTATTCTACCAAAGACTTCTTGGAATTCACTGCGAAAATCATCGTCTCTGGCAGGTTAGTCGGTCAGCCAAGTTACGGCACACCCTCTGATGGATGTCTTGTATAAAAAAAAATAATGATACAGGACACCACAATGTTAATTTCGTTAATGAAGACAAAACATTAATAACTGCGAGACAATGAAGAAATATTTATACAGGAGAAACGGGAGGAGAAGCGGTGAAACGATAATCACGTGGTAGTTTAATAGGAAAAGAATTACACGTAACAGTACGATTGTTACTGCAATCTGCAATAAAGAAAACTTTCACTTCATCATATTACACACTTGTGCTTAAACACAGGTCTTATAGCTGATGGCTTTTTCTTTAACAAATACTTCCCATGTCACAACCACAAAACTGTGGATAAAAGAAAATAAAATAGAAGACAGGCATGGTAGAAATAAGAGGAAATGAGAAAAACAAGCGAAAGAATGAGAAATGACGACAGTATAAAGAATAAATGAGAAGTAAAGACAAATGAGAAAGATACGATATTTAAAACGTTTTCATTAACTTAATTTTAAATGACATTGCAAATGAATAATGTATTTCAATTATTAATAGCTAGATTTTATTAAAATTTAAACCGTCCAAGTAGGCCTATAAATTCTAAATTCTTCCCGTTTGTGAAATACCTATAGATTTGTTCACTGCTCTGTGCTAAAGCAAATGTGGTAGCATTGTGATGCGGGGTGGTTAAAGACTTCACTGCACAAATTATGCGAGAACTAATTTTAGTTTCGCCAACAATTTGTTTAAATTAATGAATGACATAGGCGTATGCATGTCTGTCTATATAAAAAACTGTAATGTGTCTATTTATAACGTATTTTCTCTTATGTTTATAGCTTAAACATTAATATCAGTCTTTATTTAAACAGAATGTGTACAACTTTTTAGCTATTTTTATTTACTCTAGAGGCCTATCACGGGACCTAGCAGAGTGAGGGTGGAGGGTGATTGTGGAGTATGGCGCAATGATGACGATTATAGTGAAGAAAAATGGGAGAACCCCGAGAAAAACCCCTCGCGCCCATTTTGTCCACCACAAATTCCTTCGTGACTCATGCGGGAATCGAACCCAGGCGACCACGGTGGAAGGCAGAGAAGCTAACCACTCCGCCACGGGCGACTAGCTTAAACTTCAATACCAGTGAGTAAGAGCATCACCGGAATGTACAATTAAAAGAACTTCTAAAATTGGACTGATTGCCTGGTTGGGTTTTTTCCCCAGGTTTTTGTAGATCTGGTTGAGTGGAAGAGAAGGCCTTAACCGTGCCAGGTAAAATAAAATAAATTAGCCTATTATTATGATTAGGCTACCATCGACGCCAAATAACATCGTAGTTGATACAGCGTCGTTAAACAACAAGAAAAATAATAGTACCGGTATTCTTACAATTAATGATGGTTTGCATTTTTTTGTTCGATATTTTTATTCTCATCCTACGTATAGGCCTAAATAGTTGCAGTAGTGGCAGAGCGGCGGTAGTGGTTTTAAACGTTTCACCACCACTTGACAACAGTGCCGAGTATCATGCGAAGCGATGCGCTTCCGATGTATTCCGATCATAAGAGCAATAAAGTTCTGTATAGGCTTTCCTGTTAGCGGTTCCCAGCCTATGTGCAGTGCCCGAAAACTCTACATCCCTCACTGTTAAAATCCCTCTTAGAGAGCGCGTCGTGTTTAAAGCCGAAATAGTTGGTGTGCATTGAATTTTTAACGGTTGATAATGCATTAGAACCCCTCGTTACCCCCCTCTAAGCCGAGCAGCCCGCATTGCGTGAGGTCCCATTGTTTTCGTTTTGTCCACTCTCTAAACTGGTTTGGTTGGAACGTGGTGTACAGAGCCCGGGAATCTATTCCAGGGGCGGCTATCTCGAGTAGGATTTTATTTCCCTACTTCATCCCTTTCTGTAGCATAGTGAAGTATTGTAACGTTTCTTTGAAGTAGTAATTTTTCCCCAATATTTAGAAAAATTTGTATGTCAAGGGTATTTTTAGACGAAAGTCATGTGGGAAGAAAGGAAATCTCTAGGCGAATAGGTGTAGTAATTATTATTATATAATCTGATTCTAAAGTGACTACTGATTAGTGATTAGAATCGATTTTGATACGCACAGGCCTATTTTCATTCACATAAAATATGCAATTGATCTACATTTTCCGTATGTATTTATTTACTTTATCGATACCGTTCGTATCCACTATTTCTCCACTTCTTCCTGTGACTTCCATTCCGCTATGCTTCATTTGACTACCCCTCACTCTCCGGAAGTTGGGTTAGGTTAAGTTAGAAGCGGCCATGTTATGTTAGTTATTTATACCACTATGTGTTAAGCAACGCCATGTCACAAACTCAAGACACTATGTGAATGATGCAACAACACTTGCACGTCAAAAACTACGTTATCGATCAAGTAAATTACCATATTTTCTTTCCTTTTGCTTCTTTCTTTTATTCACTTTAATATACAGCCTTAAGACACAAAAAATAACTGATCTCCTGTAACGTGAATTTGTTTAAGTCCACTTCGGACAACGTCTGGTTTACAGACTAGGGAAAGGATGTTTATTTTGCACCAAATTTACTCCTTGAATATATCTTCGTTATAGATTATTCATAACACTTGGCCTATAAACAAGCAGAAAAAGAAACAAACAAACAAAACAAAGGAAAAACAGAATGGAGTCGTGCATAAGAAATTCCTTCACATGTAAATCTACACTCTCACGGAATCAACCGAAGTCTTCCGAAGGGGACTTAGCGTATGGCAGCCGTTTTTTGGCTGTACAACACAGGAGCAATTAATCCTAAAATCTCAACTCCCTCGCTCATACAGATAGGCTACTTCTGCTTTGTCTTCAGGCATTAATAAGTAGTAGTATTGGTGGTGGTGGTGGTAGCAGTAGTAGTAATATTAGTGCAGATCCAACGAGAAGTGGAGTCTGCTGTCAGCCGTTTGGTTTTGTCACTGCTCGTCCCAGAGAGAATATGGTATTAAATAACTGATTTAAATAACTGATATATAATGGATGATAATTAAATTGATGAATAATAAAGAAATATACGAAATAAACAAGTGAAGCATGACATAGACCTAATCACCCAATATTTTTGTAGCCCCTTGAACAGAACAAATAACTCCGCTTGGGATAAACGTCTTACAAGATCTTTGGGACTGAATTCCAAGAGCACTCGAATGCCATTAACCCTTTCGTCTGTTAAGTTTTGTGCTTACAACAGTCCTTATTTTATTACACACAGATTCCGTACATCTCGACTTGTGTGAAGAATTATTACGATGTACCGAAGTACATATGATATTTCCGTGCACAAATTCTGCGTCATCATATGATGAAGGATGAGTGGAACAGACAAAAATTCTCTCCGGCACCGGAATTTGAACCCGGATTTTCAGCTCTACGTGCTGACGCTCTATCCACTAAGTCACACCGGATTCCGATCCCGATGTCGGATTGAATCCTCTCAGTTTAAGTTCCACCTCTTGGGTTCCCTCTAGTGGCCTACCCTCATGCACTGCGTCATTGATGTATGACAGTGGCACAATGTCCATACATGTGCAGAGGTGCATTCGTGCACGTAGAGCTGAAAAACCCGGTGCCGGAGAGAATTTTTCTCTGTTCCACTCATCCTTCATCATATGATAACACAGAATTTCTGCACTGAAATATCATATGTACTTCGGTACATCCTAATAATAAATTATATGCGAAAAATAATCACTCTGTGATTATGACGGCGCTTTCTCCGTCGGATCCCGGCCAGTTAGTCACTCAAGGATCGAGAACGACGTTCAAATAAGAGTAGACGATGACTAGTATTGCCCTTTTCCAGTTTCGATTGTCGACTTTACATTCGCAGACCCAATCACGCCGCTTAGTTTTGTCCTTTTTTTTTTTTTTTTTTTTTTAATAATGTTTAGTCAACTGTCAGAAGACCTCATTAATATTATATTAGTACCGTCTCACTCAAAAGGTTAAAGTCGGCAACCATTTGATACTCAAGTTTACACAGCTCACGGGTGTTTGTTATGTTTCTGAACTCGCCGAGCTAATTGTTATTATACAGATAAGAGTCTTCTGGATCAGTGGAGAGAGAGATCGGGGTCAGCATTCAGGTCTTATCTTCACCTTAGACTTGTAATAAATAAAACAATCAGCCATGTTGCTAGAAATATAATGTGAATGTTTGTTTGAGATACAGCAAATATTAGAGTCTAATCCTTTGACTTCCGACGTTAACCATTTGAGTGGGGCGATAATACTGGTAGGCCTATTATATCTTGTCCTATTAATACCGTGTCACGGTAAAATTCCTCAAAGAACTATAATTATCTATTAGGAACGTATTTTCGAGCTCACGCAGAAAAATAGACAAAGTATGCCAAAAGTTAGTCTCCCCACGGTTTACGATATTAAAATGTTTGTCGGAATCCCGAAATATATTACATGTTAGGTCCCACAATTATTTCACTGCGCTTTAAGAAGCTATAATTATTCAAAGCGTAAGAAAGTAAAATCTACAGAGGCAATGACAGAAAGTATCCCAGTGAAAATTCAGAAGCGCCCGCGGGGGTGGGGGTCACAGTGAAAGCAACTGCCCCTAAAGGGTCTAATGAGAAGTCAGACTTTTTTTCTTACTTATTATGCGTTTTTTTTTTAACAAATTCTGTTCACTACTGTGTAGGCCTATAATTTTGCATGTGCATTGGTTTCGTTACAATATACGAGAGAAGATATAATCAGCACAGAATGTTTCGCTTACAAATTAACACTATGGGTATCGAGGAAATGTTTTACCCAGTGCTTTTCTTCTGGAGAAAGAGGTGGTGGAACTCTGTGTAGAAAATAATATAGCGAACGGGGAAATTATTGTTGTCCAGTGCACAGTAATTTTGTCGTTTTTAACCTTTTCAGACTTCAAGATTGTCAAGGCTGAAGCGGAGTTCAAGGAAAAAAACAATTACTATATTAACCATTTTTCGGTTCTATAATGAAAAATACAATAAAAAGGTGTCGGAACGCCGCACCAGCGCGTTCCGTTAGAAAAAAGCACTGGACTTCTACTCCTACTGATAATGAGATCAAAATCTGCGGGCGCTCCTATGCCGAATAACGAACTCATATCGAGGGCATTATGCCAGAAAGGCGTATTAACAAAACTGCAACTTTACATTAGAGCCATTTAATAAATACATAATAATTTTTCCTATCCTTGTCTACATAACAAGGTATTGTACTTTCTTCGATTCTTCCTCATGCCCATTGTAATTCTCAAACGCTGGTTTACAAACATACATAAAAGGTAAACGGTAAAGGTATCCCCGTAACATGCCATGAAGGCACTTGGGGGGCATGGAGGTAGAGCCCCATGCTTTCCTTGACCTCGGCACTAGAATGAGGTGATGTGGTCGGCATCACGCTCTGACCGCCTTTTACCCCCGGGAAAGACCAGGTACTCAATTTTATAGGAGGCTGAGTGAACCTCGGGGCCGTTCTGAAAGTTTAGGAACGAGATGTCACCACCTGGGATCGAACCCCGGACCTTCCAGTCCGTAGCCAGCTGCTCTACCAACTGAGCTACCCGGCCGCCCACAAACATACATAGGTTCTATTAAATTATTTCAATAACCCTGCATTTGTTGATCCGTCCTTCTGGTATGATGCCCTCAATATATATTAGGCCTATACGTACATCCTGGCCACTATTTAAGCACTCACGTCGCTATCTTGCACCGTGTGCTGCACAGCATTGTCGCGTTGACGCCAAATTCTTGTTCTTCAGATCGGGTCTTCCGTAATTTATCTAGTAGACCAAAGCAAATTTTTTACTTCGTCATCGGGACGTACGGAGAGCCACGAAGGAAAGAGGCTAACGCTAAACTCGTATGGCGACGACACCGCAAAACAGACCGCGATCAACTCGAGTATTACGTAAGTCCGTAAATAATAGACAGCAAAGCTAGGGCGGGTGGAGACAAAGAAAAACGAACGAGGTGTATGTTAATACAAAGAACGAAAAGCACGGGAACGATGGAGAAGAAAATAAAATTGTAACAGCCTATCTTTCTTTAAAATTCGAGATGTCTATTTTTACAAGTAACTTCAAACGATTCACAACTCTCTTCGACTACCTCAATAATACAAAAGGCCTATTAATAATATACAATTTTAAAAATAATGTAAAGTATTGCATTCTAACAGTGATAACGATATAAACATCGTCAAAAATTTAGATTGGCCCATTTCATAGTCACTCCTTTAAGGATAGTTTATGATGGGGCTGGCGGTTTTCGATCCAAAACTTTGCTTTTACGTTAGACATAGCCGACATTCTGAAGTCTCATTAGTGTAATATATTTAAGTTACTAATCAGCGATATATGCAACGGAGGGGAAAAGAACTGACCACCCTACCCCATTATCTCTTGACTTAGTTGCCTCCGTCAAGAACTAATTGAAATGACTCTATTCCAAGAAAAAGGAAAGCTGCGAAAAATGTAAGCAGTGTTCTACGTACCATTCTTAACAAAGGATTGTTAAAATTCAGCTGCTGCTTTGATTATTTCGACCGTCCTTCGTGAATAATAACTGAGATCGAAGATATTACAGACCATCTCTCTTATTAATTAAATCGTAAAAAAGCTGAACGTCACGGACTGGAACTCGTTCATATTTTCAAATATACGGATGGGCCAAAAATCGAGACAGGTAATAATTCCCTTGTTTGTATTGAGAATAAAGCTGAGAATACGATTCCGTCATATCGTATGGTGGAATGTGAACCCAGGACAGCAGCACGTCTCTTCGCGCTATGTTATTCGAAAAGACTGATGCTTCACTGATTACAGAAGCGACCCAGGGGCCAGTCAGACCCAGGAGGAACGATTGAAGGGCGGTGGGAAGAGGACGGGAGGGAAGGGGGAGTGTTGCTGGCTTGAGAGCAGGCTGACGGTCACGAAGGGGAGGGCGGGAGTGACAGCAGCCAGGTTGGGCGAGCTTAGCAACAGCACCGCATCAGAGCGGCAACACCGCCTCCGACACGTGTGTGCCTGCCTGCCTACTGCACCTACATTCCCATTAAAACTGTATTAATTCATCTCGTGGGCACGAACACTTGGCCTCGATCTATATATATACATATATATCACAAACAACACCCGCAACCAAATAGTTTAAATAGCTACAGTTCGCAGTTAGAAATTCTCGACCCTTTTAAATCAATTCGCTGCGCAACCCCACAGTTAAATTCTCGGCAAATCTGTAAAATCTCTGACGGACTCATTTTCTACAAATACTACTTTTTTCTAACGCTATAGCTTCTCACAACTTATCGTCAAAGTTTCACGTTTTGTGGTCCCGATATAAAGGAGGCATGTTTCTAATTGTAAGTGGAGTAAGCCTACCCTCTTGCAATTTTACCTTCAATATGCCCACTATGTGAACGAAATGAAGAAAGAAATATATTAAAGAACATTTGAACGAACGTTAATGTCTCAATCAAAGCTGGGAAATAAGAATGCATAAAAAGAATGTCACTCTTCGGAATTTACAATATGTTTCTGAGACTAATTTATTGAGGATGTAAGTACGGTCAGTGTAACGTGTAAAGGATGGGCTTATGAACAGCTTCAAGTAAACAATATAACTATAATGTTACTTTGTGCAAGTAAACCATGGAGTGGGTTCTGCAGTAACGTTGGTAGGCCCCTACAATACAAAAATACAGAGGAGACGAAGTCGATCCAGACGTAAAAATGGTATGGTAGTAACACAGATTTTGGAGTCACCGCGATGAAAACTGCAGTTCTGAAACTTCTTCGGAAAATTGTTATTTCTTGTTTCTTGCTTTAATAGTTGCATCATTCTCAATCCACCTTTTACTACTGAGAAAGACAGCGTGATTAAAATTTTATTTATCCTGCTCTTCCAGGTCATAATGCGTTGCCTTAATACAGAAAACTCGAATAATCACAACTATTCGCAGTTTGAAAAATATGCTGCGCAAAGCAGAACGCAGACTGTAGACTATTATAGGCTAATACCAGAATCCGAGTCTCTTGTCGTGCAACATCTGGCGGCCTAGCTATGATCATGTAGGGTCGTGTATGATCTAAAGGGGAATTAAATTGTACACTTCGTTATAATAATTGTCAGAATGAATGTGTGATTAGCTCAGTTTTCTGTAAAATATGTAAGAACTGAAACAAGTATGTGATGATCATTTTTTCCTTACGCAAACCTTATTAAAAAGACAATGCGATCTCTATCTTACGGCATATACTGGGGCATCATGGGCAATAAGCAGTGTCATTATTACACATTAATACAATGAAATCTGATGTCTGACTAGTGTAATATGTAGCTATTATAGTCGGCAATGTATGCAATGGAGGGGGAAAGGAACTGGCCAGCCTACCCCATTATCTCCTGGCCTAGTTGCCTCATAAGTGGTGTCTTTTGGTATCACGTATGAGGTTCAGACCTGTCTTCGGACAATAAGACTAAACAAAAAAAAAATAATAAATGATGCAATTAAATCAGAATAGGCTACACACTTCCATAACCAAATATTAAAACATTCTCTTATTGTCACCGTTGCAAGAATAGGGGGGGGGGGCATGTAGTCTAATATGGAACCGACGGCGAAATTCCTTTGTTACTATCTAGGAAATATTTTGCCACTAAAAATAACTTCCATGTCACTTTTCAAGTTTGCTGTGTTTCAGTCGTTCGAGTAGCCTTGAATAACTTCTTTAGAGGTTTTAATCTTTTTCACGACCAGGACGAACTGCTCAGAAAATTAGGCCTATTCCAACCATTGGAAATACAAGTAATACCGGAATTATTTCTACGGTTTTAAATTTCCTGTTTTTCAATTACGGCATATTAAAAAAAAAATAGGCATTTATTTTCTCAACTATCACTCGTGATACTTCTTTCCTTTAGAAAATCCCTTAATTCCTAACACTTTCCATTCAAAATTCTCGTACCTGGTACTAATATTAACGTGATGTAAGTCATACAAATTATATAAAATAACTGCTGTTACGTCACGAAACGTGAACTCAGCGTTGACTATTATGTGAAGCAGTTTGGAACTTATGACCCACTAAGAACTGGTTCAAACGGAACCAACTCGAAAAGTTCCCCCAGCGTGTGGCTGGCTGCCTTTGCTACAAGCTAGGGCACATGTGTGACCTGACCAAGCAAGTACAAACCAATGTAACCGTTACCTCCGGTTGGAAAGAGAGAGGGGGAACCAGTCATCGTAGTTATTTGAAAGAAAAATAAAGAATTCTATTAGTTTTATAATACGAGAATTACTTACCAGCAAACCAGTTTCAACACTAGGTAACAGGGTTAGTCTGCTTCCATCCATCAATTGGTTCTCTTGAAGAGTACCATCACGAAGTTGCCTACGACAACAGAATCAATTGTTGATATGACATGACAAAAAAATTCAACGGCCGTATTTACTAAGTCTACGGTTCATATACTTTATAATATTTTCAAATTCCACGACTTTCCCATTTCTTTTCAGCCATTTTACTCTGTACCAGAGCGACCAGAGCTTACGAAGACTACGTCATCACAGCTGATATAGTCTTCGGCGTTGCCACATTACACACAGTTTATACTACGATATATGGTTTCGCGTGCTTCTTTTAACCGAAATATTTAAAATATCTCACTCACCTGTCCCTATGTAGCAAACATATCCGTTCCTTGGGCACTTTAAGCTTCTTGGATATTAGTTTCTTCAAGTTTTCAACACTTTCCGTTTTTGCCACTTGAAGATCGAATTGGCCCCCTGTTGTTGGCGTGACGCGAACAGTAATGGTTGTTCCTGAAGCACAGCCACACCCCGAATGCTGAGAAGTTTCCGAAGTTGAATTTGGACTTGATTTAGCATCGGAAGATCCAGCATTTCCACCGCCAGTATCCATATTGCTGGCTTCACCCAAGAACACTGCCACTCACAACAATACTGAACGGCTACGGAAATTAAAATAGCTTTCCACAATCACTACTCCTTCGCACAACACCACCCACTCACAGTGACTTCCACCTCGCGACTGATTGCAATGAACAGCGTGAGCAGCAACGGCCTCTCCCGTCCCTGGGACCGGATTACAGAAAATGAATTAAAAAAGTGTCAGAAATCTACAGCGGTCTCTGGCGGGCAAACGATGAATCCAAGAAACAGCAATCGACTGTGCGCTCGGTCGATAAAGAAACACGATGTTACCCGGAGTTTTCAAATTTTACTGTCGTAATAATTATTAGTTTATCACCGTTCATTATTTATGGTTTAGAATAAGAGCGTTAATTGTGAATACTAAACATGTAATGAATTCCCTTACGGATACCCAACAAGTTTATAGTATATCAGTTTTAATATTTAATGGATAAAATTCAATTCTCTTTTCTCAGTATGTCTTGACTGATGAACTTAATTTAACACTATGCGAACGAATAAAAAAACTACAAGTTGGAGGGATTTTCTGTGATTTATCCAAAGCATTTGACTGTATAAATCATAAAATGCTGCTAGACAAATTAGATTATTATGGAATTAAAGGCGTTGCACATCAATGGTTTCACTCATATCTCTCAGATAGGAAGCAGAAAGTAGAAATCAATACAATATGAAACCTGCCTCGATATCAATAACTATTAATAATGGAATTCCTCGAGGATTAATATTTGGTTCCCTACTTTTTCCAGTGTTGATAAATGATCTTGCCCCAGTAATAAAAGATGTAGATCATCCCATATTATTTGCAGATAACACAAGTATAGTAATTACTGCCAATAACTACAACACATTCCAATCTTCAACAGAGACAATTCTCCTTAAAATATGTGATTGGTTCTCAGCCAATAAATTGGTATTAAATTATAACAAAACATAATTCAATTTAAATCCTGCCCAAATTCAATCTCTCAAATTTCAAACGTAATAATTAACAATAGTGTCCATAATAGAAACAACAACCAAACTTCTTGGCTTACAAATGTATGTGTTAAATTGGAAAAATCATATTAAAGAAATTACTCCCAAACTAAATTTGCTATTAGATCTATGCAAGAGATAGTAAATATCAATACCTTAAAAACAGTATACTTTGCATACTTCCACTGGATAATGAGTTTTGGAACAATATTCTGGGAAAATTCTACAGATAGTAACAGTATATTCCTACTACAAAGAAAAAAGTAATTAGAATAATAGTAGGTGCCAAATGTAAGGAATCCTGTAGTACCATGTTAAAAAACTACAAATAATGCTCTTGGCTTGTCAGTATATATTTTTTCATTAATGAACTTCCTCGTATGTAATCGTGAAAACTTTGTAACTAATTCAACAGTTCATAGCATAAATACTCGTCAAAAAATGACTTTCATTCTCCATCGGCAAGTCTATCGTACTATCAAAAAGGAGTGCGTTATATGGCAGTAAACATTTTTAATAGCCTCCCAATGGATATAAAAAATCAAACTCAAAACATATGATTATTTAGGGCCAAATTAAAGAATTAGGTACCTAATTTCTCAAGATGGTTCCTGCCGGAGAATGATATGATTATCATTCCACCTGGTTCTTCTACGGGACATATTATCAATTTCCCTGTTAGAATTGAATTCTATGAGACAAGTACCGGAAGTGCACATTGAAAAATGCTTTCTATGAGCCTAACATTCCCTGCTTCTTATGAAAATATAATCTAACCAACATAGAAGTATTTGGGCTAAAGGTTCGAATGCAAAAGGCACAATACCTCATCTATTTGTTGATTTTGCCATCAGTTTGATCTTAAAAAAATTGTGACATCGAGCTGGTCGCCATTAAAGGGTCAATAAAAATTCTTAAAAATCACCTATATGCCCCATTAAATTGATCTCTCCTCTACCATTTATCTTCACTTCCCTATTTTTGTACCTTTTATCCAATTTAATCGTTGTTGCTATTTGTCCTAATATTCTGTATCTTCATTCTACTTTAATGTTTGTGTATGCTTTGTCAATCAACCTTCTAATGGGGAAAGCTGAAAGCTTAATAAAGTTTTCTAAATAAAATATCTAGGCACGATATGCGACATGGTTTATGGTGGCATTTCAGCTCGACATCACTATTAAAAGATAAATTTTCTATTAAAGTAAAAGATAATAAATGAAGTACTGATTATCAGCATAAACACATTTAAGTAAACACAACAAAGACTTAATAACGTCCACGAAAGCAAATTACATTTCACTTCACACACAAAAAAAAAGAAAAAAAAAAAAAACAAAAAAACAAAGCTACTCATTCATATGCCATCAATTCAACAATACACAGAATCCGTACAGAAAAAAAAGACCAATTATATCGAAATTACTGTTCGAAACCAACTCAATAGATTATACTTATAAAACAAATTATATGAGAAAGAGAGAAGGAGAGGAGAGACAGAAGAGATCGAGAGAGAATTTTAACGATTGAGGTTTTTTTTTTCTTTTTAATTTTGAGAATTTGAGAAATGGCAGTGAAACTAGTGCTATATTTGTAAAATCAGGTCTTCATGGCTATTCAGTTTCCGGATGGCATATATTATAAACCCTGCACATTAATTAAATGAAATTACGACTTGAGAGAAAACCGAAACAATATTACAAAAATGATTGCTTTTGCTATTCCTCTTTGTATAGTCTTCTGCACTCCCTTTTATTCTTTCATCATAGAAACATCCTAGCATATAAAATGGTAGCAAATATTGTAAAACAGAAAATTTGCTCACACGAATGCCCAACATTTTGTAAGATTATGTATATTAAGTCTGTTATAAAAAAAAAAAGTATTGATCTGAATTTTAACAGAGCCATGTACATATGTAACCTTAGTTTTACAGAAATCATTAACAAAAATACTGCAAGGTGACTGAATTTTCTTTCATATCTGTAACACTGATATACAATATGTAGAAGCAAAGATTGAAGCAGACAGTACATGTGTCACTTACTCTCTGTATCACAATAAATAAAGTAACTAAAATTATGTTAAAGAAAGAATATTATGGTATTGTTTTAATTTCCTGAAAGAATGAACACGAGTAAAAGTCGTTTTTAAAATCCACACTTTTCAATAATAACAGAGGGTATATACTGTAGATGCTAAATAGGTAGACAGGATCATCAGGAAGTGATTAGACATATACCACTGTGTACTCTCGACTACAGCCTTAAATGAATCCAACTGAGTATCTCTACGATGTGGACAACATGTTGCTATGCCATTACACAGCAATTTTTCTATCAACAAGCCAACACAAAAACATACAATGCCACAAAGAACACTTACAAGTGTACATTTATCACTTTGGTAACTCCATCAATACAAAAAATTCCAATTAATGGTAAAGTAAGATTCTTTTCATCCAGTATCATTGTTTATCCTTTAATTGAGTGGTCCAGTGAAAAAAGGGCCCATGCCACATTCTTGTTGATTTTTAGTTTTCTGCAATAATCCAAAGATCTTGCCATCTTGGACTTCTTTTATGAACTTCCAGTTTTGAGGCATATGTCTACCGGACATGGTAGGCATTTATAAATGCCTCTTCTTCACTTGAAGAGAGAATATCAGTGGAATAAATGCTTTATCTTCAAAATTTAGTTTTTGTGGCATGGGCCCCTTTTCCACCGAGTCCCTCAATTAAATTACAGAACTGAAACTACACTGATACAGGTTGTAGATAAGAGATTACTTTATTTTCGTTCATTATTCAAGTTTCACAGACTGAGGTTAATTAATTATGACATATTGAACTATCCCTAGAAATAATAAATAAGTTTAACGCAACTGAACAGTTTCTTCAAATAACTGCAATAGTAAAATATGAAAGACAAGTACCAGTTTTACATGTTGCACTCTCAGTGCATTATTGTATAAACTCAAAATTTCTAGTTTAGAAAAAATGACTTCTAAGATACAAATTATGAAATTAAAAACATTTCAGATTACTTGCTACCTGTTATGTATAATTGAAACTTAGAAGCCATTTTCTTTAGACTAGCAATTAAGACTTGATACACTAATACACTAAGGAACTGAGGGTGTGATGTGTTCTGGTTGCCCTAAGTGGATAAAATTCTAATACTGTTGTATTTCTGAAGAAAATAAATTTCATATCATTTTACTTAAATTGTAAAAAATACTCACATCCAATTTTTTATACAGGGTTGGGCAGATAAAACCGGCCCCATCTCATGTCATATGATTTTGAAAATAAATTATGTAGGGTATTGATTTCTTTTCTTTCTTTTTTCTTGAAAATGTAATTATGTTGGCTATACTGTATCTTCCGCGTGTTTTGTGTCATTGTTGTTGCGCCATTGTTACTTATAACCTCTTCTGGTTGCTGTTTAAAATTCAGACGTTCTAAACACATGTAAAGAGTTGTTCTTTAAATAAGCATGACTTATTCAATACCAGAGCGAATATTCATTGTGGAGGCGTACGTACAGACCAGCTCTATTAAGGAAACACAACAATTATTCAGAGACAAATATCCGCTTTGCTCAGTACCAGCGAAAAGCAGCATTCAAGATTTGGTGCGAAAATGGCGTACGACTGGATCCATAAAAAATGTAACAAGGAACAGAACTCCTTCTGTCCGGACTCCTCAACTTACGGCGCGAATTAATAAATTTATGACTAGGAGTCCTCGAAAGTCTACCACGAGATTGGCTCAACAGGTTCATGTGAGTAGGAGAACTTGCGGAATTGCATCCGCAGTATCACCCATGAGGAATTGACACGTATTTTCATGAACCTGTTAAAACGTGCACAGAAGTGTCTAGATGCAGATGGAGGGCACTTCCAACATTTATTATGAGGCTGCAAAAGGGTATCTGTCGGATACAGAGGGGAGAGCCATTAATCCTTCCCATTGAAGGCTTTAAGAAACCAACCTGGACAAATACCCAATGTCCCATCCCTACCTTCCCGTGGTGCAGTTGTTAGTAAGCATAATTTTACGACCTGAACTAAAGGGAGGGCTACTCATCCATTAGCACTGATCAGCTTGATGAGTTAATGACTGAATTTGGTATAATTTTCCTCTATCCAATACCTAATTCCCTCTTTACCCTTTCCTATCCAGTCCCCTGACTGAACTCTTACTTTCTTCGACCCCGACGGCATTAGAGCATTCGAGGCCTAAGGGTTCATTTCCCTTTCTTTCCTCCTCTTTC
Organism: Periplaneta americana; assembly: GCF_040183065.1. Lineage (NCBI taxonomy): Eukaryota > Metazoa > Arthropoda > Insecta > Blattodea > Blattidae > Periplaneta > Periplaneta americana. The sequence goes on along the minus strand of NC_091131.1, from coordinate 54,993,326 downwards.
TACTTTTCTGTTCATGGGCTGACCTGCTATGGCACTAAAATCGTCCTCCAGTGGCTTAAGGAGGGAAAGCTGGTGATCAACAAGATCTCCCAGCTAGGTCCAATGGACCCGTCGACCAACAGCAGGTGTGGTCCTCCAGACATTCTGGGGGTTGTGTGTGAGTGAAGTAGCCACCAAAACGTTAAAATATGGTGTTCACTTAAATCGGCTACAACTTGCCATTTTTCACTCCAATATGAAATGAGTACCATTAAGGTAAAATTATCCGGAGGTAAAATAGTCCCCCAATCGGATCTCCGGGCGGGGACTACTTTAATGGTACAGAATCAACTAAACATCTTACAATGGAATGCTGGCGGTATAACAAAATCTGTGCTTCAGTGGCTGGTCATGATAACATCTTTGAAAAATATTGGAGTGCAAGAGGTCAAATGACTTTATTGTCAAACGCCTGGCATTAGAAAACAACAACAACAACAACAACATTTATTATGAAGGTAAATGCATTTTATTTTCATTCCATTTGAAGTTTGTTTCAAATCATTAGTACCTATCAATGTCATAACACGGGCCGGTTTTATCTGCCCAACTCTGTATAAGGTTTGCAGGTTTCTAAATAAACAAAAGACATTGTAACCAACAAAGGCAGAAATATATTCATTATAATAAAATTGATTACAAGTGATAAAATACATTGATCATAAGGTAATACATCTGAATGTCTCTCACCAAAGTAGAAAATAAAACTGCCAACACATTCCCAAGTAAACACTTTAATTACGATAGAAGTTACCAAACTGCTACTTCATTACAGACTGAAATATTTCATACAATCATTCATAGCTCATGAGCCAATGGTCCAAAATGGTTAAAAAAAAAAAAAAAGAAGTGATTCAAAGAAAATGTTTAAAAGACTGTATATGTCTTTAATAATATCTTAGAAATGTGTAGACAATGAACCTGAGACAAGTTTCTCTTGAAGTCGATGTTGAATAAACTGTTGTTCACCTAGTAGATTCACTTTGTTTCTGTAGCTAACATGTACATTTGAACTCATTCGTATTCACATTCACACACACACACTGCTGATTTACAATGTTTCTTCTCTCTCTAGTTTGTGACCATTGTTACTGTAACTGTACGATTCACAAAACATTAGTCTTTAATTTTATTGCCGGCAAGTAATTTTAACAATATAAATCAGGGGCGGCTTTTGGGGTAGTGCCAGTGTGCTATGGCACCACCAATGAAACAAACAAAAATAATATCCTAGAAAGCAGTTGTAATAGTTTATTTCTACACATTTTATTCGTATTTCATTTGAACGAGCGCGCGCACATATCCAGACGCACTCTTGCAGCGTTTCTCCGAACGTTGGAGCCACTTCGGTGAGGCACTACCTGCGTCCATATAACACTGTACAAAAGGCTACTGCTTCTAGTTTATATGCATTTCTTATGGCAGACTTTGAGCCGAATTCAATTTGACTCAGTAGTTAACATTCCGCCCGCTAGAGCACAGTAATGCAGAAATTTCGCTAGATGGCAGGGTTGTTGGAGACGTTATTTGTCTATGAGTTAGAGCTCCACGCCAAATGTTAATGTAATGTTGCCAATTCAAAACTAGTGCACATAACTTGGATTTGAATGTGTAAATTATTATCCATTTAGCTATACTGAACGCAGAGATAGTCATGGTTCTTTTTAGAAAGATAAATATTTTTTCATATTATGTAACACTGTTTGTTAATGTTGTGTAATATTTGTTTTATTTTGCGGCAACTAAATATCGCTACACTGTTGCTATAGTATTGATGCTTTTGTTAACGATACATGAGATCTATGCAGGACATGAACATGTGTTATTCAGGCTGCTGCCTTGGATTCATCGGCCTGTTAAATAAAGTGCAAACGTGTTTGTTTATTATCTATGCCATTGTTTATCTCGTGTGTTTTTGCCAGTAATTTTACTAGTTATAAAAGTTATTTGTATTTGACTAACAATACTGTGAAAGTTTTGATTATCTGTATCTGTAAATTTCGTTATTAGTTATTGTAACTGTTACTAGATACATTATTAACTGTACACCTGGTAAAATAGCTGGTTTAATTAATGTGTTTCATTTAATATAATGCAAACGTAAACTGCGATTATTAATTTCACTAGGGTAATTTGCGTACAACTTTTTTCATTTTTGGCACCACCACCAGAATGTCTCACCAGCCGCCACTGATATAAATATAACATAAACAAAAGTACATCACAGTGATTATGCATTAAGCAGTGTAATACAATACATTAGCAAAGACTGATGATATCAAAGACAGTTGAAAACATGTCACACTCTTATTTTATGGCATCTGCATCAGCCAATTCAAATAATTTAGCTAGTAAAGTGAAATGAAGCTTCTGATATACTGGGTACCTAACTGCTTTTGAAATTACAAATAAAATCACATTGAAACATTGGCAATCCATTAAAGAAAATCTCGAACCTCTTAAACAAAACGTAGAAATGGAGTAGCTACCCTCACATATACAGACACTCTTCACAATTAGAAGTAAAATACATAAAATCAATTTCACAACTCAAATTCATTCAGTAAACATAGCATTCTTTGGGTAATCTTACAAGATTTGATATCCGAAAGTATATGCATATCAAAAACATGTCCCGTATGTTGCAACTCTCCACCACTAGGAGCACAGATCAATGAAACAGACGATTAAATATTTGAATAATATAACAGTTACTGAATACATAAAATATTATATCAGCTTTCCACAATACAATGGTGCTGCCTTACTTTAGAATTTAATTAATTTGTAGGTAATTTCTGAAAAAGCAGTTTCATTTAATCGATCAGTGTAAGAATCCACCTGCAAAAAGTCTCTCTTCCAACATGTAGTATTTTACAATAAATAATGGGCATGCATTTCGAAAACACCCGAACTGTTGCAGACGACATTGCTCACAATATTTCAGGAGGGTTTAAAAGTCATTAATTGCTCGAATGGGTATTTTATAAGAAGAAATAATCATTTTTCATGAATAACGTAAGGACTTGTATTTTCATTTTTTATATGTTACACGCATGATTCGAAAGAAATTCCTATTCTTTCCAAATATGTCATAACAGTGGACGTGGAAAGAAATCACAGGAGGGAACTTAATTACGTTTAATCACACTGACTGACTGATCAGTGTTTTTGTGTCCAAGATAAGCACTCCTATCAGTGGAAAGAGCACCTATAAGCAAAACCTTCTCAAAAATGTTTCTATCTGCATTCCAGCTACAATTAAAACATAATCAAAGATACAGGCAATGCTTAAAATCTCTCTTGTTGCTAGGCAACAGCTTTACACAAACTGTGTAATAGTAACTGTCTTCTGAAGAGATTATCACGTCACGTTACTTTTAAATCGTTCTGTATCATGGAATGTACGATTGCACTCTTCTATTACTCTCTTATTTCAGGTGAGTAAACAACATGTTTTGTTAACTTTGTCGAAAAGATGTGTAAATAAATAAACGACTACTGTGTCTGGTAAGGTACACATTTGGTTAAATTTAATTTAAATTGCCCATGTTCTTAAAGATTATGCTTCAATATAATCACCATAAATAAGCCATGTTTCTTATACATCACAGTAATCTCAGCAAAAGATTGTATGAGGAAAATGAATCCATACAACATTATATATAAATTTTGAGCTTTGGTAGCAAATAGCAATAATAATAAATTACCCTAATTTTCTGTTTCTAGTTAATAAATTAATTTTGGACAATATATATAATAAAAGCTTATTTTTATTACAGAATTTGAAGTTCATGCAATTTCATTCTTAGCATTACAATGCACTAAATTTGTAAAATGTATCTATTTATGTTTAAAGTTATATTAGTTCAGTGATATCTGGTAATAACAATGGAGTAATAATAAAATATTAGGCAAACATTTATTTTCTGGCCCCCTTTAATTTATTTAATGGCTTCATAGTTTGCCTCATAGAATTTGATTCTATCGAATTAATTACATCACTCACACAACTGAGCGATTCAATGAAAGATTAAGCTAATATAGGTAAAAATTATATGATCTTATTAAGTGCCATGTCAGTATTTTAATAAAGTAAATAGAATGTATTCTGTAGGTAAATATTTTTTTGACTAATGGCAGGTACTTGACTTTCCATCATTCACCCATATGAAGCTAGTTGTGTAGACCAATTTACTGACAGAGTTGTTGCCCAGGGTGCACCACAGGAGGCTGGTCTATGCTACATCCCAATGAGATGAGATAATTATACAGATTTGTTGGGATGCCACAGGGAAACCGGAGCTTCCAGAGAAAACCCCTGTGTTACCTCGACGATGGACTGCCAAACACAAGTTATACATCGGAAGTACGCTGAAGGCCGAACCTGGGTCCACAAGATTGTGGCTCTCTAGCTACTAGACCACCATAGCGGCTGAACATGATTTTTTATTAATATTTAAGGAGAAAAATTCGCTCCGGCGCCGGGGATCGAACCCGAGTCCCTGGTTCTACGTACCTATCGCTCTGACCACTGAGCTACCCCGAATTCAATCCACAGCACCGGACCGAATCCTCCTCCTTCACTATTTCCCTTTGTGGCCTGACTCCAAGTTAGGCATATATGTTGACGTACATGTCCAATGTCAACTGCCATTATATTAGGAGCGCATTCAGCTGAGTGACTTGTTTGGCCGGGATTCCGCAGTTAAGTGCACAGTAATCTGTACAGACATATGCACTGCAGCTATGAGAATATTATATTATAGATTTATTAATTTGCCCTAAAGAATAATATCTGTAATATTGACAATTAATATTTGAGGAGAAAAATTCGCTCCGGCGCCAGGGATCGAACCCAGGTCCTTGGTATGTAGAACCAAGGACCCGGGTTCGATCCCCGGCGCCGGAGCGAGTTTTTCTCCTCAAATATTAATTGTCAATATTACAGATATTATTCTGTAGGACAAATTAATAAATTTATAATATAATATTTTATGTTGTAAAATATTTCAATACTTTCTACAATGCTTTAAAATGGCGCACTTTTAGCGGAACAGTTAGTGTGTTGGCTCCTGGGTTCGAATTCTGCAAGTCCAAGCGAAATTTGTGGTAAGCAAAGATGGTGCTTGATGGCAGGTTTTTGTGGCATACTCCCATTTCCCCTACCAGCATTTCACAACTGTTCCATTAATCAAGAAAATGCGGTGCTATGTAGTTTTGCTTCCCATGGTGCAATGAGGGCAATGCCTATGATGGCAAAAAGAACTCCAACTGTGGCTTATTGCTCATGTATAGGGATGCTTGGGTGAATGATGTAAAGTCAAGTAAGCTTACCCGCCACTGGATTATATAAAAAAAAAATAATGCTTTAAAAATAATAGGCTATAATTAAAAATAATTTATGAGAATGTATTAATTAATGAGTAAGGAGCGGATTTCTATGTAATTATATTATTTTTGCGTGTGATAAAACACAATTGACAAAGTTAAAAATTCCGAACATGAAGCTTCAAGTTTAAAACCCGAATTTTATTTCACATAAAAACACATTTTCACAAAAAAATTATGTAAATACATATTTTCAGGAAATCTATTATAAACACATAAATCTTGGAGTTTTTTACTTAAATAATTTTTTACAAGAACTTTTAAACATCTTAAAGCTAAATCAAGGGTATGAACATTATTTAATTTAAACAAATCTCTTGCCTCTCGCTCATGTCCATCAAGTAAGGCAATACATCTTATTGTGATACCCTGTTATCGGGCTTAGTCAATCGATATCCTTCAAGATTTACTGAAAGATGGTTGTTTAAAAAAACGATTTGGCTTTTCTATTAGCAAATCTAACCGTGACACCATAAAAAAAACTCGAAATATCCAAAAACGTGTTTTCTGAAACAGGGAGGTGCGTGCCGTGAAAATTAAACTAGACTCGCTACCAGGTTCAGAAGCACAATTACTAAGGGACAAATTCCAGAATGTGTTTGGGAAAAACAGTGGATATAAAAAAAATGTGTAAAGTTGCTCAAGTATTGGAGGGTGTGACTGTAGGTGAAATTGACGGTGTTTGTGTTTGTGACATTCCTATCTTTAAATACGCACGTCTGATGTCCTGTGATGTGAAAAGTCGTTGTTCAGAGATAATCGGCATGCATTTGTGATAGAGAATTTGGAGATGACCTTTGGTCAACTACTAGCACTCAAGTGTGGTTGGTGAGTACCTAGTAACATTTTTTTTTTCCAAGCTAAGCAAGGTATTTTTTAATTTTTAGCAAATATTTTCGTACTTTTTAGCACATAAAAAATAAATATACTTAAATTTTTTAGCACATAAAAAATAAATATATTTAAATTTTTTAGCACATAAAAATCCGCTCTCTATTAATGAGCATTATATCTTAAATTTTAATTTCTCATTTCATTTTTACAGTATATTATGCCATTCCCTCAATCTTTCTAACACTTAAAAAAACCATTGCAAAATACCTAAAGACTAACTGCGAGCATTACACTGTTGGCACATAGATACAAAATAAACTAAATCTCATATTATAAAAGCTGGTGGTGCTATTCTTACATATAGTTGAATTGTTTAGAGGCAGCTCTACCAAAAGATGAACATGGTGGCTGCCAATGACTTATCAATATAGCACGGTGCAAATTGTACAGTATGTAATAATAGTAACATTTACTATGTACCTACGGATTATCTTTCCATATACAGATCTGTAATATAGTCAATTTAAAAATACATGAGACAAAAAGAATTACAGTTCACATATTGTGCTTTTTTTATACTTCTGTGATTTCTTCACATTATTAATTCATCTCTAAATGGGATGATATGATGAACTACCATTGCAAATAATAGGAGATACGAAACATGATAATAATTTCTCCAACTCTGCCACAAATAGAGCACGGTTTGCGAAACCAAGACTGTGTGGCAGAATTCTAGTTCTAAATTCAGATGTCTTACTTGTGGCTATGTAATGGACAATAAGATTGTAGTCGAAGTGTATCCTAATGTGTATGTAGCAATATGAATTGTGTTAATTTCTTTAGAATATCTTGTCAGAAAATATGAATACTGAAATGATAAGAACTTGCTTAAAATCCACCCTGTCTAGAGAAAGATCATCACTGGCGATTCTGTCATTGAACATGACTTGGTTCCAAACCTATACTTTTTGCTGGTTGAGTGGAAGAGAAGGCCTTACGGCCTTACCTCTGCTAGCTAAAATAAATTATTATTATTATTATTATTATTATTATTATTATTATTATATTATTCTCCTATTACTCGTGGATATAATACCGAAAAAAAGATAAAATGATGGAATTATATAATCTGTTTCTGTCACATTGCGTGCCAATACATTCACAAGCTTAAAATAATAATTATTGCCCCAAAGAGCTAGAGGTTTTATAAATTCTCGAACCACCTCAAGGATTTCTTTCCAAAATTTATTTTCTTTTTCTTTTAAGAACTGATATTCATACTCTTTATTTGCCTGAAAGTACAATGGTACAAGAGGCCTCATTAAGTTAGTAAATAAAATACAATGTGTCAATATTAAAAATATTAAAAAGTAAAAGCAATAACATTGAACTAAAATATTACATCATTATCAAAATTTCATATTAGCAAAATTGGAACACAAAAAGATTTACTAAACTTTTAGAGGTTAGTGAAAATTAAAACTCTCTTTCATTCTTCCTTTCTTTCTTTCTTTCTTTCTTTCTTTCTTTCCGTCAATTAATATGATTTTCCAAAAATGCACTACAGCAAGCACTGGTGCACTGTACATAGTAAGAAATCAAACTGCATGGACTTACAAGCCTTTAACATAATATAACAAAATAATAAAAAGAGAAGCTCACAACCAAGTTCTATTCTGTATCACATCTTTCTATAGCAATACTCAAATATAACTTATCACACCTTGGAACACAACTGTTTCCATAGTATGAAATACAAATAGCATATTGCATTTCATTTGAAGGAAAATTTATTATCCTGTGTGTTGTTTCCACTTGTAATACAAGAAACAAAAAATATTTAAAACATCTTACAAATATAGCAATAACTGAAATGACGCTCAGTTTAATTTCATACATAGTCTCAACATGGCACAAAAGCTTTAAATAAAAGTGCGTCTCACAGCATACACAGTTCAATGATCCTTGCAATCTTACAGATATGATGGAATAGGTGAATCTGCAATGACATTTATTAAGTTTCTAAGAATTTGTGTATCTAATAGAAACGTAAAACTAACGCCAATTGTCACACTTCAGCATTGGCGTAGCGTCAATGTAAGCTAAAAAGCTTAGCTTCCCCAGTTAATAATAATTTCATAATAATCCTGCAGTTTATGGAGAAAATTATTTATTAATTTTAATAGAATTTATATTTACAAGTTAAATATTGTGATGCGGCAGCTCAGGATGATTTGTGATGCAGCAGTAAACAAGAAGCCTGCACACACCAGCTTCCAAGCAGACTGGTTTCTTTTGTGTAATCCACCCTGCAGATTTTCCATCCCTTTCTAACTAAACTACCCTAATGAATTTAAATACTATTATAGTCATAATCATGCCATGGTATGAAAGAAAAATTACACAACTTCGAGCGGGAATCGAACCTGCGACCTGCGATTGTGACTATAATAGTATTTAAATTCATTAATATGTCACATCGACGGACCTGTATACGTCACCAAACATCGTAAGATGAAGATTACATTTGTAAACTACCCTAGTTGCAAGGCTCGCAAGAAGCTAGCTTCAACATTTAAAATAAGTAGTTTCCGAGTTATCCCTTTTCGTCAGTTGTGTTCAGTTGAAGTGTTAGTGTGCATTGTGGCTGATATAATAAATAATGAGCGAAATAACAGTTCCTGACACTAATTTACTTGACTTTTTTAGGACAATTGTATTATCAAGACTGACTTACGAATAAAAGTGTGATTTAAAAAACAAATGAACGACTCCCTTGCTGTCAATGAAGGACACAACCAAAAGACAGATGCATACTTACGTAATGATACTAATATTGTGATTTCTCTAAGTATGACAGGGAGTGAGCTAATGTTATACGTATACATGTCTATTTGTTAAGAGATATGTGTAAACCGTGAAATCATATTTTACTATGTATCATTTGAGGTCATGCCTTATTGGTGTTACTTACGATGTTCCAACCAATCTTCGACTGCTGACTTGAAATTGACTACTATTTATTTTAAGACTGTATTTTTGTAATACGTTTTCTGACATTGCACGAAAGACAACTTGAGTTAGCTTCCCCTGCTCAAAATTTCATGCTACGCCACTGCACTTCAGTAAGTCCCTAAAGCAACTTATTAATTTAATTTGTATTTCGTGCACCTTAACCACACAATTAAACAGCTATCCAAGAGACAATATCCGGTACAAACTTTATGTTGACTGTTTTAATCTCCTTTTTATTCTCAAGAACCAAAAGCAATTAAGACAACAGTGATAATTATGGCCACTTGTCTGAAGAGAGATCTAGAAGTTATGGGCATTATTCATGGTCATTATTCATGATCAATCATTCAGATAGTGCACAGCAGGAGCGATTTCTCAGGGCATGCTATGCTTGCTGCGCAAGCCCAATATTTTCGTAGAATGTGTACTTCTCAAAATGGCGTTACATACATTAAAATTTATTTTGATTTTTGGAATACTGTATAGGCGTAATACCATCCGCAGGTTGCACACTGCAAGTATCGCAACACTTGCTCGTTTCTCGGAGCTACAGGAAAGACGTAGAAATAGCGAGAATATGATGCGCGCGCAAGTGCCTTCCTCCTTAGTCCGTCCTATGCGCATTATGTGTTGTTTGAAGCTCTGGCCCGAGAGCTACACCAACGACTATTTAACGTTACACAGAGCAGTATTGACAGCGGGAATGTGTTGTGATTTGCGAGTGCAATGTAATTGTATGAGCGGAATGCATATGTTAGCTCATGCATGTATTATTCATTCTTAAACATCAATTTGAAGTATTGCAATGAGTTCGGAATTGTGTGTCATTGAAATCTTATTATTAAATCCATTTTCCCGAAGGACTATTCAAGAGAAGACAGACATTATAGACAATACAGTATGTGCGCTCGTTCAGTGCAGCTCAATACAACAATGTACATTGGTTGGCAGGGTCGAAAAAACTAAATAAACTGTTTTGTTGGCCATGTTTGTTATATCGTACTTCTACATCTGATAAGCAAATATGATCCATGACTCATCATAATGATTTCATAATTATAAAATAAATTATTTATCTGGGTCTGATTATTTTTATTAATTATGAATTATTATATCCTCCCATCTTCCCCTATGAATAAAAGAGCAAGCCTAACTTTCGTGACTAGCATTTGCCCCTGGTGCACAGTGAGTAAAAATACAAATCTAGTTTGACAAAATAATTTCGCTAATAATTAATAAAGTTGCATGAAATGTTATATATTTTTATATGCATTTATTTATACACTCTTTAACATTTGTGATTAGTTGATACAGAGTCATTAAATAACCAAGTATAAAAAATATCTACTGTCATATTGCATGTGTAGGATATTTGGGTGTATCAGTAGGCCGTTGACTATTGTTGAATTTCTGTTTCTACTGTCATGTGTTATAGATGGCTTGTGTTCATGTAACTGATTTTAGATTTTGTTTTTAATATTTATGATATTAGTGATTGAGGGAGTAATAAATGATGGTATATAAATTTTCAATCTGGCATTTGCCTTTGTGACTGAAGGAAACCATGAAAAACCTCAGTCAAATTGACCGGCCATGAGAACCCGGGATCTCCCAAATTCGAGTCTCAAACATTACCGTCTAAACCACCTTACTTGCTAATTTTATATTTGTGTTATGACGTTGTTACATATTATATAAATTTGATAAAAACTTTACCCTATACATAATTAGATAATTCAGATCTTTCACTTTAATCCAGAGCAAGTTGAATTTCTGTCTGCAGGAACTGCACATATCCAGAGAAGCCATTGGGGCTTATATAAACGGACAGTGGTTAGATTGGGGAAGAGTAGCTCCCTTGGACAGATGGCGCCTTGGTGAGTCGTGGAATTGACGGCGGCGTGTCTCTCTGGTTAAGGATGCAGCAGATTCAGGCATGTGAATTGTGAACAGATGCCATCGATCTGAGGAGGCTGTAGAGGAACATCACAGAGAGGTGGAGGGGCATTCATGTTCACGCGGATTCTGTCAGATCTGGATGCTGTGGCTGAATCGATAAGATGCCACCACACAGTGAATCACATGCTTGATGAACGGTCCTAAGGACTTCAAAATCATCCCAATAAAAGAAGGTTGCACAATAAGCCTAAGGCTGCGGTGCTTGCCTACAGGCCCTCCTCTGAAGGAGAAAAAAAATAGTGGAATCACAATGGTAGAAAAAAATCGACATATTCATAAAAAGTCTGCCTGTATCTGTTTAGAGTAAATCAAATTATCAGTATAGTTGGTTTGAATAGTAAATGTGCCATTGACAGACTGCAGATCAAATGATACAAAACAGTGCGTACTAAGTGCTAGTTGAACAAAGTCTCCACTCTTTATACCTTCATTACCTTTCTTCATTCACCAAGTCTGCACCCAATCAATGTTACTATCCGCACTTCTCTACTTCCCATACTGGTATACATAACAAGCCATAGATCATGTTCCAGACGCCATCTGTTCCGATGTCATCTTAGCAATCTTTTGCAAATGATTCTGCCCGTTGTTGTCAAATTAAGATATTACATTATACCAAAGCAAGCAGGTAAGTAAATGGTTGCGGAAGTAAAGTCTTGCACTGGCATTTGTCAATGAATAGGACAGAGAATACATGAGTGCAGAGGGTGAACTATTCTCCTCTGTTCACCTACCAGAGACAGTATAACAAAATCTACCGAAAAACAACGAATAAAAGTATAAATAAAGATAGACAATGATGTATCATAAACCACTTTCTGAATGTTAGGAATGAAGATTAAGTGAAATCTTTCATAAGTTCATATTTCTACTGGAACAACAGATTCTATTGCCAAAGAAAAGAACTAGATTCACCTATTCATACATACTGTCTTAGTTCGAACATTTCTATTCCCTTATTAACACTTCCACCGACAATGAACACATTTGTTCTCACACCTTAGAGGATATAATAAGTTGTACAGTACAAAAATTGCATGAAACACGGAGCACAAGGCCAGTCCAGCTAGCTCACATTGCAAGCTTTTATAACCTAAAAAAGTTTCGTCATGAAAAGAGGTCCCAACTTCCATTTGCTAAAAAAAATTCCAATGAATAGAAAAATAAACTTTCTAAATTGACTACTAAGTCTCGGAGGTCGAAAATTTTAAGTTCTCGGACAGAGCACATTTCTTGCATCACATGTGACACAATTACTTCAAATTATTACCCTACAAACCTCACGATCCAAACTCTTCTGTATCAGGTTCTATGGGTTTGAACTGCACAGATCCTCGGCCATCCATCTGGAGATAATACTGCAACACACAAGCAGCTGTGTTGTGAACTGAACTCACAGACTTTCATTCAAAATGCTAAAAACAAATGTCATGGACTACAATCATAATATAGGAGCATGTGTACGAGCTCAATTTGATCAAATTTTAAGTCTCACATTATATTACTTATTCTATGTAAAGATTAATTTTTTGGTCCTACAGAATGTTCTCCAGTAATAACAAATATATTAATTTATTATTTACTATCAGAAAACTGCGATAGATATTACCACTTAACACGAGTTGAAACTCATTAAGGTTTCAAGGATATTAAATTATCCCCACTGTTCTGAAGAAAGACATTCACACTGTGAATGTATAATGACTGAAATACTCAAAAACGATCTTATGACCACACCTGGTTCTTGTTACATTCTTTTAGCCAGATTGCACTTGCTTATATATAGGTAGTTCCTCACGTAGATTATTTTTCTATCTGCAAGCTATTCAGTGTTGTGATGATGAGTGGGTACTACAGAAAAAATTATGAAACGATAATAGCATAGAAAAATAAATGTACGCTGAAAAACCTGATCCAAAGACACTTCATTCATTGCTCACAGAATCTGCTGGATATAAAATTCTTACTGATTTAAGATATGCTTTCTGACAACTAAGCATTAGCCAGGTCAGAAATTGAGTATAAAGAAATTTGATGGATTTAGGGACAAGGGAGATATTGTTAGATAGACAAATTCAGAAATGAATGAAAAGAAAATGTGCTTCAGATGGATGCTTCTATAAATCCATATCAATTTCTTAATTATCACCTTTCGACAGCTGATGACATTGTGCATTACAGGTGCTCTGTTCGGTTCAAGTTTGTCGAGTAAGGCGAAGTTCGATATTCACCAATGTTCACTCTGCAGGAGGAGGCCTGTCATGTTTGTTCGGCCTTCTTATGAAAATATTCGCTGCCCTCCATTCCAAACACTTTATGTTTTAACCACTTAAGTATTTTAGCGCTTATCTTGCGATTAGTTTTTCATATGGAATGAGACGAATTTTGTAATATCTTGGTTGCCTCTCTTATGTTAGAACATTGCAGGACTCTACAGCTGACATCAGGAATAGCATATAAACGGTAGAGTGGAACAGTGCATACTAGAAGAAAGAATAAGAGAGGAGAGAAGAGAGAAGGGGACAGGAGAAGAGGGAAGAGGACAGGAGAGGAGGGGAGATAAATGGGTTAGGAGTGAAGAGAAGGGCAGAAAAGAGAAGAAAACTAAGTGAGAAGCAATGGGAGCATGAGAGAAGAGGTCTAGAGGAAGAAAGAGGGAAGGGAAGGGAAGGAAAGGAAAGGAAAGGAAAGGAAAGGAAAGGAAAGGAAAGGAAAGGAAAGGAAAGGAAAGAAAAGGAAAGGAAAGGATAGGGGAAAGGAAAGAAAAGGAAAGGATAGGGGAAAGGAAAGGAAAGGAAAGGATAGGGGAAAGGAAAGGAAAGGAAAGGATAGGGGAAAGGAAAGGAAAGGAAAGGAAAGGAAAGGAAAGGAAAGGAAAGGAAAGGAAAGGAAAGGAAAGGAAAGGAAAAGGAAAGGAAGAAAAATTACTGTAGAGGTGGAGAGAGATGAAGGAAATAGAGATACGAGGAAGTGGGAAACGACATGAACAGCAAACAAATGTAGAGAATTTTGTTTTCCAGAAAGTTTTTCGTGATTTTACCTTCAATCATACAAAAATAATAATAAATGTTATTTGCATTACTATAATATCAATCCTCGAAAATTTGACTGTCCTCCATAATGGACTGATGAAGTGTAAGAAACATGCTATTGTTTGATATTTCTTATTTTACACAAGTTTGAGTAGATTTAACACAATAATTCAGCTGAGATTTATGCAGGATGTTGTATGATAATGATACAATTACTGACCCAGCAAATACTACCAGCATATTAACCTATGCCTCTTATGCTTCTTGATTTTACTGAATGATTGAAGGACTTCACAGAACAGTGAACTTATAGAACAAGCATATCAAGCGCAGGCATTTCTAGTCTTTACATGAGGTGTAACATGACATAGAATGTCTTTTAAGTGTATGCCTGCATGCAATTCTGTAAGCAGAAGGTCTCTAGAATCCTTGTCCAAGAGTACAAATGCTCATGCCTGAAATCCCTGTTCTAGAACACGCACGAATGTGATATTACTCACCTCATGATGCTTCCAGAGTGAACGCCGATGGCTGACAGTGAAAAGTGTGATGCCAACTTCTCGACAGTATTGGTACATGCTGCCTTCCACATCCACACTCACTGCAGAAGTGCACTCGTCCAGAATCGCAAACTGAGGTTGATGGTAGAACAGCCGAGCCATCTGCAAATTTGTATTATTATACAAGTAATGGTAAAAATATAATATAAGAATTCTGCCTGATGCTGATCTCCTGAAGGTGACTATACAGAGTGTGTCAAAAGGTCAGGTCAATCTTTGAGGTGATTTAGGACCTTATTTGCAACAAAAAAACCTAATACACTTTTTCAATATTCATCCCAGTTTCCGAGTTACACGAATATCACGTACTGTATCTATCCCCATTTGATTCCACACCTAATGGACCTGTCTGCTTGAGAGAAGGTAAGCTAATTATTGTCAGTTGTCTAGAGCAGATGCTCAAAATGTCCCCCTCTTGCACGAACACACGCTTCAGCAATGCTTGCTCGTGATAGATGCTTATCCATTTCATGAAGGATGTATGTATCTTATATTTGGAATCTTTAATTTCATGAGGAGAAGTACTCGCCAAGTATTTTTAAAGTAAAGCTTTTCACAACTGTCAAACTGGACAAATATTTAGGTTCTTATTTTAATACACCACCAACTCACAGCTATCCTCTGCTTCTCGCCTCCTGACATAACATCAATCCAGTCTGCAATTGCATCCCAGCCTCCTTCTCGTGTCAACAGGTACGTCAGTTTCACCAACTCCAGGAAACGTGTCAGATCAGCATCACTTTTACCCCTGCGCAACATCTCATCACGGGTGTGTGGGTATATCACCTGAAACAGGGAATTCAAGCAGTCAGCAATAGACAACAAACACAGCTTGATTTTAAAACTAGAATACATGGTGCAAATTGAACTGCTTTCTTCAACAGTGGTTTGAAAGTTTTCTTGCAAATTTTAACTGATTTATGTAAATAAGAATCTTATATACTGAATACATGAATATACAATCAACAAGAGAAGTAATAAAACAACAACAACAATGACAACTACGACAACACTGATGATGAGGATGATGGTGGTGGTGATGGTGGTGGTGGTGGTGGTGGTGATAATGATAATAATAATAATAATAATAATAATAATAATAATAATAATAATAATAATAATAATAAAATTTTGAAGCAGAATTAAGATACAGTGGATCCAAACATTTTACAATCAACAAGAATAATACAAAAATCACTTAAAACACAATGTATTACCTAAAATGCAAAAGCAGTAGCTAACACTGACGCATAAACCAGGAACTTTCTCTGTGATGGTGTAAATCTATATGAAGGGTACACGGGAAAAACGATCAAGGTCCATCAAAAATCGAAATTGAGTTAATAATGCTATCTTATAGTGGAAAGGAAGTACTATAAGAAATCATCGTTCTTGACATTCCACTACGTCAATTTCTATTAAATACACACATAACAAAGTATTAAGTGCTTAAACTTTAAAATTCGTTTTTCTCGAAACTTTCTAAAATGGACCTTGATAGTTATTGTTATGTTTTATTTAACGACGCTCGCAACTGCAGAGGTTATATCAGCGTCGCCGGATGTGCCGGAATTTTGTCCCGCAGGAGTTCTTTTACATGCCAGTAAATCTACTGACATGAGCCTGTCGCATTTAAGCACACTTAAATGCCATCGACCTGGCCCGGGATCGAACCCGCAACCTTGGGCATAGAAGGCCAGCGCTATACCAACTTGCCAACCAGGTCGACTTGATAGTTATTCCCGTGTACCCTTCATATGGCATGGTGCGAGGAGTTTTCAAAGAAAATGACAGTCTACTGAAGAAGAATGACTATAAGTATTTAATACAAAATTCACAGGATTTAAAACATTATTAAATTATTCAAAATACTATAATAACAGGCAACTAATTTCTATATTTGTTATTCAATTACTAATGAATTTAAAATAACAAAATTAAACAAGAAATTATGGCCTAATGGATTGATGTGATTTTCCAGGGAAGACATCATTATCAGTGACGTCATATTTAGATTTGTAAAATTACGTAGAAATAGAATTCAAAATCTGTATTCATATTTTCAGTACCATTGTTAGAAACATGTCTCGGGAATATTATTACAGGATTATTACAAGGTTAATTTTGGTATTTATTGCTGGTCTATCATTGTATTTTCTATTATATTGAACGTTTTTCAAAATTGGTCACTTCATCTCTCCAGATACTGTGTGTCTGTGTGTCTACATTACCACTGAAAATGTACATAAAATAATAAAATTGTGCTCTTTGGTGAAATGAAATTCAAATTTATATGAACATTTTCTTTAATAATAACAAAGACCTGAACATATTAACTTATCGATGTCATTTGAATGAATGTTCTGGCTTTTCAATAAACAAAAGTAATCATTACTGATAGGATTAGTTCAACACTCTTCGACTATTCTACAACATTAGCTTACCTGGTCACGTAAAGTCCCAAGAGTCATGTAGGGTCTCTGTGGAATGTAGAACAACTTCCCTTTAGGTGGCTTTGTCAGCGTACCCCCAAAGAGTGGCCACAACTGAGAAAACCAACAATAAATTATTAAAATAGTATATCAGACCTCCTCATTTTCTTAAAAATGTCTTACAAGTGTCTATTAAATGTTACTTCGCATTCAGCCTTTCCTTTTCCCTCTAGAAGTTCAGACCTGATGATATGTTGTGTGTTTCTGTAGGAAATGTTGAAGGAACAATGTTTGACACCCATACCAGAAACTCTGCAACAACTATGTGAGAACATTGATTCAGTGATGGGAGATGTAACCCCTATATTGTGTCTAACAACATCGAACACATGGAATTTGTTGTTCCCAATGACGGAAAGCATGCAAAACATGTAATTGTGCGATAAACATATCTTAAACAGTGACACTACTTTGGTTACATATTTTTGCCCCACACTATACAGTACACTTGTAATGAATGAATAATGATGATAGTGATATTAACAGAGGAACTGGAGTATCTTAAAAAAACCCTGCGTTGCCTGGACCATGGTCTTGCCCAACGCAAGTTAATGTCTAATTTAGCACTAATTTTAAGAAAGAATTACCTCTCCCAGTATCCTGAACAGTGAACTCTTGCCACACCCATTGGGTCCACAGACCAACACATTGATGCCTGATCGAACCTCAAATGTCATCTCATCCACTAGAACATCTCCATTGGGTGTAACCAATGGAACCTTGTCAAAGCGGATTATGTTATCCTGGAAGATGATCCTGCCAGACCCAGGGATCAAGGGCATGGAGGACTGTTTCCTGCTGTCTAGAGACAAAAAAAGATTTTCTCAATTGCTACCTCAATCAGTAATCAGCTGTCAGCTATTACAAAATTCCATTTAGAAACACACAAAATGGGCATTCCATTTTCAAAGAATACATATTTCACAGGAACAATAAAAAATGAATGTATAGTAAGTACATATTTCACAGGAACAATAAAAAATTAATATATAGTAAGACTAACAACAAAAATTTAGTTGAATGAATTTTTGAACACGTTACATACCATTAAAACAATGTGAGTGCCATTAACGTTAATAATAATTATATAACAATACCTAGAATTTTGATGATACGAGTACAATTGTATCATCTTATTAATGTCCTCCTACAAATAAATCTTACATTTGTATTACTGTTTGTATAACTATTAGTAATAGTACTGAAGTGCTTTTAGAGCATTCTCAAGTTTCAGCAACCTTTTGCCTAATTTTTCACAAAAACATTATTTACATGTTCTACTTCACCTAAACTAATTGCTCACACAATTTTATGTGCATATAGCCTACTAGTAACTTTTTTTTTAGAATATAATAATTATGGTGATCACTTTCACGTGTTAATATGAATTAAGTTTATAGCATTTTGTTTTCAGACGCCAATTTGTTCAGATCAAAATGAGGGATTCTTCTCTGCGCAAAAGAGATTGTGAAAAGAGATTTAGAAAAATAGGAAAAACCTACACTTGGCTTCACGAAAATTGAGGTTCAAGCTAGCTCAAATTTTAATCATAGCTGTCATTAATTGTTTAAGCAATTAGAATAGATTTAACCTCGTCACATCCAGGTAATATTTTAATATTCATTTTTGTTTTATTTCCGATAAGTCGTAATACACAATCTTTAAGATTGATATCTAATGCTAAAAAAGGAAACAAAATATCAATAATCACAATATAATTTGTGCCATACAGTAATGCAATAAAGTCAGTTTATAAAAATGAATACTTTTCCATCAAATTTCGTTATTTCATTATTTAAACTTATGTAAAATGAGCATTATTTACTTGTGGTTCCATCATGCGTGCTGTTGCTTGCAGTAGACTTGGAGCCTGTCACCATTGTACGAACATAATGGCCCTGGTTGAGGTCCTTTAGCACCTTTATCAAGTCTGTCACGCGTGTGGTAAAGCCAGCTAACCGAGTCATTTCCCTCCCGGAGAGCACAAGACGTCCAATTGCCTCTGCTAGTTTGACAAGCATCCGGCCATACTCATAGTAGCGCTGAAAATAAATGTTCCATTAAACAATCGCAATACAGGAATGCAAGTCTTCATTCATGAGGTCCGATTACCAGGCTCAAAAACTTTATAGGTCTTTGGTTACAATACCCATAAAACTTAATGTGGCAAATTAAAATGCTCCTTGCTCCAAATGAAGAAGCTCCATATTGTTGTTATTGCTCAAACATAATTATTATATTCACTTTTAATAGCAAAGGAAAGGAAAACAAATGTAAGATACATGTTTTCTGTCTTTCTAAAATCCAAATTATACAGGACAAATTAAAACCTAAACATCTCTAATTCATACTGGATCTTAGATACTTTTGTGTGCACACTGTGATCGAAGTAATCACGCTTACAAATTTTGAGTCCTTTAATAAGTATGTAGTGTCTTAAAATGGCCTCATTATCAAATTATAAATCGATGTAGCAGATTACTTTTCGATATGAATTTTAAGGGGAGAGGATGGTATTTTTTGGTGAAAAATGAGTAAATTAAAAAAAAAATTCTTTAAAATTCTCTGTGATATGTGTGGAATGCATAGCATAATATTTTGTGGGTATTTGTGCCCTTATCAGATGTTGAGACGCCATTGTTAAACTTCCTGCGTTATGGATTTTTAAATCACTTGCCACATTTTATTGTTGTTTCCGGTAAATTGAATTAAAAAAAAAAAAATCTTAAATAGTCTTTGATGTGTGTGGAATGCATTGCATAACATTTCGTGGGTATTTGTGCCCTTATCAGATGTTGAGACGCCATTTTTAATCTTCCTACGCTATGGATTTTTAGATCACTCGCCCCCTTTTATCGGTTTACGGTAACTTCATTTTTTTGCTACATTGCCAGACAAAAATGGATATAATTTCTGAACTATTAAAGATACATACATGAAATTTAGAACACACATTATTTAGACTATTAGGAAACTTTTCTCTGTAACTATTAGTTTAGTCCATTTGTTTACAAGAAAGGAATTCAGAAAAGTGTTATTAAATTTTAATTGTTTATTTTACAAATGTAGGGACTAATATCAAAATTCTGTTACAGATAGTTTGTAGAGCATGCTTTTGCAAGTACATTGCAAAAAACTGGATGAATCTACCTTTAAAAATGGTTTAGATATATCAGTTTTAGTAAAATACTGCATTGGGAATATTTTTTTCAAATCTGGGCCCCCAAATAATTTTTTTTCAAAATATTTATTTTTGGTTGAGTTGCTACAGCTATGAGCTCTCTACATACAAAAAATTAATATTTTACACCAAATAGGAAAAAAGTTTAAAAAAATACCATCCTCTCCCCTTAAGAATTTTCAGTGTATTTGCACTAAAATTATGATGTCCATAAACTTCATAATTTTAGTGCACTCTTACTGAAATTATTAATTTACGTAGACAATTTTTTTACTTGTGGTAAATCTATGATACCTACAGGCTTCTCAGTTTTAATTTGTTTACAAAATTCGTTATGGCCATACTGAACAGTTTTACCGCCTTTAAAAATCTATCATCCTTAACAGGGTTAGAACCCACCAACCTCAGATGCACCTGTGGTGAAACCTAACTGTAATACTGGTGACAGACTACAGTCACTAATCGCGATTATCGACCTAATCGCGATCGGGTTTGTAGTGTGTCACCGTCCCGATCGCAATCAGGAGCTAAATCCTGTTTCCAGAACAAGATAATCGCGCTGAGGCACGGCCCAGTGGACGAAAGTAACATTTTAGTAATGTTTGGTTTCGAATTACTTTGATTTATATTATTCAGGAAGTCGTGATAGCTTCTGCTGTGGAATTTTGTTACCCCTTCCATTGTATTATATGAAATTGAAACGAAAATGAGTATATATAGAGAGAGAAATAGAAGGCTGCTGAAAGATGTTTCATTTCAATAAATAATGGATTACAAACTGGAACTGGTTTCTTTTTCAGATTTTCAATTTCAGTCTCCATTACGAAGCTATCGCCGAGGTTAGGGTTGATTTTAAAAATATGTTTTATTACAAAATAATATAAATTTTTGGCATGATGATATAAATTTTATAGGTTAATCTCTTTTAAAAATAATATAAATAGTAATTATGTAAATTGTATCAGTTTACATTGTAAAGCATATAATATAAATTCCCATATCAAGCTGCAAGAAACAAAAAAAAAAAGGAAAAAAAAAAACAATGAACAAACATCAAAAGAAAGTATGAACTTTAGGTGTTGTCCAAGAGGGAAACAAACATATACGTATGTACATAAAGAAAATTGTTTCCTCTATGGTAATTCAGCTGTTGACCAGACAGGACCTAGTGTGTCACCATATTTTCGGTAATCGCGATAATGCTAATCGTGATTAGCGACTGTAGTCTGTCATCAGTATAAGCTTTGTGGGTTAGAAAAGAAGACCACCTGTCATTTAAACTACTGCCATCTAAATAATTCATTAAGACTTAGAAGACCAATAAAATTGAACCAGAGAAAGGTATTCCAAGTCAGCTTCGGAAAATGATTAACTGCTCTTTTGATGGGATATCGCACCTTTAACAAACCATGAACACGACTCTATGATGGAAATTCCAAGCATAGACGTCTTTTGTGAGAAGAAGAATCCATCTCGTATGTAATCTATGAATGCAATTCATGAGGCCACATACTATCACAACTGTTCATGTCATAAACCCAGAACACAATATTATTAATAATAAATTTTTAGTAATCTCGTAACTGATGAGCACTTCACAACTGTTTAATTCCGTCCTATTCACACACCAGGTGTAGCACACTGAGTTTATGGGGATCAAATCCTCAGTCACAACTTTAGTTCTATTTATATTTCTGTTCAAGGTCCTCAAAATATATGTTATTTTTTCTATGCAATCATATATTATGTAAAAGTAACGATCCTGACACCATTAGTAATATTTTACTCTTTTTATTTTTTTTTACCCTTTTTTTTTCCTCCAAAAATTTTTTCATCTGTGTCTGTTATAAATAGGGCACAAAGTTACAGCGAATTTGAAGTTTCAGATGTTTTCCTTAAGCACAGATATTAGGCAAACTGAATCAAAAACAAAATGAAATTACCACCTACACACGAGTTGAGGTCATACTTCGATTTTGAAAATGCCACAAATGTTTGTGCAGCAACACACTTTGTTTAACTATATACCATGCATGGAAAAAATAAAATCAATCTTATACAAACCAATCTTATACCATGCATGACAAAAATAAAACCAATCTTATATCATGTATGCAAAAAATGAAACCAATCGTATGGAAAAAATTAAACCAATCTTATACCAAGCATGGAAAATACCATGCATGACAAAAATAAAATCAAAACCAATCTCATACCAAGCATGAAAAAATAAAAGCAATCTTATACCATGTATGAAAAAAATAAAACCAATTTCATACCATGTATGGCAAAAATAAAACCAATATTCTAGGGTTATGTTACAAAATCCAGTTGAATGAACTGGGTAAGTTTTCAGATACAATAGAACAAGATGCAGGTCCTTAAATATAAACATTAAACTTACCCTGTATCTTTCTTCTTTTCCACATCCCATAAGTAAAGGATGTTTGGCAGCAAAAAAAGGAATACTAACTGAATAAAAACCAACAACTGTGGCAAAATCTGCAAAAAAAAAAATAAATAAGAAAAATGAATATAGGTATATTTACTTTCAATTTTAAAAAAAATAACAAATAATTTACATGCATGCATGTCTGTGCATCTTTCCCTTATAGAAATTACTTCGACTTAAAATACCAGTAATGTCCTCATTATATAACAATGCAGTTCTCTCTCCCTTTTTTGCTATATACTTTTAAAAATCTGAAGTGATTGAAACTACCAGTATTCACAATTGGATCCATGTTCATACGAATACTAACCCAATGACACAAAATTACATCAAGAGTATGCTCGTGGATCACTGTGTGTAATTAAAAGTTGTGTCCGTTCGTCACAATTGGCTGAAAATATCATTATGTATGCAAAAGCACTATAACAGCTTGCATTTCTCGATATAAAGTTACATTTTAACATTTATAGGCATAAACAACTGTGTCGTATCATTGTATGCTCTTTACCTTCCCCCCCCCCCTCATTAATGGTTCTTCTTGAGTTAATGTGTTTGATGTAACCCATGAGGTGCTCAGCACATAAATGGCCCAACCAACAAAATTATATTTCCACTTTACCTCTCTGTAACAGTATGTGAACGAAACTTGTGCTGAAATCTCATGAAAAAACTGGGAATTATGATTAGGTCGATTTACACTTTGAAGAGAACAATATGAGAGCTCTTCAAAGCAAAAAACTCAATACGCAAATCTTATGGGCTGGACTATTTGTGTGCTGAGCACTTCATATCTGTAATGGAATATCAGTGGTAGGTATATGGTATTTATATTTAATATAAAGCATGTTTCCTTACTTCGTTTTTATCAGCTCAATTACTCATTTGTAGATAGAGTATATAAGCTACTGGTTGAGCTAAATTTACTTAGAAACTTACATTTTGCAACTATGTTATCTATAACTCCCATTCCAACTCTAAATTCCAGGAATCTTCTTAAATGGGTCGTCTGTAAGGAAAAGAAAAAGAAATTAATATATAACTACCGGTATAACAAATATTATAAAAAAAAAAAATTTTTTTTTCAATCTAAAATCGAGATATTTAGTTCCAGAAGACTTCATCTGGGTACAGAAACTCAAAGCTAATACTAACCAGTTTTTCAAATGATGCCAATAAGGTCAACTTCTCACGTTGATTGCCCTGATAGAAGGCAACTTCCTCAGAGTTTGTGATAAGGCGAGAGTTGATATACCGGAACTCGCCCTCCAACTTCTGTTCAGTAACTGTCATTCTGCCAGTTGGACGACGTAGGTATGTCAAGAAAAACCCTGCGACGATCAGGTAGGCAATCAGTAAAGCTGGCGTCTGCAGTCAAACATAGAAGCAGTAAGTACAAAAGAAAATTTCTCACCCTTACTAGATTTCACCTTAATTATTATAACTTATAAACTTCACAAAATAGCAAGTAAATGTTTATGATTGGAAAAAATGTTTAATAACGTAATTTAGTACATAACACTGTGTGAGACATGAGTCTACAGCTGTTACTGTAACATCCATCTCAATATCATGCCGAATTATAAGTCATTTAGGGAGAATCCTACATTATATGTCTGCAGTTAAGAACTTCTGTTTACAATGATACTTTTACTGAGCTACATACGATAAGTTTATTTTTATATTCTACAAAACTTGTGCTGCAATTATCTTACCACCTTTTCTCACTTTCTGTATATCACTAAAAAAAAAAAAAAAAAAAAAAAAAGATTGAAAATAAAAAAGTAATACGTCAATAATAACTTGACAAATAAACAAATAAATCATAACCTAAAAAAACTAGTGAAATTCAATAACTCGTAATTTTTCATCATACGTACTGCACTAGGTAATAATTAAAACAATAACTGTATTAACTACGTGTTTATCAAATTAGCCACAACTGCATCTTTACAATTTTTTTTTACAGTGACATAGCTCAAAGAATTTCACGGGATTTTTAATTGTAATTGTTGGCGGAAAATAGATAGCACCATAAGAAAAAAAACACACGCGAGCGCACGCACACTAACCCCACACCCTCCCCCCTCAGTATCATGGGTTCTAAGAACATGAATTTTCTAGAAAACATTGAAACCAATTTTCTTCCAATATCACAATACTTTCGTTCTACATTTCATATAATGAGAACATAAGATGTTCGCAAAGAGGTAATCGATAAAAGCATAAACAGATATTAGTAAAATTAAAATGCCTACAAATAACTTTTTACGTGAAAATATATCAGCACTTATCATTAAGTAATTATTACACTATTAACACAAAAAAGTGTACACAAGTGTATCAAATACTATAACAGTACAATGCAGTGCAGCAAGTAGAAGGTGCCATATATTAAGTTCAGCGAAATAGAGAGAAATTGTAAATAGATTGACCCATACACAAAGACAAGATTGATGCATGAGAAATCAATCAATTTTTTTATACATTTTTATTTATGATAACTTTTATGATCGAATAAAAGATGCACTCGAGTGGCTTGCGTGAGAGGATGCACCCAGTCCATGGCTTCCCTAACAGGGGAATAATAGATAATAGATGATCAAATTAAAACTGAATATTCAAACACAACTACCTTCAGAATATTTTTATAATGTGAAAAATTAAAAATTTTATACTTTAAACTTTCTAAGCTATACATTTTTTAGTTACAGCATGAACAGAACTTAAATTATTTTTAATTTTTTATACTATAATAAAGTTCAATGTAATGTATAAGGTCATTCGTAAGTCACTTCAAACATTATAGCATTATAAATATTGTAAAAATTTGTGGTAGAAAATAAAGTCATTATGTTGGACAAATAATGGGGTTTTTTATTTATTACTTTTTGCATTTCCATAGTTACCAGTTTATTCGAGGAAATATTAATGATTTTATTAGTACCGCACTGCAAGAATTTTTTAAGTTTCAAGCCCTGGTTCTGTCGTTAAATGTTTGGAATACAGCTGGCCCAATGTTATTATGAAAGCAAAAGGAATCTTTTTCAAGGTCTGAGAAAATTTAGTCTTTTTAGAAGTCTGAGAAAATTTAGAACACCTAACACTTTGAGAAAGCTCATGTTCCATTCGTAATTACGGGGATTTAATGAAGGGGTTTGAAGAAACTGATTCTGTTGCTGATAAAAAGAAATCTGGAAGACCGAAGGTAATCAAAGATTTGAATGCTGCTGAGATGCTTCAGATAGGAAATGAAAGAAATAGAATTAATGAATATGGAATTGTTAGTTTTAGTCAGATGCCCAGGTATCTTCAAATGAGTTGTAGCACAGTTTGGAGAATTCTACGAAAACTTCTTAGTCTGTACCCATATAAACTAAAACCAGCTCACACTCAAGAGAAAGTGACAAGCGGAAAAAGAGATGATTTTCATCTTAATAATCATTGGCTGGACAAATTTTTCTGAAGTAGAGTAAAAGAATTCCCACATCGAATTTAATTCTTACAATTCTTGATATACAGTAAGACCCAGCGAATATTCCTGGTGTCTCTGTTAGCTGATCAGAGGCAGGTACAAAACGAAATGTAGGTATGACTATTTGACATTATGGTTCCTATAATGACGCAGAATTTCTGCTGAAATATCATTATGTACTTCGGTAAATAATAATAATAATAATAATAATAATAATAATAATAATAATAATAATAATAATATATAAATAATATAAATAATAATATATTATGGTTCCTGTTAAAATTATCTTTACCTTTATTTTAATGACAAAACACAAAATTAACTAACTAAATAACTACAATAATCCTGTCTTATCTGACTTGTCTCTTACCTTTCCTCCCAGTCCCATGGTCAGTCTATATACATAGATAACAATGTCGAGCAGTGGCTTGCTAATGTTGGAGTACAGATCTGTGACTGTCTCGCAGAACTTGTCTACGTCCGTGGTTAGCAGCTGGTCCGCATTTGCTATGCGGTTGTCCAAATTGCTCATCTTGTAGTATGTAAAACCTCTGAAGCAGAAAATAACTCGGTCATGCAGGCAGTATTCACAATTCAGTACCATTCTCTTCATTTGAGCAAACACATTATTAAAGCAAACAATGTTAATACATTATTCTTTCACCTTATAGTTTTTCCAATAAAAAATTTAAATTGGTACCATGTAAAATGGCACATACTTTACAAACTAACTAATACACTTGCCACATTATGCATTATTGGCTGCAAAAGGGTATCTGTCGGATACAGGGGGGAGAGCCATTAATCCTTCCCATTGAAGGCTTTAAGGAGCCAACCTGGACAAATACCCAATGTCCCATCCCTACCTTCCCATGGTGCAGTAAGCGTAATTTTACAAGCTGAACTAAAGGGAGGGGCTACTCATCAATTAGCACTGGTCAGCTTGATGAGTTAATGACTGAATTTGGTATAATTTTCCTCTAACCAATACCTAATTCCCTCTTTACCCTTTCCTATCCAGTCCTCTGACTGAACTCTTACTTTCTTCGACCCTGACGGCATTACAGCATTCGAGGCCTAGGGGTTCATTTTCCTTTCCTTCCTCCTCTTTCTACTTTTCTGTTCCTAGTGTTGACCTGCTATGGCACTAAAATCGTCCTCCAGTGGCTTAAGGAGGGAAAGCTGGTGATCAACAAGACCTCCCAGCTAGGTCCAATGGGCCTGTCGACCAACAGCAGGTGTGGTCATCCAGACATTCTGGGGGTTGTGTGTGAATGAAGTACCCACCAAAACGTTAAAATATGGTGTTCACTTAAATCAGCTACAACTTGCCATTTTTCAACTCTCTGCATCAAAATCCACAGTTAATTCCCGATTTACCACGAAATCGTCTGTAGCTGCATTTAGATTGGCAACAGGCCATGATTGTTTGGCCAAACACCTGCATAGAATTGGAATATATCAGTCCCCTAACTGTTCATTGTGCAACTCAAACCAAGAAATGGATTCGGAACATCTCAAAATCTGTGCTTCAGTGGCTGGTCATGATAATATCTTTGAAAAATATTGGAGTGCAAGAGGTCAAATGACTTCATTGTCAAATGCCTGGCATTAGAAAACAACAACAACATTACGTAACCATGTCCGATTAAAGGAGTGTAATGAGAGATGACTTCACAAATCCACAGGCCTACCAACAATTTAACAGAGTTACGACAATTTGATCGCAAGTTAAAATAAATTTAAAAAAAATCAAAGTTCTATACCTGTATAACGAATGATATCTCTCTTTAGGTTGGGAAAATATAATTTCAACCTGACATAGAATTCAAATTCAAGTTCTCTCTCATGAAATATAAAATTGGAATCTATTCAATAAAACAGCATTAAAGACACATACATAAAATCGATTAAAAATCAATTTGTAAATGCTACCCAATTGATTTTTAATCCATTTTATCTGTGTGTTTTAATAATGTTTTAATGAAGTCCTTTCTATTCTAAATTATCATATATCCAGCTCTCTATTTAGGTCGTGCCGCACCTATGGGCTCGAAATTTTGCGCTCCCCTCCCCTCACCAACTAACTTATGCAAATCTTGGACATTTAGCAGTCAAACTGGAAAAAAAAAAAAAAAAAGTGGCATGTAACAACAATTTAACATATGTTACTATTTAAAGCAGGTGTCAGCGAAGTAGGAAAATACAGAATAGAACCTGTATTTCTGTTCTTCCCCCCCCCCCTTTTCTAAAAATTTTACCATTCCTATGAATTTACCCCCATGCGGTCCATGCGTAAATATGAACCTTCCTATACTGTACTCTGACGATTCGTTACATGACACATTTTTTGTTGTTGTTGTTTAGGTGTGGAGAACTCACCACCTAAGTTTATACCAACATTTCTGAGTCACTATATATATAGCCAAAGGAACTTTCTCTAGCAGTTCAGACAATATACGTCGCCAAAACCGTCGGTACTTTGGTTCAATAAATAGTATTCAGTTTGACAGCTGTCTCGTGTTCTCTTTTATAAGTACAGGAATACTTATCAGTTGACATATTTATGCAGAATGGTCTTGGAAGGTGATGTAACTGAGATTGAGAAGTGGCATTTTCATCATCTTTCTATCAGGAAACGTAGAGGACTGAATAATCTTGACTATTAACTGAAATATAACCACTGGATAATTCTGTAATTATTACTATGAGCTAAAAATTTATGAGAATATACAATAGTTTCTTATTGGCTCCATTTCGTTTGTTTGATTAATTTTTTCATGAGTTCAAATAATTTTTCGTTTCTGAAGTTTATATTATGATTTTCTGGATGTATTTACTAAGAAAATCTATTGAGCTGTTCAGATTGAATACATGTCGACAGATGTCGATGTGCATTACGTTCATTTCCGTAAAGATTTAAAACTCGAATTTCTGCAGCATTACTTTATATCCTCTGATTGAGGTTCTGGCTGGTATGTGCATCTATTATCAGACAGTACATCTCACTTGATGATGTGTGTCAGAGGAAGAACAATTGTTTGTATGGATCTGAAGTCTGACTGGTGTAATATGTAGTTAGTTGGAGATGTATGCGATGGAGGGGGAAAGGAACTGGCCACCCTACCCCATTATCTCCTGGCATAGTTGCCTCATAAGTGATGCCTTCTTGGTAACGCATGTGAGGTTTAGACCTGTTTTCGGACAGTTGACTAAACAACAACAACTTCATTTATTTTTTGTAGTGAGAAACTAAAAATTATGCTACATTGTCATCACTATCTAGTGGGTCCGAGGCAATCCCCTAACACTGCGTTAGCAGCACAATTAGGGAAGAAGAAGACGAAGAAGAAAAAGAAGAAGTCATTGCTATCTAAAGAGAGAGGAAAGTGAAAACTTAAAACACAAGAATTATCAAACAATGAATATGTACTTTACTCTTCCTGGTCAAATCACATTGTCATGATGAGAATGACGTGCCAAAGTTCGAATACCAAGTGTGACCTTCCTCAAATTATCGCGTACTGCAGCGCTAACACTAAACTACAAAAAATGATTAGTGAGTACGTAATAAAAATGACTAATGTATTCTTTTAAACAATGAAATAATATTTCTCATGCACAAAGGATGGAATTATTAACACAAGTATATTCTGCAATACTGGATAGACCTAAAGTTATTTAGTAAAGTGCTTATCACTACTAATATTAATAATTGCTACCTTGCCATTACCTACTATGTAAACAGAGAGGAAAGAAAAAAATACACACAAAAATTATCAAGCAATGAATATTATGTACTTTACACATCATGGTCAAATCACATAGTCATGATGAGAATGACGTTCCAAAGTTCAAATACTAAATGTGTCCTTCCTCAGGTTTTCACGCACTGCAATCCATTATTATAATAATTTCATTGCTTAGACACGAATATAAATAGTACATATACATGAGTAAGGAGAAATGTACAACCATGTTTAATGTGATATTGTACAACCATGTTTAATGTGGTGTTGTACAACCATGTTTAATATGGTGTTGCACAACCATGTTTAATGTGGTATACTCTAACAGTAGAGGGAAAGGAACTGGCCACCCTACCCCATTATCTCCTGGCCTAGTTATCTCATAAGTAGTGTCATACTGGTATCACTTGTGAGGTTCAGACATGCCTTCGGACAGTTGATTGAACAACATTCTAACAGTCAAGAAAGGTAGATACATTTTAAAAGTTGCATATGAAAAAGAATCTTATGAGATCTGAAAGATTAGGGCCACATTTACAATAATTTTACAATATGACATAATACAGTACATATACACACAGTGATTCATTTGGCCTTTCTTTTCAGCTGTATGCAGCTCTTCATTTTAAAACATGTCCTCGAAACTGCAATCTATTTCAAGGAGATTTCAATGCAATATTAGATGTTAAACTTCAATCATGTGTGCCTTTCTTACTGAAAATAGGCAACTATATTTTACTGGACCATCAAGAAACATTAGCACCATTTAATATTAGGCACTTTCTTCGTTTTAAAAATGCTAATGAAGGAAGCACCTATGATACACAGGTTATACCGTACTGATTCATTTTTTAAACGTATCGGTCTATGTTCCATTAAATAATTAAGGTATTAGTACTGATTGTACAACATTGTTATACTGTAATGTGTGTTCAAAATGCTAACCTCATTCTGCAAAGAATTTATAACACCTCTCCAGTACAGTGCATCTGATAAACCGGAATGATAAGGTTGCGGATTCGTGTCTGGATGTGAGCAATCACCCCTTTTGGGAATTCATTGCGACTACCTTAGTTGTGTCTCATTTGCATTCCATCATATTCTTAGTTGCTGAACACTGTCCTTTCAAATTAAGAATCATATTCTAACCAATATTGGAATTTATAAGTCTGAAGTTTCTGGAATAATATCAAATGGCACAGGATCAACGACATGCACACTATTGCTATAATATAATATGATATGATATATGATATGATATGATATGATATGATACGATACGATATATGATATGATACGATACGATATATGATATGATACGATATGATATATGATATGATACGATATATGATATGATATGATATATGATATGATACGATATATGATATGTGATATGATATGATACGATATATGATATGATACGATATATGAGATATGATATACGATATATGATATATGAGATAGGATATATAATATATGATATACGATATATGAGATGATACGAGATATGATATACAATACGATATGATACATTATGATATGATATATGATATGATATGATACGATATATGATACAATACGATATTATATATGATATAATATATAACTTTATAACAAATTTTTACTCAGTTATTTCACGACGCCATATCAAATGCGAGGTTGTCTAGTTTTGGTGGAATTAGTAATACTGAGATGGTATTTATGTGAGACGAGACTGAGGATTCGTCATTGACTTCATGACATTCGCCTACAGTTGGGGGAGGAGGGGGGGAGAACCTCAGGGGAAAAAAACACTACGTAAGCAGAATTCGAACCCACACTGGAATCCAGTCTGTGATCAAGAGACCAGCTCCTTATCCTTGAGGTATATCTGTGGTCTTTATGATGCACTAACATTGTATAACATGAAGAATTTTTTTTAAAGAAATCTTAATATTGTAACATGTATATTATTTGAAATTCTGACTATTAACAACGACTTCCAGTACCTTTGAAGTGCGGAAAAACTTTATTTTAATTGATCTCTTACACATAATACTGATATGAGTATTAGGGAGGAGTTCTCGTAATACTGTATAATCGGTCAATTTTACAATAAACTGGCAACAGACATACTGCACTTGGGTAGTGTAAGACATAACCCTGAACCTTAATGAGAGTCAACTTACTCACTTGAGGTACTCGTCGTACAGGTATTGGGTCAGTCTTGTTCTGAATCGAAGCTTCACCTCTCCAATACTGTACTGGAAACATATGTAGGTAAGGAAATTAACATTTATTGTCATTCTCAACCTGAAAAGTGAAAGGCAATAAACAACTCTAAAATGACACGATTTAAATACCAAACATTTTCTACATAGGTTCACAACTCCAGGAATATTTTCGTGTTATATTTCAACTTTTTTCTCTTCAGAACAAGTAACAAGAAAGCCTAAGTATCTATGCAGGACATTAAATTAGAACAAACTGTAAGAAATAGTAAGTTCATGGTACAACTGAAAATTTAAAAATATTTTCTCTTCGAATGGAAGAAATGATTCAGTTAGCAGAGTTGGTTCTCTAAACTTTTACAAACCACAGCTAGAATAGCATACATGCTACATTTTTACTAAGAGTGAATGGTCTACTTACACATGATTACTTATAGATTAGTAATAATAATTATTACCGCTTTATATGGGCCATCATAATGCCACTGATTCTAAGGACATTAAATGAATGACTGAAATAAGTAAATAATAAATAAATAAATAAATAATAGGTTTTATACTTCATAGTGTTACAAAAAATCTACTTCGAAAATCAATAAAATACACAATAAAAGAACAAAGTATAACAAAATTTTTAATTTTAATAAATAAAATTATTTATAAACACGCAAAGTCCACCATATGTATTACTATAATAACAAAGCAGATATACCCAGTAAGAACATGACAGCGCAATCTGGACAAAGTATAATAATATATTATCGTTGTTCCTGCAATAACTCCTATGTGCAAAATATAAAATTTTTCAGTAGGAAGAAAAAACACATTTATTCATCCTAAGGCAGCCGTACATAGGAGACTGTGAATTCTTACATTTTCGAAACAAAGAAATATAATTACATATAGGAGATTTTATTATTTGCTGCATCACTATTTAAGTTATTTAATAGAGCAAAAATCTGAAAATCGATAAATATGTCACATAGGAGTTATTGCAGGAACAGTGATGATATGTAGACTGAACATTACACACAAGAATCATAAAAGCTGCACACAGTATATCATGTATACAAAGTTATTAAAGTAAATAAATAAACAAATTAAATTAAATTACTGTACTTACTTTTAAGATATTGTTCACCACCGAGATCTGTAAGAAAATACAAAAAAAGATTATTAAATAATAATCTTTAAGAGAATATAAATTTAATCTTTCAAAATTAAATCTGATTTTCTTAAAATTTTATTGCAGTACCCATACCTGTTTCACATAAACATTCCCTAATTATTTATTTCTTACAAACTTGTACCGAAAATGTGTGCTGCTGGCTTTACTAAGTACTTACGATCCCTTGATCGACATCAACGTCATAATTTGAATCACTGAAGAATGTTACTCTGTCGGCTTCTTTTATAAATTAGTCATAGTAATATCATCTTTTTTCAAGACTTAGGTATCATACAAAGAGAAAATGTTCATTATTTATTTTCAAAATACTACATTTCAACAATTAACGTCTTACAAAGAAGTTACGACAAAACGTAATAAGTAAATAAATAAGTAAATAAATAAATAAAATGAAATAAAAATGCCCCAAAGTACCCAACACACAAATATAATGTCCCAAAACATACATATTCGCCATGTGTACTGAATATCGTCCCCAAAGTAGAATTGAACATTTCGTCTGGAAAACGGTTTGTAATCAATGCTTGGGTTCTGTACAAAGAAGTAAGCAATAATAGATTTCACAATGTAACTTTTTGCTGAAACCGTCTGAGGAAATTACTGAGGTAAATGTTTTGAAGAGGAAAAAACAGACTTATGGATGCATAAGTGACAATGACACTGAGCTTCCTAAAGACAAAAGAAAACACTGCCAAATAAGGGAAAACTGTAAAGAGGAAAAAAGTGCAATCATATGTCACATCTTCAAAAAGGATGTATGTTATAAATGCAATGGAAAAGAGTAAAAAAAAATATATATATCCACGTGTCAGCTGTAATAAAGCTGTAACTAGTGCTCACTGCACATTAAAAATAAAGCTTCGAGAAATGTAATTGCCAATAAAATCTGTTAAATTTATGTGATGCTGTATATGAATAAAATATAAATATAATATAATTCATAATCAATTATTATTTGTGTAATATATCCCTACGACTTGCAACAATACATGTATAATTTGGTGTTTAAATATTTCTTCTATTGCCATGGGACATTTTTATATTATTTTAATGTACCGAAGTACATAATATGATGTTTCCATGCAGATATTTTGCGTCATCATACGATGAAAGAGTAGTGGAACGGAGAAAAATTCTCTCTGGCACCAGGATTTGAACTGGGTTTTCAGCTCTATGTGCTGATGCTTTATGACGTAGTGCAGAGGGCGCCACCAGAGGGAACCCAAGAGGTGGAACTTAAACTGAGATGATTCAATCCGACACCGGGATGGGGATCCAGTGTGGCTTAGTGGATAAAGCATCAGCACGTAGAGCTGAAAACCTGGGTTAAAATCTCGGTGCCAGAGAGAATTTTTCTCCGTTCCACTACTCTTTCATCGTATGGGACATTTTTGTCCTGTTCGTCATTCTAGAGAGTAGCTAGGCGAAGTTCAGTGTAGCTAGTGTTAATGAGATTTGGAAAAATCAGTACTTAAATATATTGTTTCAGTTAAGAGACACTAACTTTTAACACTTTATCACTGTGTGTGTGTGTGTGTGTGTGTGTGTGTGCGTGCGTGTTAATTATAAAGTTTACACAGCATTTAATTAAGACTTAATGTATGCAAAATTGAATAAATATACGGAATATGTATGTGGGACGTCGATCTATCTTCCTACAACCACTAATAATAAAAAGTATCTCTGCTATTTGGACAGATTGTTTATACAAACGTTAACTTGAATTTTAAGCACAATAATTTTATATTCCCTGCCTTTTAAAGAAGTCTTCAAGTCGTGGCGTATTTTGGCATAGGCCTATGACATGTTTTAGTTGAATTAACTGTATCCATCAAACATAGAATTGGTTCATGCTTCTATAATATTATATAGATACTCTTTTCTAGTATGCAATCCTTTTTTACGCAAGTTTGATAAAATAAAAGCATAATTTCACCTCTCGAATCTAATTGGCTCAAAAAGAAAGTTAGATTGATTTAAAGCTCGAGCTGTTATAAACCAATTCAACTATCTATGCAAATCTTCTTCACTTCCTCTCATCAATACTGCATTATCTGCATAAAATAGCGTTCCGATTCTTTGTTCCTGTACTTGCCTTGCTGTTGCTTGATTGAACAAAGACATAAAACTACTGTACATATTAATAAGTATTACTTACCACAGGCATTGATGCTAGGAATACGATTATATGTGACGTAAACTTCTTTCTATCCATGTTCACAATTGAACTGAAAAACAAGTAAAAAAATATTATTTAAGTTATAATACATATAAAAATCAATATCGTACTTATTTCTAAGGAACTTAGATTACATATGAGTATCAGGATGTCCAAATATGGCAGACTATATTGAACTTTTAAAATTATTTTTCCGTGATCTACTGATTTTCGATGCGAGAGACCCGAAAGGTATCAGGATTTTATTTTAATATTACTAAAAGTTAAAAAAAAAAACTTAAATATCCTGTACCAGCATTCATTAAAACTCAACTGAACTTGTTACCGGTATCAACATTTGAGGCATCCCAAATTAACTCACTCTATCTACATATACTTCATTGCTTCGAAATAAGCTATCATTGTTGATATTCATGCATACCTTTATTAACGATAGTACGATACTAACTTTAACAGAGCGTGAATAAGTAAATATCTCTTTAAAGGAGGGGGGGGGGAATTCAAGCGAAGTGTGAAATACTACACATAACACAGCAAAAAACTAATGTTAAAATCTCTAGCATAGACAGCATTATCACTGCTTCAAAAAAGCACTTGTAAGTAGGAAATATGATTAGGTTTTGTAAGGCAATATAATAACAATGAAGAACACACATTATACATTTATTACATTTATAATTTATAATTATTACGACAAATAGAGCATTAATTGACAAATGGGAGTACTTAAATAATTTTGATATTATGGTAGCCTAAGCCATAAAATGTCTTACTGGTATTTTGGTTTAAGTGTAGAATCCGAGGTGATACACACGTCATTTTTGCTTTAAAGTAAAACAAGACATGAAAAAATAAAATAAAATCAGAGAATAAACACGAATATTTTTCCTGGGGAAAAAAAAAAACTGAATGGCATTTCCCTTGGACCAAAAAAAACTGTTGTTTGGCAGTATGGTTAACTTCATCAAACACCCATAGATCTCCCACATGTTTACCTTTATGATACTTCCTCTTCCTGAAATTCGATTCATAAATTTTCTCAATGTGATCTTCACCATCTACCTTAATATTTCAATTTTGCACGATTGATTAGCCTACTTCACAAACTTCTCTGCAAAAATTGTACCAATCAACATTTATGTGATTTGAAATTCCAAGCTTACATAGCACATTTTTCTGAGGGCTGCTTTTGACCCAGAAATTTGTATGCAAGAAGGTGGATGAATATTAAGTTTCATCTTATTTTGTAATGCACGTTGGAGAGTAATAAATAATGTGTCCCATTTTGTAGGTTCTATATATTATGTAGATGACATTGTGCAGTTACATCTTGCTCTACAGAGAATCATGGCAAAGAGCATCCAGGCTCCGCTGTCTGCTCAAGGAGTGTTAGTATGTATGGGTCCTTGAATTCGATTTATGCTTCGTTCAGTTTAGTGGATAAGTATACGTAAATAATATAGTAAGACAGTACAGCACCTTATTCCAAATGGCATCGTTTTAGTGCAAAAGAAATACACAAAGGCAATTTTACGCCAACATTTGAAGTTCAAGCACAGACTTATAATTTAATTGGAAGCCCTCTTCCAGCTCTCAATTCTTACAAATATATTTTGTTTCAGACGCTAGGCAATTGTCTGTTAGGTCTAATATATAGAATTGGTTGAACAACTCCAGAAAATATTTCATGGCAATAACAATTACATCTATAGCTTTAAATGCAATTTTGAGAACAATTCACGAGCAAACTATTTACAACTTATAATACGATAATTTTTTGCTATGTAATAATAAAGTTGTATTTGAAAATATAATAGAGTTAAGTCAATGATATTTATATGTAACAAGTGTAGCGCAGTGCACGGGTATGGGTAGTAGTAGGCCTAAATATTTATGTTGTAATTACTAAACCGAGTCAGTAGTTACTTTCCTTTATCAGTACGTACTGATAAGTAATCACTAATCAGTATAGTTTATTCATATCACCCATTGTTGGACAAGCACGTGATGTGACATAACTCGTAAGCTCGATACAAGCACGCAACGCAACGTAACTCGTAGCTCAATCTGTGTAATGAGGAAACGTTAAATGCAAAAGGTGCAACATCAAATGTATGATATAATAAATTAATTACGGTATTTAATTTACTAGTGTGAAATAAATTAATAAAGGGTCTCAACTACTTGAAATAATTTTTGCTAAAAAAATATCAATGTTTCGTTAAATACATAATACGAATATGATTTTTCATTATTTTGGTGCCTCCCTTGAATTTGGCGCCCCTCCTCCTGGGCCAGCCCTGACTACATATAAAAATGCTTTATATAGAAATAAATGGGACAAGTGCAACAATTTCTTTCTATAGTAAATGCTGGAATTTCAAATTGCCGCTCTGAACTCTTTCTAGATGCATGATTCAGACTGGTAGGTAACCTGCTGTGAAAGGAAAAGCAACTTCCTCCTATGTCTACTTAAAATTCTAGACAGAACTTCACAGAATAATGAGTTTCAAGAAAGGTATCAGTATTTTTCTTTGAAAGAAAGATTTTAACGTAAATGCATCCGAATTTAGTTTGTATTTAGCAGTCACTGCTTCCGAAGAATAATGAAGTGAACAATGTAATCTTCATATATTCATAAATTCCAGTGTTATTTTCAATTTCCTCCCTCCATGAAATCTTTTGGGGGAGTGGGTGGAGGAAGAAAGAAAAGTAACCGACTTAACAAATGCATAACATGTAACATGAAACGATTATAGATATCTTTTCTCTTTTGAGTACCATTTCGATGAGAGATCGAAATCATATAGGTATGGAAACGCTAAAAGTTATTACAGGAAAATATCATTTCGGTACATTGAAGCGTATGTATTTCTACGATTTTAAGTCAAATTTATGAATCTGCAATATGCACTGTCACAGTTTCCACATTCAGGTAATACGGCATCTTCGAGCAAAGCTGCACTAATACATCAGTGACTACAAAACATACAGAAAGTAACTTACGACCATGAGACAAATGGGCGACATATGTTACAAAAATACTTTGAAGAATCTGTGGTCCAAATTTCAAGACTGTATGAAGTTCCCTGCTTGAACAGTAGTTGTCATGGCTGATTTAAGTTTTGGAGTGAGTGTTTTTGAAATTACGAAATGACGATATAGAAAACAATTGATATGTGGAGCCTCCCCCTGCACCAAGGCCCCAGAACCATATAAATTTCTTCTCCTACATTGAAGGGCACCATCAGTAGTTCTGAAGACCAATTTTACCTCCTAGTCCACCTCATTTTGTGAAGATAATTCATCAATTAGCAGGTAAACATCAATAGCTTTTGTGGTAGTCAACACAGGTTCATAGATGCAGGTGTTGGTGGCATATCTTGCAAAGGTCAGGAGATGCTTGCATTGAATCTCATTCCGTACATTATTCCAATTGAAGTGCAAAGAGTATTTTGTCGAGTTCTTCCAAAAGTTGAACCAATATCAAATTGCATCTAACATTCTACTTTTGATAATGTCATTTGACAAAGATAGCTGAGTGTTCAGTTTCTTGCGTTTCTTTTTGAGAAAAGTTTCAACCACTTGAAGTGTGGTGTAACTAGAGTCTCACCAATTTACGTGAAGCTTTTTGTTATTAGCAATAAGATACGCCATTCTGTAGGAGGATTCCTACAATGTCTTTTTTGTAGATACAAGAAAACCTTTATTATTTGAATCAAGCACTCTTTAGCTTAAATGATTCCAGAGAGTCTCTAAGCTTCCTGAATGTACTTTCGTGAATTGTTTCTAAGTTTAGTTAATACTGGAGCAACTTCCAACATTAATAATTAGAAAAGAGAAACTGTTAACTAAGCTAACAATGTTGATAAATGCTAAACAACCTTGAATAAATCCATTGTTATATTAATTCAGTATTCGAAATGACGAAAATGTAGTAGAGGAGGGAAAATTTCTCCTACACATATCGATATTATTTTCATCGTCATTCTCGTCATCATCATCACTGTCGTTTATCTTCCCTTTTAATTGCTGAGGCACTAGACAGTGCATTATGATTTTGTGGCACCATGATAACTCATCCTTGCTTACCTTATGACTAGTAAGTACAGTATTTCACAAATCAATTTTATTACCAAATTGTATCATTAAAATAACAACAGCAGCAGACTTATAATATTTTAGGAGGAATTTTATTTCCCTGATTGGAAATGAACACAAGAATGCAGAACTTGAAAGGGGGGGGGGGCAATCCCCAGTGCTGTCCCCATCAATTCGAACAAGATAGTCATTCGAACTTCAAACTATGCAGTTCATTAAATCTTTTCTTGCGATCATTTAAGTTTGAATAACTTGTAAGCCACCAGTGTAGCTCAGTCGGCTAAGGCGCTTGCCTGCCAATCCAGAGTTGCACTCGGATGCACGTTCGATTCCTGCTTGGGTTTTCTCTGAGGTTTCCCCAACTGTAAGGACAATGTCAGGTAATCTGTGGCGAATCCTTGGTCTCATCTTGTCAAATACCATCTCATTATCACCAATTCCAATGACACTAAATAACCTCGTAGTTGATACAGCGTCGTTAAATAATCAAGTAAAAAAATAATAATAAATTGTATAACAGAACAAATTGTTATGACTTTATGTTCTAAATGTTAAATACTGTATAAATTTAAACAAAGAAGAGCAACTGCAAAGATTTTATCTAGATGAAATCTCGCCTCCCAAGAGAAGGCACACATCACTGGTTAGAAAGCCCTAGGCATAGTGTGGAAAACCAACATCCTAGCCTTTGGAATTACAGTGGAGGTAATGCAACACTCATTTAATATATCTGTGGTGACGCAAAGTTTCTAGAATTAACTCACTGTTCTGTATGACGGAATAGAGACGATACTAGAAAAATGCACTCATATAACAAATTACCAATGTATCATTGTAAAGATAACAATGAGTGAAGCTGTTATTTTTCGTTGAAACTCCCCTTTCAGATATGAATTATTACTACTATGAATAACATTCTAGAATTTTATTTTGACACTGAACTTAAAATTGGCTAAGTATATAAGCATGACATATTTATTCAATCGTTAGATGACTGGTTTGTTACTAATGTTTCCACATATGGTCACATAGAACTTCATGGGTTGATAATGGCAATGTGGAATTAAATTTATAATATGGGACATCTGGAAGGCAATATTCTTTTCCGCCTGTTACGAGAAGCAAGCATGACAACTTACATTTGAATTTTGATGTAGATGAAAAACAGCCAGCAAATTTTGCCAGTAGTCCTTTCATTCTAGTATAGGATTTTTTCTGTGCCACAAATCTCTAGCATGGAACATTTGACTTACTTCAGAAGAAGACAAGCTAAGGATGTTTACTATTCCTAAAAATAGGCCTACTTTGAATCTATGAAACCTAAAATCTAATGACAGACAAGTGGAGTAACTATTCAGCCACTGAGGACGACAAGTTTAATGTCTCTAATTCCTAAAACTGCAGAGGTATTATGCATTTTAACTGCCAGAAATGCACTCGAGTAGAAGGGTTGTAAACATCTGGTTGGTTTGCTGGTTGAATT
This sequence comes from Periplaneta americana, assembly GCF_040183065.1. Taxonomy (NCBI): domain Eukaryota; kingdom Metazoa; phylum Arthropoda; class Insecta; order Blattodea; family Blattidae; genus Periplaneta; species Periplaneta americana. The sequence goes on along the minus strand of NC_091131.1, from coordinate 54,951,982 downwards.
TCAATTCTGAGAGCTCTAGAATTAAAACATTAGATTGTCTCAATAGGACCCAGCTTCTTAATAACCATTTTAAATTTGCGCATATCATACATGTATGAGACTTCGAAATGATATCTATCCACACTTTTTCTACATGATGCATCAATCATTATTGTGGTGAGATACATTATCTAAACTTGAGAATGATTAATGGCAGGTCAGGCCATTAAATTTATTTATTTATTTAGCTAGTGAAGTGAGCACAAATTAAATTTATAAAACAAAAATGTTTCTAGCCACTACCGTAACAGCCAGGCTCATGTACGATGTAGTCTTAGATAATAATATAACATAAAATTTACAAAGACAGTTTACTAAATACAGTAATTAACTTAATTCAAGTCGATAAATAACACACGAGAGAAAAAAAAAGAGAGAGAGAGAAAAACACATTTAATATAAATTGACAATCGGACAGAATCCAGTGATATTCAATAAAAACATGAATATAACTTAGTAGACAGAAACAAAAAGGTAAAAAATGCCGTCTTTATTTTATTCATGAAAAAGCAATATTTTGCAGTAAAGTTATTTATTTGTACCATGAACTTCAGTTCCTCATCTGATGGAAGAAGACACATATGTTTTAAGACTATGTTGCAGCCTAACAAGTCAATCGCCATAATCTGGATTTAAACCCTCGATATTTAGTTTCAAAGCCAAATACAATAATCATTACACTGCCAAAGAGGACAGATTTTATAAATGCATCGATAAATAGTTAAAAATGGATGTTTCATATGAAAAAGCCAACGTCCCTCAGTCTCAAATGGTGTTAGCAATTCATGCTTAATAAACGAACGAACTTCCTGCATTTTAATGGTCACTGGACAACTCAAGGTTATGCTGCTATTCAAATATACTCAAAATAGTTCTCCTCTTGCTTCAAAACCTTCACAAATACAAATACAAATAATAATAATAATAATAATAATAATAATAATAATAATAATAATAATAATTCACAGATATGATGACTGAGGACACAATAACTAAATCCAAGAATGTACTCATCTGTTATATATCCAATCGCCCTTTTACTCACACATTCAATTCATTTATCCACACACGCTCGGGCATACATTTACTCATCAGTCTGCTAATTAATTAATTCTACTGCATTAACTTATAGGTAACAAAAATTCTTCACCCAAACACTCATAATATTTTACTCTCATCCATATACCACTACCTTCATTCACCGCATACTCTCATTGTTCATTCATAGATTTGCTCATTCACCCACAACAATATAATCTCTCGTTCACTCACATAATCACACTTTCAATGACTCATCTAGGTACATGTTCATTAATCCATTCACTCAGTCATGCTTGCTTTAGCTTATTCTTCCAGATACTCATTTTCTTACTATTCCAATGGCGGATTATTCTCCTACCCACAGGCACTAAACAATTTGTTGCCCTCCCTTTCTTCTCTAATTTTACCCCTCCAAAAGGAATAATAAAAAAAAATAAGCCTTGTGAATTCTGAGTCTATTTTATGGGGAGAATTGGAACTAAACTTATACGGCATATCAGTTTTTGAATATATTTCGTCTTGCCTTCTACTGAGCAACTGATTTTGGACAACTCCATTTTCTCCAAAACATCACCACCCCTAAAATTTGTCACTTAGCCAGTATGCACTGTGCTTAGTCTATTGGCAAATCCGTCTATGCACTTATCACTGTATACACACACGTTGATTGATTGACTGATTCATTCATTCACTCACTACTCATAAATTCATTCATTCATTCACTACTCATACAAATTCATACATTATTTCTTACACGCATTCATTCATTTCACTCAGTCATTCATACAGTATATTCACCTATCACACTTATTCATTCATACATACATTCATTCATTCATATTCATTCATTCACTCACTCATCCACATTCTCGCTCCTGCATTCATTCCTTCACAAATCCATCTGCACACTTGTTACATGACAATGGAACTTACTTCTCTATGTAGGTGGCAGTATGGATCAACCACAGATCACAAAGTGAACGCGCAATTAACGCCAGAGCGATTAATGAGAGGAACCCCACCTCTGATGAGAAGGGTCCAGGGATAACAATGGACAAAAGTTTCCTCAATTGACGAAAGAACACAGCGTCCACCTGCGCCTTCGTTTTCTGTGGAGTTTTCTGCAAAAATAAACCCAGCATAATGGCCCCTTTAGTAACAGAAAGTCAATGTCAGGAAGGGGGCAATATATTACTACTCTTAACAAATTAAAATGTCATGTTACGCCACTGCATTAACTCCCTCTCTTGCAAAATGACAGTCCAACCGATTTGTCATTTCACTGTGGATAAATTGGTTGGACTGTCATTTTGCATTTCTGACCATTAGGCCTACTTCATTATTTCTACAGAGGGGAGAGGGAATAATATAATTCACCTCGGTGGTATTCTGAAATGATGGTAATATCACAGTCTACTATATACAGTCACGAAGCTTGAGTTTTGAGGGTGCTAGAAACAATAGACTGTGACGGTACTATTTTGCATTGCCTGTAATGAGGCGATATTAGCGATCCTAGTGGTGAGCAACTATCTAATGTTTGCATATTTACTACGTACTGAGCTTCGCGACTGTATATATTAGACTGTGGTAATATGTCACAGAAGATAGAGAAGATTTGATGCAAAGAAGACACCAATTTATTCATTGTACCGGTAACTGAATCAAACAAACAGTTAAAGAGAAAAATTATAATGTAAATAAGCCTATCTTAGAGAAACACAGAAAGATAGAAGTGGTCTACTAGTAAATATTAACACTTAAATGGAAAATATGACAGAGTACATTAGCAACAAGCATTCCCAACAGTAAACTATAGACAGTCGTGATATGGTCTAGAGTTAAAGCAACTATAAAAAATGAATTAATTAATAATATATTATTTCGAGGTTTTCAAACAAAATCCTATCACTATTTCTGTTAACCCTTTGTTGCCGGACATAAGAAAAAATTAAAATAAATCCGTTTTCTTTAGTGAATGTTGCTAGAATATGAATTCAAAACATACAGTAATTTTTTCAGAAATTTTTTATTTTTTATTTTTTTTTTATTTTTTATTTATTTAGTTTTATTTTTTTTTAAAAGGTCGTATTTCTATGTACAGTACTGTCAGTATCCTTGATGGATTTTATTTATCAGGTTGCACGTAATTTCTGGCGGTTTATTATTCTTCCAGGTCTTCCAGTATGCAAAATAAATCACGGTACTTCCAAGTACCGTCAGGCAACTAAGGGTTATACACTTCATGTTTCTCACTAGTGGATGAATTTACTTGTTATTAGGTAATAATAATTATGAGTAAAATCCGTCCAATAAAGATACAAAAAATAATTTTCTCAGGGTGATTCGTATAAAATACTTGTATCGTGCATTTCTACAAAATATTGGAATGGCTAACTTAAACTAGTAGGCTACCGTAAACTGAGGTTACTTTGACCACAGAGGAAACTTTGACCATTTTTTCAGAAAATCACATTTAGGTTTCTACATGCTGCATTTGTTGTAGATGGAGGTAAATTATCATAAAATCATTCTCATACCAAATTTTACCTCCATCTATAACAAGTGCAGCATGTAGAAACTTACATATTATTATCTGAAAAAATGGTCAAAGTTTCCTCTGTGGTCAAAGTAACACCAGTTTACGGTACCTTGTTTTAAAAGTAAATAAGCTTACAGATTTTATAGAGATAGTGTGCGCAACAATTTCATCATAAGCATAGATTAGATTAGAGCCAATAAGAGTGAGATAATCCACATGTTCCACAGTTCGACTATGAACATAGTTCAGAATCTCGACCATGAGCATAGTTCAGAGTCAATGTGAGAGAAATGTAATTCACTTATGAAAATTCTATGATTTGATTACTTTTGGAACACATTTTACATAGGTATAGGCTAGAACATACATTTTCAATCAAGAATAATGGTATTTTAATTTTTTTATAATTACCGGTACAAATGTTCTGACATTAAACCATCTACCAGTACCTCATTAATGAAAAGTGTCATATACGGTAGCTAATCATTTTAGCAAAAATCAACATTTCGCATTACGCCTATTAATGAGTTAAGTTAACTCACTCTCGCTGAACAACTGCTACAGAATATTAAGAAAAGAAATATTCACTTACTTCCCCAACGACATACTGGATTTCACTGTGAGCGGATTTTCTGTAGAAAAAAAGATAGAAAATCGATTAGAGAAATTCCATGAAGCTAGGTAATTGTCGTAAATAAAATTATTTGCAACTATAGTACTAATATTTTGCTTCAAATTATGCAATGTTATAGAGTAATCCTGAATTACAAATAATGTACAGTAAAAATAATAGCTTGCAATACATTCTGACAGTTTTATTGACGTTTAGAAATGTCCACATCCAAATGTTGGCCTAATTTACTTATATCTGTTCTTAATATTTAACAAAATATGTCCTATTATGTTGATAGAGACAAAAATAAAAAAAAGTTGGCTATTTTACCCAGCATCGATAGGATACTGGCTTGAACTTCATTTTTAATTAGTTTTCCTTACATAACAACACTTATGTATTGTTTACGCTCAAAATATTTCATCCACTGTCTTAAATTAAACACCAATTTATACTCCCAGGAATGTTGTTTCAAATAATATAATTTTATCACTGTATCTACACAGAAACGATGTTAGTTTGGTGAATATGCTAAAGTTAAAATAATCATGACTATACAAAACTTGCAATTCCACACACCTTGCTTTTTTTATTTGCTTCTTTCGCATGAACAGCAACCAATACACTACTGAAACTGACAATGCTCCTGCGATATTCCTCTTCGTAACAAATTTACTTAACATTGGTGCCATTGTTGGAATACAGAACGTCGGTAATAAGCTTCTCTTAATAAATGTCAACTACATAAAGTTGCTAACACCAACTCCGTATGACATTACAACTTCTCAGTCAGCTGGCGCACCACTGACTACGTTCTACGACCTTCGCGTGAAAGTTATAATTATGTATCGATAAGTCCTCGATTAAATCAACGTTCAAACAGGAATACCAATGTTACAGCAAGTGCAAGTCATTAATGTCAATGCTGGCAACACTTGGAACATTTTTTCAGTTATTGTTACGTCACGTGACCTTAGCGTCAATTGTCAATGAATGTTTTAACGTCAGCTATCTCAAGTCAATTTGCTAGCTTCCATTAGCTGGCAGCGTGGTAGTCCATATTGGCAACCCTAGATCATATATGTAACAGATAACTCCTTGCTACGTTAAAATCAGCAGCACTTTGAAGAGAACAACCGCCAGGATCGCCACCCGTCCGCCGTAAACGAACACGAGATGGCAGCACAGTCGCTAATGCAATTCAAATGGGTATTATGACGTGACTCCTTATGTACCAACTAGATGGCAGCGTAGTAAACCTGACAAAAGTTGTTAACCTCAAACCCTATAACCCCGACATATCTGTTACATATATGATCTAGGTTGGCAACATAGGACTGCAGTTCCAAGCTCGGCCGCTTAACTGCCATGTCTCATCTTAAAAAAAAAAAACAAGTAGGCCTATACATTGTAAAATTTCTTTGCAGAACGAAAAGTTACATTTGTCCGGATCAAATTTCTGCACATGTAAGAATCCGATGAAAATCATGAAAATTTTCCAAAAAAATGTATTAGCTGTTTCACTTCTTCAGAATGTATATTTTCATATCCCAAATGAATTTAGTTCAATTCTGATTACAAAATATATGTTTATTTTCTTTTAATTAAGGCTGTTAGAGGGCGTGGTATTTAAAGAGCTGTCAAAATTATTTTTTTCATCAAAGAATTCTTTTTACTAATTTCTGATTACAAATCTAGTAACTTTTCGTTACAAAGTTGGCTCCCTGAAATTACTAGATGAAGGTAGTTGAGGAGAATTTTAATTAACATAAATTTTCATTTTACTTTCAAATCCATTTTTCCTTAGATTCAGCACTAACTTTTTTATGTCAAATATTAATCAATCTGGATGAAATTTTTACTGCAAGTATTTATGAGGTAGCTGCATGCCTCTATGCATTTATTTTTGAGAATACTGCTAGTTTATTTTATTAATATATTTTTTTCATGGATTATAGGAAAACATTTTAAAATTTCAAAAAAATTTTCAAAGTGAATAAACGAGATATTTCAGAAAATGAATGCATTGAAATGTTTCTCTGTGACTTGTGGATGTTACCGGGAAAAAAAAACAAGCTTCAAAATTGAGCTCTTCTACTAAAAAATTGGGTTTGAAAATGTTCCTACAAAGAATGCAAAAATAAAAAATAAAAAGCCAAAAACATTTGGGAGTTCAAAATTTGGTTTTTGATAGTCCTTTACATAGCAAACATGCTCTCAAAATGTAGTTTGAAAGAAAAGATTAGGAAAAAGTTGTCATTTTTAGTGGAGTGACCCCTTAAAGGACAAAATTAAAATTGTTAAATAATTTATTATAATAGCTACACTGCTTTCCTAAATTTATTGAGCACATTGGGATATTGGGAATTAAATCAATGGCTTTCCCGAAACACGCTATAAAATGTTTCATATAAAACTATTATCTCGAAAAGGAAGCAAAAACGAGCAAAATTATATTAAACTTTTTTTGTTTGAAATATCTCAAAGAATAACTCCTTGAAATAATTACATTACTTACGGTTCACTCTGTATACATGATTGAAAGGGTAAGCTTACTACCAGGACCAGTACCAATTTCTTTTGCCATTTAATTATATCACAGTCTACTATATACAGTCGCGAAGCTTGAGATGATTTTTTGCAAATCTCGTGATAAAGCGCTCCAAGCGGTTAGCAACTAGAAACAATAGACTGTCCACGGTCGACTTTGGACTGTGTCGTATTTCCATCGAGTCCTAGCTCGTTGCGCATTTCACATTGATGCTTGTGAAATGTTCGTTATTGGTTGTAATGAAAATGTTAATGGCTAAAATACAATAATTGGAATAATAATATTTTACTAGAGACGTAGAAAAATTAAGTTTGTTTTAATGAAATTTATTGATCACGTTTTATTTTCAATTCTGATGGGATTATTATTGCTTAGGCCTACTTTTTTTTTTTTTTTTTCAAAGGATATGTTTTTAATTATAGCTGTTAATTTTGTTGTTATTTTTATTTGTTACTTTACTAGAGACGTAGAAAAAGTCTGTTGCAATAAAATTTATTGAACACGTTTTATTTCCAATTCTGGTGTGATTATTATTGCTTAACCTCATCTCACTTTGTTAACTACATAAGCCTACACTACAAGTACCAGTATACGTAAGTTACTCCATTAATTCATATTTCCATTATTATTGTTGTAAAGGGAAATGCAAATTAATATTTATTGGTTTCATAGTTAATTATCGCTATAATCTAGAATGATTGAAGCGATTATAGTAAATTTCAGTTCGTTTTGCACAAACAAAAATAATATTAACCTATTTCTTGCAGGTATCTTCGAGTTTATGGTGGAATTTAATATACTTCATTAAAATAATAATATTTCAATAATGGAAGGAAGGTATTAATTTTTCCAAAAGAACACAACGAAAGTGTAACATATTTTGTCGTCTACTAGGAGAGAGATCTGCGATCATGAGGCGATATTAGCGATCCTAGTGGTGGGCAACTACCCATGTTTGCATTTTTAATACATATTGAGCTTCGCGACTGTATATAATAGACTGTGCTTATATCTTAAAATTAAAAAAAAAAAAAAAAAAGCCTTCAAAATAAATGTAGGTACTAAAAACATTAACATTATTTATTTTTTTTATAAAAACGAACATTACATTTTATTCACTGTTAATTCGTCATTATAAATAAATGAAAATAGCCCGACACAAGGCAAAGCAAAGCTGTCATATTACAGACCCCGAAAGGCTCTTGGGGCGGAGGGATGTTAAGGCTTCGCACTTCATGAGACAATCAGTAATGAGTAGCAATAAGAATGTCAGTTCTATGTGCTGACCTTCTTTGCTCCCAACGAAACACCATAATAGTCATTAGAGTATGAGTGAACTCCGGGACCATAGTGCGGCCAGAAATACTGTATCAATGGGAAAAATTCATGACCCATTCAGGAATCGAACCTGCGACCTTAAGGTTTGTAGTGCGCCTTAACTGCAACGATAACACGCGTCCTTCTGTCACTATTGGGAAGGTTGGGAAGCAAAATAAGTAAATACATTAAAAATTGGATAAATTAAAATTGGTACACTTGAGCACAATCTTTAATATGGTCTTTCTTTTATTGTGGGGTGAGGAGAGTGGAATGGAAAAAAGAAGGTCTTGAAATGACATCATTAAAATTCACTAGTCCTACTGGTAACCTTCTTTTAACATAATATAATTTATATGCATGCTATACTCCTAACTCAAATGCTACAGAATTTTACTTAAAAAATAAATTAATTAATTTCTCATGCACCAGGTAATAGGGGCACTGGCTTGGATAACAGTCTGACAATGTTTACACCATGGGGTCTATGATTTAATGGTAGTACTTAAAAATATTGTTTTTTTCATCCTGCCCCGAAATGAAAGTTGATGGTTCTTACCAATTTACGTGTCTTAAATCCAGTGTTGTCATGGTAATTTTTCTCTTGGCCATACTCCCCATCCCTTGTTTTCTCCTTTGAAATATATTTTAATCTCCTCTCTCTATCTCTCCGACTGTCATTTAATGATGTTTTTAATAATAAAGAAGAAGTAGAGAAATTGTTTTGCTTTACTGTTTAATTGTACAACAAGTTTGATTTAAAGAATACACCATAGAGCCCCAACATAGATGCACACTTGTCTCGGAATCTTGGAGTATGTATTTGCAACACTTTTTGTTTTTCAACCATTATTTTATATAATTCTGGATTCCAGTGCTGCAGAGATGGACAATTTTTGTTTATGAACATCAAACAAAATACATTAAGAACAGCAAGAGACTATCTAAGATTTGTACATATCTCCGTGTACAAAACTTAGGCACCATATGCCATATGGCTCCATACAGACAAAATGTTCTTTTCGCCATATGATTAATTAATAAAATTGTAGATTCCCATGCAATGTATGACCCCATATGGCTCCATGACAGCACTGCTTAAATCCGAACTTCAAATTCAAAACACTTACCATTTTTCGGAGAAACCAGGTTGCATATTTCTCTAAAAAAATACAATTTTTAAAATATATTTTCACTTCCGCAAATAAAATTGATCGATACCAAGTAGGTATTCCAAATGGATCATTTTCATTGAAAAAGAAGTGCAGAACACAATGATGCTATAGAGTTTCAATCACTAAAATTAATATTTATGTTATATGCGTATAATTAAAAAAAAAAAAAGATTAGGTATTGTATTTACAATTATTTTAAAATAATTTTCCCGAAGACTTTCGTTTGTAGCTGGACTCAGAACTCTCTCTAACAAGAAACCAACAAAAGTCAGCAAGCGTCCTGGTTAGCTATCTTCAAGTATACCACCTGATGGAATATCTTCCTGTGCTTGAAGCTCACCTCTCCAAGGCTTGGTGCAAAGAAATAATTACAGATGGGAGTGCAAAAATGGATGTTTAGAGACAGGCAATTAGCTCAAATGTCTTTAACAAATCTTCCACCAGCTTGATATAGTTATATGCTCTAAAATTACCAAAGAAATTTAAGCACGTATCTTTGAACGCAAGTCATTTTCTGTTTCAGAGAAGTATTTCTCGAAGGAAGAGTTCACCATGACTCTGTGGATTTGAGGACAAATTAAAATCCCTCTTAATTTTCCTTCAATAAATCTTGGAAACTTGTATTTTAAATATTGAATTTTATTTTTATTTTCGTTCATTATTTTAACAAAGCTTTTTATTAAGCCTAACTTGATATGTAATGGAGATAGGAAAGTTTTATTAGAATCTCCAAGTCAATGGTGCTTCACACTTTTTTCTCCTGGCACTAAAATTTTTCTCAAAGACCACTCTTTGATTTTGTAGATTCTTATACCTACTGTCTCACTAACATAAAAAAAAAAATAAAAAATAAAACTTAGTGTACCTTATCACGATTGCATTCCAGTAAGATATCCAATGATTTCAAGTCTCCACATATTTATTATTTACTGCAAGTACAAATAGTTTACAGTTTTCAGGAAAATATCCATGTTCTGATGCATATTCACAGCATAAGCCAGTGGTATTGAAGGACAAATGTTTCGAGTGTATGTGATTTAGAGGAGTTAATGAAGAGATATCCTAGTCACGAAGATATTCCCCATCTGAGATGAGACGTAGGTCCCTTTATATCACTACAATAACTGTTACGAATTTCGTTAATTGTAATACATTGTTGTGGTTGTCATGGTTTCGTTTAAAATAAATTACCGTAGGTATTGAATTTGTTCTCCAAGACAACAAATCTGGTGGCAAGGATTAAAAAAATGTGTACATAATGGAAGAAGCAAGAAATGAAGTACGAAATAATAACGAAGTTGATCAGAAGCAGATTGCTACAATATTGAACATTTCTTCAAATAATATCAGAACATTTTCTGAATATCCTGCTGGAAATAACTGGACTACTTACCAAGAGAAATTGGATTGGCGCTTCATTGCAAATTATATAGAAGAGGACCGTAAAGTAGCGGTGTTGTTGACCCTAATAGGTGAGGAATCTAAAAAAAAAAATACTTACTAAATGTTTATGTGATCCAGTATTACCAAGTATCGGTACTAAAATATATAATGAATTATGTGATATTTTGAAAGATAGCTTTCAAAAAGAATATCTGTGTTTACAGAAAGGATAGAATTTTATTCTCTTCTGCAACAAGAACACGAAAGTACGGTATCAGACAGAGGTTAGCAAGAATAAAAAATAATGCCATTGATTGCAGATTTTGACAATAACTTGAGGAGAAACTTAAATATAAATTTATTTGTGGGTTACTTAAAGGACAAATATTGGATCCAATGTGTGAAGAGGAAACATACTGTCTCTCTTAGAGAACATCTAGAAGTAGATTTAATGAAAGATACTATCAGTATACTGATTTCTGCTATTACATTCTCAGTGGACATTAACCCTAATGATAAGAGACAGCTGGACTCATTATGGGGAGGTGGAAAATGAAAGGTTACTAATATAATGCGATCATCAAATTTTCAAAAGATAATACAGTTGGACTGAAGGAAAGCATTAGAGGAATGCAGTTTTCAAAAACAAGGGTTACGCAACCTTCTGATATTTGAATAGTAGAAACTTGCAATGCAAGTTCTAAGGTTTATTTGTGCAATTGTTAAATACTTGTAAGTTTATAAATTATAGGTGTAGGGATTGTAAGAACATTGGTCATCTTGCAAGGATTTGTACAGTGTACAATCAAAACTATGTTGAGAAGGATAATAATGCTTCTCTCACTTTTATAAATAAACATTTTATACCAAATACGGTAGTAGTTCCATAAACCCTTGGAAGATTTGGGTACCCGGTAATGATAAATCAAAAACCGATACGAGTGCAAGTTAATTTAGGAGCTGATGTTTCGGTTATTCCGAAATTTTTATGTGATAGGTATTTCCGAAATTGTAAACTAAGATTAACTAATGCATATTGAGGTTATACGATAACAGTGTTATAGTGCCTATTGGTGATGTTCATGTAAACATCTCTTGCAATGGAATTTATACATATACGGCAGATTAGTTCTAATTTAGTTGATGTTGACACTGGATCATTTTTAAGAAGAGATTTGATGTCAGAGTTCAATATTTTCATCATCATCATCATCATCATCATCTTCATCATCAATAACTTCAAGGTTTAGGCCGATGGCCTGTTCCGCCTCCAGAATTTTATCCATCAAACTGGTCTCTCCAACGTCTCTTTGGTCTTCCCACTCGTCTTCTTCGTGTAGGTCTATAACACCATGTTCTGAAAGGTATCCTGTCGTTGGGCATTCTTGTTATATGGTCATACCAATTATTTCAATATTTTCAATAATAACGAAATAGATATTATTAATACTAAGGTAATAGATACTGATGACGAAATAGACAAATTAATTAAAAAGTATGAAAGTAGGATTCAGAAGATGATGGAAATAACATCGAAACTAGTCCGGTACCAGTACAATAACAACATAATTTAACAATACAATGAAGTCGTTATTTTATTTAATTTAAATATCTTAATAGTTCATCAGTGGTCATGATAATTTATTTAAGGATAAATTAAGGAAATATCATTATGAGAAAGTATTTCTTAAAGTTAATGGCGAGGTTAAACCTATATTTATGAAGCCAAGAGCTGTTCCATTTGCATTTTTAAGGAGAAGATCAAGATAGAATTATAGACAGATTACAGGAGGACAATTCTGAATGGGTAATGCCTTTAATGTCCATTATAAAACCGCATGGAAGTTTGAGATTGTGCGTCAATTATAAACTAATAGTAATTTTTCAAAATTCTTTCTGCCATAGCAGACTATCTAAATGACAACAAATACTATATAAAATTTACATTTCATGATGCGATGGCTGTAGCAGTAACAAAGGTTAAATTTATTGGTAAATTTTTTATTTTATTTTAGTTGGTTATTTTACGACACTTTATCAACATCTTAGGTTATTTAGCATCTGAATGAGATGAAGGTGATAATGCTGGTGAAATGAGTCTGGGGTCCAACACCGAAAGTTATCCAGCATTTGCTCATATTGGGTTGAGGGAAAACCCCAGAAAAAAACCCTCAACCAGATAACTTGCCCCGTCTGGGAATTGAACCCGGGCACCTGGTTTCGCGGCCAGATGCACTAACCATTACTCCACAGGTGTGGACTTTATGGTAATGGTAATATGAGAAACAATTATGATAAATACCAGTAGGTATATATTTTCAGCTTCAGTTCAGAGGTTGAATTATTTTCTGCCTTGCAAGGAGGCAAACATTTCACTAAATTTGATCTTCATCAAGCTTGTAATGAATTGGAATTGACGGAGCACAGCAAAATATTTTTAGATTGGAGTACTTATTAAGTTATTTTTATTCCCAACAGACTTCCGTCTGGTATAAAACCTGCTTGCGCGTTATTTTAAAGAACCGTAGAAAAGGTGTTACAATGTGCTAAAAGAGTTATAAATTTTCTGGATGATATTGTAGTAACAGGAAAAATAAGAAAGAGCATTTAAAACATTTAGATATGTTTTTGATAGCACCAGAGAGCACCAGATGCTTCCTGTTAGAATGGTTACCAAAACGAGAGATTCTAGTGTATAACAAAAGCCTCAGAGATGAAACAAAAGAAGAAATAAAGGAAGAAAGAAATCCATTTTCGCATTGAGTGGAAATGAAAACTTAAAAATCACATTATTTTGAGTTGGGGCAACTTTCATGTTGTACAGTGAAATTATTGTTCATCTGATAATTATTTTTTCCACTGATTTTTCGCATCTAAATTGTGCTGCCGATAATTTCTTTGATAAGTCGATTCTTTATATCTTCTTAATAGTCTCACAAGAGAGTCACATGACATTCCATCTATTTGGCCACAAGGAACAAAATGATAGGAGACATACGTTGTGCATCACTTATTTAGGAAAAAGGAAATAAATAGTTGGAATCAAAAAAATGAGACTTGACTTCATATTTTACATTACTTAAATTAATTCGTGTACTACTTTAATACAATTCTCATCGTATTTTTCATTACATAATCACATTATTTCAGCAAATGACATTCAGTAAAATGCAAGTCATCAACACACTTACGGAAAGTTATGAATAACAACTGAACATCATTAAAAGAGTCTGAATATCATTTTGTCCATAAAATCTAACAAAGCAACGATTATGAGATATAAGTACAATTACCAACTCAGATCAGTTGGAAAAGAAATAATAAAACCTTTTAGGAACATTAACACAATTGTCAGTAAATAAAGCATGGTTATTAAAAGCCCACCCAATTTACCAAATAGACTAATTAAAAACTACTTTACATAGAAAAATTCGCATGTCACAAATAAAAATTCACTATCTACTATTGAATGGTAAAACATAATAATAGATTAAAGTTTCTGCAGTCTCTGGTTATAATTTAACACTTCACAATCATCTCTCAGTCACTAACCAGTTCTTGGTACAAATAGCAAATGAAACCACAATTATTAAACTTGTATAGTGGACAGCACTCGAAATGGACCATGAAGCAGTTTCTTATATTGTTATAAATATACTTGTTTTAATTTCTGAATTTAATATAGTACAAAATTTTGTGTTTTCATTTATTTTACTAGTATATCCATGGTTTGTTTTGGACGATATGACCCAATATGACCTTTATAAAAGTAAGTGCCTGAGTACATAAATTTCCATTTCGAGCAGTGCAGTGAGGTACCAACTTTAATTGGAACTTAATCATAAACTGGACACACCTGACTTGATAAGCAATGTGTAATAGAAGGTATCCAAGTTATTCCGCAGCAGTTTGTTACCAAAACTTTCACGAAAACAGTTACTAAAAACCAGCTATCATGTGGACAGAATGCACTGAATGTCAATTGGTTAGATTATATAAAAAATCTGCGTTACTCACGTAAATCCTTAATCAGTGACCTGCCCTGTACCAAAATCGTTAAATAGTCTAGGCCTACGTAGAACTTTTGTAGTATCTAGGATCAGAAATTTAGATTAGGCGATATCTCTATAATACCAGTACCGTACCAACTTGTACTTTTTACTAAAAGAGAAAAAACGAGCAAATTCGATACATTGAGAAAAGTGCTTATTTACTAACATCGGGTTATATTTTATAGGAAAACTTATTTGAAGGGAACAATCTGTTGTATTAGTTCGTAATAACATTTAAATACGAATTAGTACTTGATGAGGTTTACAAAAAGGTTATTAAAATGCTGTAACTATCGAAGCCATGCTCAGGGAAAGGTCTGAAAACAGAAATCGCACAACCTAACAATAGACAATATTCAGTAAATTTCACACCATACTAAATACCGGAAATATTATATTCTACTTATTATATTGGCGGGCAAGAAACTCAGTTGGCAGAGCAACTAGCTACGGGTTGGAAGGTTCAGGATTCAATCCCTGGTGTTGGTGAGATTCTTCTCATTGCCAAACTTTCAGAACGACTTTGAGGTCCATTCAGCCTCCTATCAAATTGAGCACTAGACTCTTCCTATAGGTAAAAATATGATCGGAACATACAATTTCAGCCTTAGGAAGGACTGCAATCAGTAACTGATAAAATAGAGAATATATCGCCCCTGTTATGTAAAAAGTGTCCAAGTGATTTTTCTAAAAAAATTAGATATGCTAAAAACTATTAATAAACTTTAAAATTTGAAAGAAGTCATTGTTACAACTAAGAAAAATCGTTATTTTGTATTATGTAAGTTTGATAGCTCAGATGGTTCATCTGCAATGAAGAGAGAAGTTCGACTAAGATACCGTAATTTTTTGCTGGTTCCGGTACTGTAAAACTAATGATTTGTTGGTCGTCTCCTTTTTACAAAAGAGGGGTGATATATTATCCCTAGCACAATAGGCGAAGATATTGGGGAGGGGGCATTACGGGAAAATGCTCCTTCAGGTCAAAGTGACAAAGGCATAATTCTGAAGAGTTACAATAGGTTTATTTGTAAATTAATATACAAATTAATGTTTACCGGTACGTAAAAATGTTTCTAAATATAAATATTCATTATGCGATTTATCTTTTTATAGTATGGATAAGAAAGAAAGAAAGAAAGAAAGAAAGAAAGAAAGAAAGAATTGGGTCAATTCTGGAACATTTTCTAGAGAAAGTTCATTCAGTTCACTTCATGTGACAATGAGTTCGCGAGATATCCGTTTCTTTTTAGAAAATCCAAATTGGAAGTAAATATACCAGTATTAGTAATAATGAAAAACTTGCTAATATTACGGATAATAGTGTAAGTATTAGTGCATATCCTATTATTGCGGGTGAAGACATTCAACCTACAACTAGGACCATACAAGTGATAACAAATGGCGAAGTGGACAATTATGAAGCATCTTACAGAATCAGTGATGGTGTGCCTCACTAGTTCACACAAGGATCTTAATATCTTGTTAACAGAAATAAAATTGACAATGTTTATTTGATATAATTGACACTTTGCTGTATTTAGTTAAGCAAGGTATAGCTTTCAGAGGGCATAATGAATGCTTATTTTTTCATTAAGTATGTAACTTATATGGTACCGGGTTGGGGACAACTTGCCACAGAAAATTGGCCACAGAGGCAACTCGCCACATAATTGAGATTGGTATCAAAGACAATTCGCCACATAATTGAAATTCGTATCAAAGACAATTAGCCACACATTAAAATTCAAGGCAATACTCAAATTCTCAACAATTTAGAATATATTTCTATGGTAACACAAGACAAATCCAGAAGCTGTAAACTAATTCGGAACTATAGTGGAAGAAATTCGCTTCACAAAATCAGAAAGAGGCTCTGACAAATTAATATATAAAGCGCATCCTTCCTTGTATCACGTGCTGGAGCAACTGCAGTTGGAAGTGGAAGAAGTGGACAGATGCATAGAGAAATTGAAGAATACCCGGGGTACAAGGCAGAAGGCACCGTCATCCGGTACTTGAGAGCTGTAGGCCACAACCTAGCAGGACATTTTTGAAGCCAAATTTACATGTACATAGCAATACTTAGTAGAATTTACGATTATTAATCTCTGTATCCATTCGCATATTATAGAGCTTCTGGAAGTCATGGATTTATCTTTGTACCTCAGTGTGACAAATTGTCTATCTGTGGCAAATTGTCTATTTGTGGCAAATTGTCTATTTGTGGCGAATTATCTATCTGTGGCGAATTGTCCTTATTACCAATTTTCTGTGGCCAATTGTCCGGAACCTATGTATACCTACCGGTATTTGTTTTGTGTGCGGGCACTCATGATAAGAGTATGTCTACGTATTTGTGAATTAGCTTATTTTACCATCCTATTGTTCCCTGCCCACTCAAGGAAATCATTCTATCTTCTTCTATGCCTAGCACAAATAGAAACTAAAGTGCAAGATTGACAATGCTGCTATGACATTCAAAGTGCACTGAACATTTCGAATTTAATTATTAGCGACTATAAATCGACAACTCAAAGAGATTAAAAGGTATAACTTACTGTTATTAGATCTCTACACAATGATACTATTAATAAATATAGCAACAGATTAGGCATAATATCTCTAACTGTATATACAGTAATTAAGACATATTGGAACAAATTATAGCAACATTCAGGAGGATTTGATAATTACATTCACTATAATTACTGTAACAAATAGCATGTTATTCATATCAAAATGATTATATTTTTATCTAATTGGGGAACCAAAGCAGAGAATAGAGAAGGTTGGCTGGAATTGTACACGGGACCAAGGCCTTTCATGAGTTATAGAGTCGAGGTGTAGTAGTAGTAATACATGTTCTCATACCTACAAGTCATTGATGTTTCACTAATAAAACTTTTTTTTTAAATATCATGTGTCTCCACACTATTAGCAGAATGGAAAAGAAAACAAATATGCTACATTATTGTATCAGAAATGGAAAATAATAAAGTAAGATAAGTAAGTAATACATATCATCAACTGTGTCCAGTTCATGAGTGTAAAAATGCATTCTATTTACACAGGATACAATATACTTTGTCTAAAACTTTTGAATCTAAGGTACATTACGTACTTTTAACACACAATATAAACTTATAAAGGAGACTTAATAATAAAGATTAGGGACTTTAATTGTACTCAAGGTGGTACAAAAGGCTTAATTTCTTCCACCTCCTTTAGTTGCGTTGTCTTACAATGGGAGCAGAAGGCACACAAGAAATGCATATTATGTAACCATAATGTTAGTACCGGTATATCTACAGCAGTTTTCATATAATTCATATATTTACACTAGAAGTTTCATCATTTGCACAATTTGGATAAAGGTGCTTTCATTTGTTTTAATATAAAGATCGTCATTATCCTCTTTCTTACAATAATCAGACTGATAGAAACGTCTTTATGGTGTAATTACAAAATGGACCCGACGGACTGTAAAAAGTTATCCACATTTAATTTGTTATTCATCATTAAACATACACATATGCGTTCATTTTTAAAATATGAACTCGTTTTGTTGCAGTATTTTTTATTTGCAGAAATTCAATGAAATCATATTAAAATAAATATCACAAATATGGACATATCAAAAATAATTTTGAATAGCAATTCACTTTCATAAGCTTTCGTTTATGTATTGAGAACCATTCTTATTATTTTCACTTAATTTATGGTGTAAATCTACTAAGTATATGTAGTAACGAACTAGATTCATTATTACTTACATGATAAATATTTTTATAATGTTGAAATTATTCCATATAAAATTTTTAGAAATATGTAGGACAATGTATAATGAGAAAAATGGATTCTGCACCAAGAATAGCACAAAATGTACAATTAAAATAATTGTTATTAACTGTCAATCATATTGACAGAATCGTGTTAGGATTTCATAGGACCTCCTCGATGACTAGCTATATGCTGCACCTATGAACCTTTGTGTTAAAATGCTGCAAGGATAACATTTTCGGTATCACAGTTACTAGACTTAAGCTCATTCAGACACTATCACACTACGGCTTGTCCCACAAAACACATTGTAGAATCGAGACAAGACATTTATATTGTTTCTGGACGACAAATTCAATCTAACTTGTCATTTCTTTTTAAACATATACCAGTACTATTCCAAATTGTTTGCTTATTTGTATAATAAGTCGAACCTTAATTATGTTTGAATTCTAACTTGAAAGTGTTTAATAACACAACAATGTCTGTGTAACTATCACTCGAATTGATTAAGTACTGACCGAGATTATTGTATCTGAACAACACGAGAGGTATACAGTAATTTTTCAACATTCAAACGAACGTTTATGTTTTAATTTTATTCTAGTATGCATAATGATTCATGGTAGGCCTATTTATTTATATGTGACAAATTATCTCAAATTTGTCAAAATGCACTTCTGTTGTTTGAGGCTATCTTTTACTCTGAAAGGAATTTAAAGTCTAATACGAATTTGGTCTCTGTTCGGTGTTGAGCTGATATATAAAATATAATTGTACAGAACAAAAGATTCAGCCTCTGTTTTATAAGGTAACCAAAGATATGGTAAATGTACACAATATGGTACAGGAAGTTAATTCGATTTAAAGTATTCCTTTATAATAAATTTAGCCATAGGTATTAGTTTCATACGACTATCCGAGTTTACAGTAGATTAAATATAATGAACTTAAATACTATTAAGATATAAACGAAACATAACAGACGTGAAACTCCATACTGTCCCTCTGATCTGTTGCTCCTTGTGGGGGAAATTAAATTATCTTTTGACGAGAAAAGGGTTACATAAGTTTCAATATAGAATCCAAAATTATTGCTGCAGTGTGTATTTGAGCATGTAGTTTTTAAGAAAAATGAAAATAATTAACATATAAGTAAGGAAAATTGTGTAAGTGATATTTTTGTTTTTCAGGGAATAACATACAGTATTATTAGTTAAAATTTTGTTATAGGTAGAAGTTTCATCTGTTACATTTGAGATTATATAAATATTTTGGCCATTAGAATAAATAGGCTACACAGCAAAATTCTAGACTATTAAATTAAGTATAAACTTCTTTTTCATTACCATTATCATCCATTTGATGAGTTTAGTCTTATACATCTGGTCCCAAATTCAAGAGAATTTTAGTCCTCTCATCTAACCCAAGGTCTTCTAATAACTTGGTTTCCAATGGGTTTATGATTTGGCTTTCATTTAAGGGCTTTGTTAAAATAAGAGTGCCACAGTCTTATCTGTTTTTCTATTATTTCTATTAAGTTGAATAATATATACAGTAGTTACATCCACATATCTAAATATTGTTGATCTGAAAGTATGCATTTTGCCAACAAATGTAAGAACCTTACCTATGATAGGTTCTTCTTTTTATATGTTCCATTTAATGCACTTATCCCTTGCAATTGTTTCTATAGGTACCCCCATTTTCTTGTAGAAATTTAATTGAGTGTTTTTCGAGATTTTGTCTTTCAATATTTTTCGTACCGTACTGTTCCAAACATTTTTTTAACGGGAATAATTTTATATTCATACTTTTCAGTAAGTAGTAAGTACCATATTCTTCGCCCCGAAAATCGGTTGTTTAAACATTGTTAATCATACAGTTTATTACAAGTTTGTTTGTTTTAAGTTTGATCTCAGTGGCAGATCTCATGAAATTGGAATAGAGGTGAACGTCTGACCAGAAAGAGCTTATAGGAGTAGAGAGCAACAAAGAGTGAAGGAACTACTAAGTTCATCTGTAGCAGAGCAGTAAATTATTGGTTACACCTCTGTGTTGTGGGCTATTTGTGACCGTCTTGTTTTGCCTAAAATATACCAAATTTGTAACTGATGCTAGTTATGTACACATACGAAAAAATTTTCAGTATGGGTGTCATTCTTGCCGATATGATGAAAATCTTACTGTATTTTAAAAATATAAAAAAGCAGAAAATATTAAATTAGATTGTCAATCAGGAAGAAGCTTTTCTTTCATTTGCAAATCAATACATACAGGTAATATTAAATAATATTCTCCGTACAGAACATTAATATGTATATTATGCAAGAAAAATTTATTTCTCGCTTAATATCTAAGCCAGAAACAATGAAAAAGAGACGGCCTCTCGATTCAATGGAGTATGTCCGTCATCCCCCAAAGTGTAAATATTTTGTCTGGTCTCGACTCTGTGAAGAGAGGACAGCCTTCATCGTTTGTTACGACCCTTCATTGTGAACCGCCGCCAGAAGCTTGTCTTTTTGTTTGCTGCAGACTCTGCTTCGTATATGTCATCGTCTTCGTCTTCATAGTCTGCGATTCTGCCTGCAGATGACTCGCGCGTCGGCGATCCGTGGCCGGAATCCTCGTCGTCATTTATGAACCTGCCGCCAGGTGCAGCGTTGGCATTGGTACTGCCCCCTCGTAGCATATCCAAGAAGTTGGACTCTGCGGGCGCCTTCTTGCCTGTTTTGTGGGACGGAGTGCCAAAACTGAGGGACTGGATGTTGATCTCCGCCTTCAGCTGCTCGGGAGAAATGTCTTCTACTCGGAACTCGTTGGGGTCCTCAACGAAAGCTTGTTGGAGGTCTCGCATAATTTTCTTCCGGATGGTCTTTTTCATTGATAGATGTCTCTCCAGGTGCTTTACGTCTCTTTCGGTTAGAGTCCTCGAGTTATCTCGCCGTGAACGCTGCTTCTTCTTTTTGTTGCTTGACGACGTCTTAGGGACTTCGTCTTCGCTTGTCGAACCGACGGAGATGGCGCTATCGTTGCCAGCTGAAGATGGGACCTTCTCTTTACCGCCGTCGTTTGTCAGGCGCATGTCCTGAAGTTTCGACGTCATGTCTTCATTATTGCGTGCTGTCTGGCTGCTGCCGCTGTTGTTACTCCAGTTGCCATGGAAACCGAATATATCCCTGAGGTGAGGAATGTTCCTCTCGGGCTGCTGACGCGACATCCTGCGAGATCAGGCACCTGCAACACAGAGAACTACAATCAGCATTCAAGGTCTGACAGCTCACTATTCCATTCGTCAAGTGTTTGCTAAGCCTGCCATTACATCATAATGTACAGTAGGCTACTTCGCTTCGCGATATTGAGAGTTAATGATGTTGTCGAAGAAAGGAACACTCAAATATCCCATGGAAATGAAAAAAAGAAAATTTGTAAGTACTAATGTTGCATTTCTTAAAATGAAAAGTAGCTTAATCATAATACAAGGACATCATTTTATTTTTACTTCAATTTTTATTGTACCTGAGTTTTTGAATGTACTTCACTCCCACCCTCTCTACTAGTAAACTTACAACCATCTTCCACACAGAACCAAGGCCGCGCATGCAGTCAAAGTCGCCTTACGGTCATAGTAAACAGTACTGAGTCAGTGAGTATAGTACGTTCCAGAAATATGTTCGCGTTTTCCAGTGACGAAAGAGCTTTCAATATTGAATAATATTTTCGCACAGGTATTGTCGTCAGTTTGCCTACGTCGCATCTCGGTTTCCCCCACCCGCTTCTGCTCGCCCCTCTGGGCTGGGCTGTCTTAGCTCTTTTCTGAAAACATTAATTTCTGTTAGGAATTGGACATCTACGTGATATAAAACTGTTTAAAATAATTTAAATACAAGGGCCTCGTTAAATAATTAACTGTCACGTGATTTTTCCTCCCTTTCTACGACCCTGAGACAAAACCACTTGGACAGACAGCAGATAGCATGTCTGAGTAATTTTATCTTTTCGGATCGGGCAGAAGTGAAGATTGAATTTCAGTACGTAAGGTACCCTTTTATAGAGTAGGTACAGAATTATTTCAACATGAGTTACTAGTACGAAGGACGAAACTGGTAATTGGAATTAGATACAATATCTTGGGCTTGGCACTAGAATAAGATGATGTGATCGGCACCACGCTTCGACCGACTTTTCCCCCAGGAAAGACTCGCTTCTTAATTTGACAGGAAGCTGAGTGAACCTAGGGGCCGCTCTGGAAGCTTTGGCAACGAGAAAAAACCCATCATCACCATCACCACTACCCAGCATTGAACTCAGGACCTTCTAGTCCGTAGACAGCTTTTCTACAAACTGAGTTACTCTGACGTCATAACGACTATAAAGACACTGTTATTTAATTAACTATTATTATAAAATCCAATACCGGTATCTTCGTTTAATTGCCGTGAGTGTTCACGTGTTGAGTTCGAATATTTTTATCGTGGAAGATGAAAACATTACATGTGTACCACTTAAGTTGTGTGGAAAGTCGAAAATACTGTTTTAATGGTGCCATTTAACTAGATCTTATAATTAGACTCTCTCTTCGACACAGACAGACATTGAGCTTTGTGACACTTTCGTACGAATGTATATAATGTAGATTATGCTACCAGTTTCCTTATACAAATAGCATTTACATTACAGCCCTACCAACAAGGCTAGGCTATTTGTGACGCCATTAAACAAAAGTCGGTCAGACTCGTACAGTTTTTAAAATTTTTTGCAACATGAGGGACCATCGTGTTCTTTAGAGTCTAGAATAATAAGAATAATAAAAATTAGCGTCGAATTAGGTGAATTTAGTCACACTAAGAGGGGACTAACTTCGGATTCAAAGAACCTGGGTTCGTTCCCGGTTGAAGGGAAGATATCTCTTTGAAATAAATATTAACAGAGCAGGGTTCTCTGATTAGACCTATATTATTAACCTAAATATAAGCACAGGGATGAGTACTGACGTATAAAACAAGTGGCAACAAGTCAAGAGCAACACAGGGCTACCTGCTATCCTCGACTTTGGTTAATTTACTCGTAGTAATAATCTCACTAGATAGTGACAAATACTTTAAGTTAAGAAATTGAAAATAAATAATACAGTTTTAAATGCTATTTTCTTTGCTACCAGGCTACTTTTAGTGAAGCCGAAGTCAATCTGCAAAGGGCAGTTCATAAACATCAGCGTATAGGTTTTAGATAGGTTTCATAATAAACTAAAAGCAATTGCATATCAAGACCGTGCAAGATATAAAATATCTGAGGACATTTTCCAAAGATATACAATTAAAATTTTGCTAACATCTAGTTTTCATATTATCTTATGAACTTTTTCATTACTAAAACATTTGTTGATGTAAAAATGAGTAAAATGGTCAAAATAAACTCTTATTTCAAATTGTGATCTAAACTTGACTTAATATAAGATGAATAGTCTGAAAATATGCTTCTATATGGCTGATAATACCTACACCATCTTCATTCCAAAAGATGGAAATGTATAACTTATATATAAATTAACTTATAAAGGAAACACAAGTTACGAAAAATATCAGGAGCCATGAAAATTGGAGGAAATTAATAATAATAATAATAATAATAATAATAATAATAATAATCTGTGATTCACTACGTCATTAGGCCTAATAAGACATTTCTTCAGAAGTAGATCTCGGACATTCTACTATAAAAGCCTAAAATTTCAAGACATTTCTTACTTGTTTTGGATTACTGAAGCTATCCGTAAAACGTTAAAATGAAAACCATTAGTACCACCGAAAATATGTAATGTAACTGAAAATTTGTATGATCATGTCGTTAGAATGTATCTAGGCAAATCACATGCACTACACGTCAAGTGGAAATTGGAACTAACAGCTGAAGTAAGGCCAAACTAATTCCTATAACTTTATATGATAATAAGTTACCGACCGACGATATAGAGAGTTATATTATTTGTTTAAATTTCGTTTTTAATCGATTGATATTCTGTTATTTATTGAGAAAGCGTCTCACATAAAATCAGGCGTTACGTATAATAGGTTTCTGTATTTAATGCAACAACTGTGTCAGTTATTAAATATCTAATTATTTCGCGAAATTATTCCAATAGCTGAATTATTAATGGGTGGAGGTGCACTGTATTATTATCATCATCATCATCATCATCATCATCATCATCATCATCATCATCATCATCATTTTGTCTCTATTTATTCTATACTTTACTTTGGTTCGATCTAAACTTGAATTTGCATCTGTATCCTGGAATTCCATTACTTCAACTGACTCGGTAAAATTGGAAAATATTCAAAGAAAATTTATTTTCTTATGTGCTTTTCGATTTATACCCAATTCCTCTGACTTTAATTATGAGATTATCTGTAAATATTTTAACTGTTGTGGCCTTTATTCTAGACGTCAAAAATCTTGATTATCATTTTTTTTGCAAAGTTATCAAGGGTGATATTGATTGTGAGTCCATCACAAACAATATCAGCCTTCGTATTCCTACAAAGGGTTTAAGATTTCAAAAAAAAAAAAAAAAAAAAAAAATACAACAGAAATTCAAAATCTCTTTCTCCAGATGCATAAAATATGCCAATTTGCATGGGAACAATTTAGATCCTTTTAAAGTATAGTTTCGTTTATTAGTATTTACTGTCCTTGTTCTCAATATTATTTATGTTTTTCTTTATTTAAGATATTATTTTATTTATTTTTGCACATTTGTATCTTCTGTTTGTGTATTGTGCTGAACTGTAATTGGCGTCTGGCTGTTGTTCATCACACAAATATAAATAAATAAATAAATATTTATTTATCATCATCATTATTATTACCGGTATTATTATCATTATTATTATTATTATTATTATTATTATTATTATTATTATTATTATTATTATTGTAAAGCATAGCGGCTGCAGTGCGCTATACGAAGGCGTGACTTTGGGCTGGGTCATGCAACTCGCGGCCGATGTAGGCTGCAAGGGACAGGAGCTTGCTTGCCCTTACAAGGATATACCAGAAGGACATATATAACAATACCCAAGCTCAGAGCGGGAGCGTTCTATCTCCAATTATAAGCGCAGATCGACATACACAGACTGCAAACTTTTCAAGATCAAAATTAGATGTTAAATTATATTATATTCTATTTCTGTATAAAGATTTAAAAATGAGTATCGAAGGTGACATTAATTTTAGTTAGTTACTCCTAAGTTTTACGCATTTCGCAAGAATTCAGTTCCTTTACCATGCTTTCAACGGAAAACAATATGTGGGAATAGTGGAAAAAGGTTTAAATATGATGTTATATTCTTTGTATTGATATTGTATTGTGTTTTCCCCGGTCAGTGTTCGTTTAGCAACGAAGATTATGATTTCTTAACCCTGAACATGCTATGAAATCCTTTGGTGAAAGTTTTTGGGACTTTTCATCAGTTGAAAACTGAAGTTTGTCGCGTAACAAGAAGTTGCAAGGGAATTTAGGTATTGGTAGAAATATGGTCGAAGTGTGCACTACTTTAATTGACTACTTGTTGTCAATGTTATTATTGACGAGAGAATATTCCAAAGGTAAGGAGAACATAAACCCCGTTGTTCTCGAAACAGTCATCAGAAGAAACATACCGCGGTATATGCGACTTAAAGTTTGAAGGGGATCGCTGTATAACTACAGTCTAGTATATACAGTCGCGAAGCTCAATACGTAGTAAATATGCAAACATTAGGTAGTTGCTCACCACTAGGATCGCTAATATCGCCTCATTATAGGCAATGCAAAATAGTACCGTCACAGTCTATTGTTTCTAGCACCCTCAAAACTCAAGCTTCGTGACTGTATATAGTAGACTGTGGTATAACTGTTGTAGAAGCACCAAATCATTTCGACAGCGTGATGGAGGGTATGTGTCAATAAGTGAACATTAAAGAATACTAGAGGAAAAAGATTTGTCTCTAGAGTAACAGGCAAGAGTACCTCGCTATCATGTCGCTTAGCAACGTAACATCTGAATAAAAGAGCACTGGAGGCCTATTTTCTTCACATAAAGGAAATATCCATCTCCATTCTTCATACAATTTCCTTTCCAGCAGGTAATATTAGACTGAATCTCATTCCGGCAGTGAAGAATGTAGGATGTTCCTCCTTCCTCATCTCGTGTTGTTGAGAAAAGAAAAGGCCTTCACTCCCAAGGAAATGCCTCTGTAGGCCTACTCATTCGGCTGAGTAAATCACAGGGTCACAGTTCGTCGAGAAGTATTATATAGATCAATTGAAAAAAATCAATGACCCTATGGGAATCGAATCTGCGATCTTCCAGCTTTGCAGCGTTACACCTTAACCGCGACGCTACCGCGTGCACCCTTGTAAATAGTAAATCCCTCAAAAGTTCTCATAAAATATTGCTCTCAGCTGGAAAACATGTGGAAATAGTGGGAAAGCATTTAAATGAGGCATTTTATTGGTTACATCCTAGAATATATATACCCAGACTGCTCAGCCTTATAGGCTTTGACGGTAACAAGTTTTGTCAGATTTACTATGCTGCCATCTAGTTGTTACATAAGGAGTCACGTTATAACTCCCATTTGAATTGCATTAGCGACTGTACTGCCATCTCGTGTTCGTTTACGGCGGACGGGTGGCGATCCTGGCGGTTTTTCTCTTCAAAGTGCAACCGATTTTAACATAGGGATGAGCTACCTGTTATATACATATGACCTAGGGTTACATTTAGACCTATATTTAATGTGTGTTATTTTTTCGCCGGCCAGTGTATATTGACATTATTTTTCTATTTATGAAAATAGGCATTTAAAAGTGATATGAATTGTATACTACATTAAACTTAGCTTTATTTCACTCCTGCATGTGTTTATGTCGAGGACTGCTAATCTTATAATTACTATAACAACGAGGCGTTCTTCACTTCCTGGTTTGGCCTAGGGGCTTCTGGGACTTTCACAAAATTCGCAGCGAAGGGTAGAAAAAAAATAATTCTGCATACAAACATGATTTGGGGATATATCGGACAGCTCACTTTATGTCTCTTTATGCAAGAAACAAAATTGAAAAAATCTAGGGCTATGAAAAGGGAGCAGTTAAAGCTAGTGATGGTACCGAGTATAGCTGCGGTGAGTGGAATGGGGTGAATTTCCCCTACAACTTGACGTAAGCAGCAGCTGTACTGCTGTATAGCTTTAACTGCTCCCTTTTCATAGTTCTAAATGCATTGGAATCGGTTTCAAACTCATCACCTTCTCGTGTTTTTGTTTTGAAATAAAAACCTATTAATCGTTTATTAAAATAATTATAGGTACTACGTGTGTGAAAAGTTAGCCCGATAATGAATACAAGAATCGAAACCCCATGGTTACCTGAAAAGAAACATAACATAACCATAACCATTATATTTAAATATTATTATTATTATTATTATTATTATTATTATTATTATTATTACATAATCATTTTATTGGTGTCTTGGGAAGATAAAAAGAATTGTCATTGTATTATATTAATTGTGTATTGTATTGTATTAATTATGTTTTGTTTATAGCAATGTAGTAGGCCTAATTTTGTACCATACTGGTTGAGTGGGAGAGAAGGCCGAATAGCCTTAACTCTACCAGTTAAAATAAATTACTGCTGCTGCTGCTACTGCTACTACTACTATTATTATTATAACCATGACGCAATAATATTCTATTTCACACTCGTCAACGGCTTCATAAAAATAGGTAAAACAAAAAAGGTATCCCCGTCACACATCATGAAGGCACTTAGGGGGACATGGAGGTAGAACCCCACGCTTTCCATGACTTCGCCACTAGAATGAGGTGGTGTGGTCGGCATCACGCTCTGACCGTCCTTTACCCCCGAGAAAGAAGCGGTACTTAACTTTATTGGAGGCTGAGTGAACCTCGGGCCGTTCTGAAAGTTCGGCAACGAGAAAATCCCGTTACCACCCGGGATCGAACCCCGGACCTTCCAGTCCGTAGCCAGATTCTGTACCAACTGAGCTACCCGGCCGCCTTCATAAAATAGTAACAATAATTGATTTTAATAATCCTAATCCTTGCTTACATGAATAGAAATCGAGCGTCACTTTGTACACATCCAATATTGTATGTGCATAATTCACGGATAAATTGTGAACAAAATCGGTCCTATAGTTTAGGAGAAACCGATGTATATGGACGTGTAGACATTTCTGCGAAAATTTCGCAATCGATTTTTCCAACATCACAATATTTTCTCGATTTTCTTGTGCGTTATTTCCTCATGAAAAGGCGATAACGCACATTTTTTGACTTCTTGATAGACTACATACTCTTCTTTATTGTGTCACACACGCAGACTTGATTGTTGGCGCCAATTGTAGACAGTGCTATGGTTACGTATTCCGCGGAACACTCTCAGCAAGAATCCCACGAAGTTGGTCTCTCGGGAAAGTAATAATTTAATAAATGAAGTGACTTCTCGTTGCTTTCTGCACTGGTGATAAGGTAGAGTGTGTGAATTATGAAGAAATGAAGTACTGACTGCAGAGGGGACGAGAATAAACTGAGCCAGTACCGTCTTTGTTCAGAATAATTTCACTTCAGGATAATTTGACTGGGATTCGCTGGAATTTGAATTTCACAACTAAAAATTAAACTTTTTGTACAAATTTTAGGTCTACTATGATGAGGCGGCCGAGCAGCTTGCTAGGGCTGTAAGATTCCGGGTTAAATCTCGGGTGGCGGCGGGATTCTTTCCATTGCCAGAACTTCCAGGATGGCTCAGCGATCCACTGAGGCTTCTGTCAAATTGAGTGCCTGGTCTTTCCTGCAGGTAAAAGCGTTGTGCCGATCACACAGCCTCATTCTACTGCCGAGGTCACGTAAGCACAGTGTTCCATCTTCATGACGTGTAGAGTGGATAATTTTACCTTTAACTTACCTTTATTATGACATGATGAACTGACACGTACATGCTATATATTGTTTCCGGCTTTCTTCACAATACAGCGATTCATCTTTATACCACAGAATGCACGTTTGCCGAGCGATACTTTATGAATAAATTGGAGACCTATCGAAAAAGAAATGTCTCGAGGACCCTTGTAATTGGTATCATTAGGTAATAGAGTAAAGAGACTTGAACGAAAAACCCAACTACTACTACTATTAGGTTAGGTTAGGTCACGGTGGTTACGGGCGGGTTAGGATGACCCTTTGCACGTCGGCCATACTGAAGCCTGATGTGCACCCCAAAGTATATGGGAAGAATGAGGATGAGAGTATACCAGCCCACCGGCCGCATGTGATTCATTCGCTTACCCGCTCCTACCCCCCCCCCCCCCCTCCGCTCTAAGTTCA
The DNA here is from genome assembly GCF_040183065.1 of Periplaneta americana. Taxonomy (NCBI): domain Eukaryota; kingdom Metazoa; phylum Arthropoda; class Insecta; order Blattodea; family Blattidae; genus Periplaneta; species Periplaneta americana. The sequence goes on along the minus strand of NC_091131.1, from coordinate 54,922,086 downwards.
CACCACCAAGGTGACCAAGCAGCACAGGATTCATTCCAACGGCCCTTCCAAGGTGTCGAAGCGCCCTTGGAAGTCCTGTTAAGGAATGAATCCTGGCAGGGATATTGCGGAAGGCTGGGAACTCAGGAACGGTTCTAGAGAGAACGCCCCCTCCCGTAAGCGAATGAAGACATGTGTCTTGACCTGAATGTCTTTTGAATGAGATGAGAAAGATGAATGATTTTTTTTTAATTACGGTTTATTTAACGACGCTTGCAACTGCCGAGGTTGTATCAGCGTTGCCGGTGTGCCGGAATTTTGTCCCGCGGGAGTTTTCTTACATGCCAGTAAATCTACTGACATGAGCCTGTCGCAATTAAGTACACTTAAATGCCATCGACCTGTGCCGGAATCGAACCCGCAACGTCGAGCACAGGCCAGGACTATACAGACTACGCTACCGAGGCCGACAAGATGAATGCTATGATATGAAATTCTAAATTGTTTTTCTACGTGAGAGGGGAAGGGAAAAAGGGCCGTGACAATGAAAATTCCAACTCGGCATTTGCCTAAGTAACTGTGAAAAACCACGGAAAAACCACAGTCAGGTTAGTCGGGAATCGAACCACGGACCTCCCGAATGCAAGTTCCATGTAATACGCATGAGCCAACTCACTCGGTACTATTACTACTGATACTACTACTACTGATACCATTGATACTACTACTACTACTACTGATACCATTGATACTACTACTACTACTACTGATACCATTGATACTACTACTACTACTACTGATACCACTACTACTACTGATATCACTGATACTACTACTACTACTACTACTACTACTGATACCACTGATACTACTACTACTACTACTGATACCACTGATACTACTACTACTACTACCATTACCACTACCGCTGATACTACTACAGATGTGGACAAATTATTAGCAAAATTTAAGATTTTTATTATATAATTTTACAAAATATGACGTCTCAATTTAGACTACAGTTGACATTTTTGCACATTTCTATCATGAAAGTAGATAGAAATATAAAAAAAACGTCAACTGTAGTCTAAATTGAAGAGTTAAATTTTGTAAATATATATCATAAAAATCTTCAATTTTGCTAATAATTTTTCCACGTCTGTACTACTACTACTACTACTACTACTACTACTAATACTACTACTGATACCACTGATACTACTACTACTGATACTGATATCACTGATACTACTACTGATACCATTGATACTACTACTACGAAAATAAAACAATGCAATATATTTCGTAACGTACAGTTGAAGCTACTCTGCTTAAAGATAAACTTTCATAGCGTTTCAAGTTTGGGCAGGGCTGAACAGGACACTAGCTCGAGTCCTGTGGTGCGACTCTCTTGGGGATTAAATTCCTGGTAGCGCATAGCAGCGAGTTAAAACGAACTTCAGCATAGCACGCGATGTCACCGGCTTTAAAAAGTAGCAGTACCATTAAATTCAGCCAAAACAAAAACCTCTTAATTCTGTACACTTTCACGACGAAGTTAGAATCTTCTTGTCCTCGCGGTTCACTGGTAATTAATCGAATCCGATTATGACACAATTAAAAGAGACGCTTCTGTCTTCTCTTCCTGTGTATATAGGATGCGCACACAAAACAGGTTGCCTGCTATCAGGCAGTTAGTGCTTATTATGCATGATAGTGTCGGACGCAAAGAAACTAATGAAATTGTTAAATTACAGGTCAAACCTGCAAGTAGTTTCTAACATTCTCTTATTTCACTGTTCGATTTTTACTATTTTATTTAAGTTATATTTTATAAGTTTAGAGAACTATTGCTGGTCAGTCTACAAATCATAACAGGAATTCAGCCTATGAGGAATATAATTACTTAATACCTAAGCTAACAGCAGATGATGTTTTCGGTGTATATGAATGACATTTAAAACCTTATGATTATACTTAAAATAAAAGCGATCATTAATTAAATCATAGTGATAAAGAAAGATCTGAGTGCCACTTGGCTTAGTGTTATCTTTAGTTGGAACTATGATGAGGGACAACCTACATGAAGATCGTCTAATGCACTTAAGACTGTGAGAATACTTAGAACATATTTTTCATTTGTTTCAATTACGTTTTTGTTGTAATTAAATTTATCTTTTTTATCCTATAAACTTATAAAAAAACACATCCTGGGATTTTCCCAACATGGAACTCTCGTCCAGAATATTAGATAACATGCAATACGAGAACTTATTGTTAACAGCCTTCCTTCATTCTACGAAATTCACCCAGAAGTGCATTGCTTTATAAAAGATGGAAGTTCCCGGTGAGTTGACATAATTATCTTCGATAAAGAAAAGACAGAGCAAATATCACCGATCCCACAGCACGCTTTGAAACTGTAGTTGAACAACCTACACTAAAACATGAAGAAAGGAAGGTCATCTATGAGCCTACGATTTAATACTTTAGGGATTATTAACATGTACAAGGACAGATTGAAGTCTTTGGACTTTTGATTGGAGCACGGGGAAGAATTCCAACATTTTCAGTTGAATGTTTTAAGTGTTTTGGAATTGTTTTAAAAGCTTTGAAACTTATTGCTGCAGACATAATGCAATATTCTGTACAGATTACGAAATCACCTGTACACTTTAAATTACTTCATATTGTTACTGATCATTAATTTATTGAATAAACTTAATTTTGAAAAAGTCAGCAATGTTTTTAAGTCTTCGGACACAACATTTCATATGAATATGAAAAGAACATACATTAACAAATAATAAATTTCAATACAGCTGTACTGTAAATGTAATAAAGTCTTCAAACCAAACTTAGTCCAAACAATACAAGGTTAAGAATTTATAAAACATTAGCCACACCAGTTCTTTCATACGGCAGCGAAGCATATACCATTTTTAAAGAAGATGAAAGAAGGATTACATCAGCGGAAATGAAATTTATGCTGCGCAGAAATCACAAACGTAATAAGCTATACACAGGGGCAGGTATTTATGGAGATTCATTTTATCATTTGTGTTTTTAATATTGGTGTCGGCAGAGATTGTTGGAGATTGATTTGTACTCTTGGCGGAAATTAATGGAAATTTTGGAAAATACAATTATTTTGGAATTGGAATATTAACTCAATATGAATATTACTTTGCAAATAATTAACATTAAAGGTTCGTTGGATTCTGATAAAGGTGCGGTATGACCAATAGACAACATTTGTTGGATTGAGACTATATTTAACGCACATTCATTAAAAACGAAAAAAAAAAAAAAAAAAAAAACTTGCAGCCCTCAAATTAACACTTTCAAATTATTAGTGAAAAGTTGAATTCTCCGTCTTTTGAGTCCACTAATGTAATCAGAAAACCTGGAATACCATGTAATGTGGCCTACTTGGATATATAACAAATTCAAGTGATAAAAATCCGAAAATAACTCAGAATATGAAATTCGCTATAAAACGACGCACTAGTACAAGTAATAATTCGCAAATGTGTTCATATTTCGCTATTATAACTCTATTTCGCGATTTGTTGCGATTTTTTATGCGCATATTATTAATCAGAATCACTTAATTCGTAAAGATTAGTAAAAACCTATTGTATATCTATTATGTCGTGATTTTCGCGATCTCTATAAATGCCCGGCCCTGGATATACTATATTAGAAGAATTGCAAGTGCAGCCTATTTTGGAACAAATTAAAAATTATCGCAATAACTGGACACAATATGTTTCGAAGGATCTCATCTACTAGAATTCCTATGCAGCTACTACGTTAACAACCATGAGGGAAAATAAATTTGGCTAGACCATTGAAGCGCTGAAGTGAGACCGTAACAGGCCACCTGGAAGGCGGGTGATGACGATGATGATGACGGTTAACTTATCACTATATAAAAATACCGACAGACTTGACACTACTTTTATCGTGTTCGATACAGACTGCATACTCGTAAACAAGCTTCAAGCTTAGCCTATAACGTAGACAACCTGCTTTCTTTGTTTGCGCACTCATTTACAATATTTTATAATCATTTCTTTGCAACTTATTAAATTAACTGCCTATCTTCCCACCAATTGTTTTCCAAGTATCTATACAAACTATAAACAAGCCTTCGTTTTTTATTATCGCCGCGCTCATCGTTTATTGTTGTAATATCACACGAAACCAGATTAGCGGTCAATTAGGCTATGTGCAGCACAAGAGAGAAGGGGCGCGTTCAAGGCTCGCTCTCCTACATACAGTAATTGTGTTACAAGACTAGTTTAAACATAGGGCTGATGTAATACACGGACGGGTAATATATGGCACAAAATAACCATAATTTATTTGCATGAAATCGATTGCACATAGCCTTTAGATGGAAGACTGCGTATCACACCTGTATGAAATCATCGCGAGGAACAAACAGGTCAACATACGAACTTCAGCCTTCTTTATTAAGGAAACACTTCTCGGTTCTCTGATTTATTATTGTCATCAATTTGAGAATGAAATTACTTTTCGGTTCTGAGTGTGTCGTATCCAGTTTCATTTTGTAGTATGACACAGTTTATTTATACTGAAATTTAACAGGATTTAGAACCAATGATAACTTATACAAAGTGTTCATTAAGTACGGAATATTACTCATAACTTCTAAATTTTAATTTCATATAAAAAAGTTTTATACAAAGCTGTGGGAGATAAACCAAACAATACGATACCAGTGTTTGAAAGAAATTAATTATTCAGACATTAAAAGTGTGACAGTACATTTTATTTTTTAAAATGACACCCTATGTTAAATTACATATTCCGAATCTTCATTAAATTTTAGGTTTACCTTATGGGGGGGGGTAAGTGAGCTAGTTAGCTTCAAGTTGAAGCGTAGCGAGAGAGGGAAGCTTTTCAGTCAACTTTCTGCTTCCCCTCACGCGCAGGTAGGTTCACGAGGTAACGAATGTCCTATATGAATAATATTCCATACTTTATGAATACTCTGTATAATAATCTACAATACAAAACATATTTACTTCTAGTAACTAAGAAATCAATATTAATTGTGAATTATTTTTGTTTTTATTTTATTTAAACCATAATTTAAACTTAATCCTTCACAATTCTCGTAACAATGTACATAACATTATTATTACTATGTTTGTAGTCTTCAAATTGTCCTAGTTATTTCTGAATACCAGTTCGTTTTAGTGAACTTCTTGGGAGTCATATAGCCTATATCTACTAATTACATTAGCGGATATTTCTGTTCAAAATCTTGTGTGCTGGGACTCAAATAGTAGCGTATGTGGTTATAAACCCAGAGAATTCGAGTTCAATTCCTGCCAGTAAATAGGGATATCTGAACTAGCACCAACAGATATCGCGCATGCACTTCGAGAGATGCGCTTTTCCATGTGCATTTGTTTTCCGGTATATAAACATTGAGGATTTATGTTGTGTGTTAGTACATTAAATACTCTTAAAAACAACTCAAAATGCCAAATTTTTATTATGTTCCTATTTGTAAAAAGCAAGGAAAGCCTTCTGTCTTCATTCAGGTCCCGAAATATTCTGAATATAATATGCTGTAAACTTTAAAAAAATTAACTAATTAAATTGCACCTCGAAAGTGCTAGCTATTAAACAAAAATAACTACTTCAAGTAAGGAATTGCTGGCTACAGTTTCATTTTGGAAGAGGGAAAAGAAAATTTAATAAAATCATACGCAATCTCGACAGCAAGCTGTGTTAGCTTAGATTATATTCAGTTCTTCTAGCCTAGGAGTCGCCAGAATTTTACTCCTGCAGTAAACTCTCGATTAACTGGGGTGTTTATTATGCAGGACGATCCATAGTGAAATCCATTTCGTGAATAATGTTTTTAATGTGCTGTAGACTAATTATATTAAAACCATGTTTTTACTTCAAATTTTCGAAATCAGCCCACATAATATTCAAAACTGCATGTCCTTAACCTAAAAAACACATGAATAATCGTGATACTACTGCGATCATATTATATCATCTTATCAAACATTGCATTTGATCTTTCCGCAACTAGAGAAAAAAATACGAGGAATTCAGTATCGATAGTCCCTTCCCTATAAAAAAAAAAAACACATTGGTGGATGCATATCCTGTTTTTAGTGTACGGTACTTACAATACTAATGATTAAAGAGATAATATTCACCTTCGACAAAGTTCCTATCTTATTGATTGATTGATTGATTTATTTATTTTATTCGTGCACCTCGTTCTCAAAGTTCTCGTTTAGGTTCATGAATATTCAATTTACACGTATCTATTTCTGCACACTGCAGATTTTCCCATCCATCTCTTAAGAGGAATCGCTCAGTATTATACAAGTTTACGCTATTATTTATTGTAAATTAAATTAAATTATGATGTAAAAACAACTATATTAAGTTATACTAGGTTATACAAAATAATTATAAATATAATTTTGACACGCACAGAAAACCAACAAGTGGGAGAACATAATCAACTGTAGCACTACAACATGTAGTGCCGCATGGAACGCTTCTGCCATCTAACGGTAAAACTTCGCATAAGATATCCCCATTGGAGAGTTCTTTCCATAATGAACGATTTAGCATGTATTCCTTGTCTAGTGCTGGTCCTGTATTGTCTTATGAGCTGTTCATTTATCACATTGACTACATGGCCAGAGTCCGCTACGTCTAAATGTATAGCGTTGATTAAACATAATTAAATCTAAGTTTATTGACAATCTTTGATTTGATAATACGGTGTTGTTGTTTAGTCAACTGTCCGAAGACAGGTTTGAACCTCAAAAATGACACAAATAATACGGTGATATATAAATCCTATTGGAATTTTATGATGGAAAACGAAATAATCGAAGAAAGCCTTTCCGATAATATATTATATTCCCTGCTTTTAATCCACATCTTCAAGAATATTCGCATTATTTTGTTGACAACTTGTCAGACTGAACCTGAGAGTATTTATTTGAAGAAACTGTCCTCACGTATTTAAATGAAGAGTGACTGACTGATTCACTGGGTACAAAAACAGTAGAAAGTGCTTCTCGTGCCACAAAGTACCGTAATGTCGATGTTTTCCTGGCTGGCAGACATGCTGAACACAATTAACTCGTTTACAAGCGATTATGTGAGGCATTGACTGGAGACTGGAAAATAGCGGAAAATGGTCAATGATAGAATGGAACTACGTTGACCCTCGCTGGCTGCAACAGGTTTGACAGGTTGATCTATATAAAGCGAGACGCAGCGGGCCTTGCTTGCACTTCAGAACCTGTCAACGTGCTCGACTTTCAACGGGACATCATGACTGAGACGAACTAAATTCTCAAGAGACCAAAATGGCTGTGGAGAGCTTATTACCGACTATTCCTATTTTACTTACTATTTTTATTCCAATACAAAAGATAAGATCAGTAATTAACTAAAGCATCTCTTTATTGCCGCTCTTGGCAGTCTAGATACAGTATTAAGGGGACGAAAATACTTAGCGTGCCTTCTTTAGAAACGTAAGTGAAGATCTAGAAGCTGTGTCGTAGTAGAATCTATTCCTCATCGAGAGGACTTCATGTAAAAAATTAACAACTGTCCAGTTTTCCTCTCACCAAGTCCCTTGTTTGCGTACAGATGTTCCTGCGGGTCAGTGTTTCCATTGAGACTGCAGATGTTTTTGGATTACAAGGTCTTTGTTTTTGGAGGACAAAGTTTTGTGAGACCACAGAAGCTTTGGTGGACAAAACAAAAAACAGTAGAAAATATAAGGCCTCTATTAGACTAGGCTACTGGTGAAGCAACCAAGCTGATCAAGCGGTGGCTCAACACATCTTGGGACATAGAGGCTAATGAGAGCTATGAGGCTAAGGTAACGGGTGTTGCCACCAAAAATAGGTGGCTTACTGGTGAACCACCCCAGAACAAAACGGGAAACATTTGGTGGCATCCATAGAGTTAGTAATTTTTTTAATTTACAAATCTTCTCACTATTCGTGAGCTGCCACAAGGGACAAAGAGTACTTAACCATATAAATGTTTACAAGTTCAGTGAACCATTAATTTTGTTTTGACAATGAAACTCCTACAAGTACATAGCTGCAAATACATTTTGTGATTGGTGGAAATATACCTAGTTTTAGAGAGGTAAGTGTTTCATAAAAGTAAAGAATGCTAATGAACTTGGTTTCATTTCGAATATAGATGATGCTTCAGGAGAGCAATTGATCCTTTCAATACAGCTAAAGTTACAATCGGAATAATAGATGTAGGTATTCCAAGCCTCTTAAACACATCTTTCATGAAGAGAGTAGCGGTACCTCTTGCTCCAACCAGAAGTCCGATTACTTCAAGCTCTTTTAGCTGGTACTTTTGGAGGTAATATGGAATGGTAGGATTGTAGATATTATTTTTTTCCTTATCCACTTCTGCTGGCTGTTCCTCATTCGTTTCGAAACGCACAGTGGGATCAATTATGAATCCAGATCTTGTAGATTCCTTGAAAGCTATTATATCTATGCGCCGTGTACTGGCAGTGACGGAGAGACCATGCACTTCTTCAAAGGTGTTGTAATCGGCATCTTTAAGGGCAGTGGCTATAATTGATCGTACTTGGTGGTGTCTAGCGTTTCGCAGAGCTTCGCCGTGCGGACAGGATCCCAGGACGTGTGCAAGAGTTTCAACCTCGTTGTGGCAATGCCTACAACGGTTGTCCTGAGATCTTCCCGGCACAGCGCGTACTGCAGCAACATTTCCAACCATTTTAATGCCATCGCGCCATTCGCTGTTGAAGAGTCCTTCGTGTTTACAAATCCATTTGTTGGCACTAGGATATTGTTTAAATAAAACTACGCCTTTCCCTTTCTGTGGATGACGACACCAAATATCAAATTCTCTGTTCCTCAGAAGGTTACGAATCTTTGCAGCATTTAAGAAATGTTCATTCTTATGAAATAAGGCATCTTCTGGAACAATGTTCAGAGACTGGGCACATCTAATGCTCTCCTCATGAACTTGACGTGTTTGTATGATGAATGGATTTTGAGATTTGTGTAAACATCGACGAGCATAGAGAGCGCCTGGTCTATTGCGCAAGGTATCAACATCGAAAACGTAAGTCACGTGACTTTGGTATGTTGCAGACGATTCTGTAGTGTGTTTATACGTGGGGTCTTGCTTGTGATTCATTAATGAAATGTATTCAAAGTAAGATAATAAGTTATGTACCGATTATAGCCACAGTGACGGCGAACTACTGCTGTTGCTATGGATGCAAAGAAAAATACCTGAATGGAGGAAATATATCGTTCCATACTAAGTCTATGATGGCATCACTACTAGACGGGTCATTGTTTTACATTAGCCTATTAAGCTACCAATGGCGCCACCACAACTGAGCGCGCATCCCTACCACCCTCTTCACGTAACCACAAAATTGATAGAGTCTGTTGACTGGTGTGATAATGGTGAAAACGTTATCCATATCCACATTTCAAATGCTTCTATTCGCTTCTCTTCACTTCATCGTAATGTCCATGTTTCTGCAACATACAGTGTTATACTCCACACAAATCACTTCACTAGTCCATTCTTATTATTACCATTAATTTTTTTTAAATAGAATACAATATCTGTAATGGCAAAATCTCATTACATTAATATTATTCTCATCATATCAATATACTGTACGTATTTCAGATTTATATTTTGCTCCTTGTAACATAGTCCTACTAAACTACTATTAAATTAATTCTCATCATTTAACAAAATATCTATCTCAACTTAATTATAATTCTTTATATATTGCATATAGACTGAATTGAATTACATTAGCTCATAATAGTACATTATGCAACGAGCCTATAATGGTAGTAATTAAGACGCAAGTATGATTGTTTATGAAATGAGCGCAAGCGAGTTTCATAATTTTCATACGAGCGTCTTAATTACCATTATAGGCAAGTTTCATACGACTTTTTATGCTCGACCATATTTCTAGCTTGAAAGTATTGAAAATTAGGTCTTTTTATGGGTATGTGCGAACTGACCTGAATTGTGAGATGTGCGCAGACGCGAAAGTATTGATTTTTTCCGAGGCCGAATGTCATTGACCTTGGCACAGAATAAGAATGAACATTAGTCTGATATAACCTGGAAATTGATTTAGAATTGAAAAAGAGATGACAAATTGAATTTATTTGAATATTATTTACAATTAACGCTAATTATTATAGTAACAGAACATAACCTTCTGCGACAGTATTGGATTTCCAGCCTCCGTGACTTTTCGCTAATTGTCTGTCGATTGCACATCCGAGAATAATCGATATAACTGTACAAAGCTGACTTGTGATTGGCTGAAGACCTGTACTTTAATGAGTAGATGCACTTTAATGACATGCATTAAAGGACTGCTACCAGGTGTATAATTACTACATTTCGGCATGGTCGAGCATAAATTATTAAGTTATTACTTTTTCGTGTAGGCTATATCTCAAATTAAATAAACATGTACTAGTTGTTAAAATTTAACTGAAGTATATTGCTGGAGAATCTTTAGTGTATTATAAATACACATAATTTAAATATGTATGTCACTATTATATTAAAGCTGGTTGAGTGGAAGAGAAGGCCTTATGGCCTTAACTCTGCCACCGATCATAAAACATTCTATTCTATAATAAATTACAGAAGTTATAAATATCCGCTCAACTAATTACAGACAGTGAGGCCCTACTGTACCAGTTAACTGCTATTTTCACTCCAGTAAATGTTCATTTTAGTTCTTGACCTTCCACACTGCAGCACTCACATCGTGTGCAGGAGACTCGCAGACAATGCCCTTGGAAACCCGCTGGACAACAATGGCGCGCTGACTCATAGCGGTCGACTGAAAGTGGCCGCCCCAGACACTTCCCTGAAACTGGAAGTTTTCCTCCAGGCCCTCCCGCTTCCAATCATCACTTGAATCACTTGATATAAATACATTATTTCATTATTGTTGCAAATGTGAATGTAATCTAATTACCGTACACATTATTTCATTATTGTTGCAAATGTGAATGTAATCTAATTACCGTACACTTATAGTTCATACTGGTATGGATGATTTTAATGTAATATTACTTAAAAGTAAAAATAATTAAAATTGAAAACAATTGACGGGCTGACACCATGACAAAACACGACTCAACATCAAAAATCTGTGTGGTTAGATTTGTCGCAAAAGTGCAAAGATTTCTTAACGGACTTGCGTGGGAAGTACCAATGTACTGATATTATGATTAAACATGCTCATACAAGACAATCCCAAGTTGAGTGTCTTTTATGCTATATTCAGAACTACAGAATGCGGATTTTCTTCTTCCTTATCGAATAAACTGTGGTTGACTTGTGTTCTTAGACTATCGAAAAATTAAAATATTCATAAAGAACACAAAGACATGTAATGTAACATAGTATAATATATGGAGAAGGATGGAGAGTGTGAAATGGACAGACAATAAGAAATGAAGCTGTGTTGGAAAGAGTGGGTGAAGAAAGAATGATGCTGAAACTGATCAGGAAGAAGAAAAGGAATTGGCTGGGTCACTGGTTGAGAAGAAACTGCCTTCTGTAGGATGCGCTGGAAGGAATGGTGAACGGGAGAAGAGTTCGGGGCAAAAGAAGACATCAGATGATAGACGACATTAAGATATATGGATCATATGCGCAGGCTAAGAGGAAGGCAGGAAATAGGAAAGACTGGAGAATAATGGGTTTGCATTGAAAGACCTGTCCTTGGGCAGAATACTATGAATGAATGAATGAATAATATATAATATAATATAATATAATATAATATTGTTTTACTTGATTATTTAACGACGCTGTATCAAATACTAGGTTATTTATCGTCGATGGAATAGGTGATAGCGACAAGGTATTTGGCGAGATGTGACCGAGGGTTCGTCATAGATTACCTGACATTTGCCTTATGGATAGGAAGAACCTCGGAAAAAAACCCAAAATCCAAAACCCAACTAGGTAATCGGCCCAAGTGGGAATCGAACCCGCGCCTGAGCGCAACTCCGGATCGGCAGATAAGCGCCTTAGCCGACTGAGCTACGCCGGTGGCTGATATATAATATAATATAATATAATATAATATAATATAATATAATATAATAATGTTTTACTTGTTTATTTAACGACGCTGTATCAAATACTAGGTTATTTAGCGTCGAGGGAATTGGTGATAGCGACATGATATTTGGCGAGATGAGGCCGAGGATTCGCCATAGATTACCTGACATTTGCCTTATGGTTGGGGAGAACCTCGGAAAGAACACAATACCCAACCAGGTAATCAGCCCAAGCGGGAATCGAATCCGCGGCAATTAAGCGCCTTAGCCGACTGAGCTACGCCGGTGGCTATTATAATATAATATAGTATAATAGTCGACCTGGTTGGCGAGTTGGTATAGCGCTGGCCTTCTATGCCCAAGGTTGCGGGTTCGATCCCGGGCCAGGTCGATGGCATTTAAGTATGCTCAAATGCGACAGGCTCATGTCAGTAGATTTACTGGCATGTAAAAGAACTCCTGCGGGACAAAATTCCGGCACATCCGGCGACGCTGATATAACCTCTGCAGTTGCGAGCGTCGTTAAATAAAACATAATATTTAACATTTATAATATAATATAATATAATATAATATAATATAATATAATATAATAGTAAGATCGCCATTTAATCAATTATTTATATAATACTTATTCTTTATCAACAACGCATCGTAAGTTGAAGTCTTTGATCCTACATTTTTCCTGCTGCTTTACTTCTGAAGTTTGACGTTCCAAAAATGGTTACAAAGTGAACTGAATGCACTAATCACCACGAATACAATCCTGCATGCTATCGTTACGCAATATTCAAATTACTGGCAGTGCAGTGTCTGATTTTAACTTAATTTTACTAAAGCGATAGTATTTGCAAATACATCAACATTCTTGACCGAAAAGAGCCTGTATGAAATTCAGAAGCAAAAAGAATTGTCGATAACGCATACCAACGTAGTCGTTACAGTACAGGAGCTCAGGATAAAAACCTCTTGTTCCACGTGCACGACAAGTGACATTCTGTCTCAAAACTTTTTCTTAATGAAAGGGGCTGGTTTGCGTAACGTTAACAGTTGAAGAGAGATGATGGGGAGGGGGCATTGTGTGTGTGAGATAGTTGCGATGTGGGCAGACCTCACGCAGTCTCCCACACGTTGCGTCAATGTCATACCCGCAAGATGTCCCTGCAGATTGTTAAAAAAAAAAAGAATAATATAAAAGTTACATTTGCGTATAATCGTCTGCGTTGCCACACACCGTAACCATGGGTACTGTAAAACAATCATGAATCTATAAAGAACAGCATATTATCTTCTTGCGTTACATAGCGGAATCTACAAAGGTCATGCCCAAAGTATTATATACAGGGTGAACCGTGAGTAATGCCATTAATTTCATGGAGTTATTCTTTGAGATATTTCAAACAAAAAAGTTTAATACAATTTTTTTTCTTCCTTTTCGAGATAATTTTTTTTTATATGAAACATTTCATAGCGTGAATTTAATACCCATGTTGGATCCGATAAGCTGTGTTAATTTATCAACGTATTTCATAAAAATCTGTCATAAGTTTATGACGGTCTTTTATGAAAAACATTGATACATTTCATAGCGTTTTGGTAAAGCCATTTAATTTATTCCCAATATGCTCAGTCAATTTCAGAGAGCACTGTATTACGATAATAAACTATTGAAAGAATTTTAGTTTTGTCCTTTAAATCTGCAGAAATTTGATCGGAATAAATGCAATTTTTCGTTCTGCGAAAGAATTTTACAATGTTGTGTTTGTTCAGACCAAATTTCTGCAGATTTAAAGGACAAAACTAAAATTCTTTAAATAATTTATTATAATTAGGTTCCTTATTTGAGCTACCTATAAACTGGAATGAAGTTGTCCGATTCGAAGTATATGTGACGTCACAGCGCTGGTACAAGTACTTTCGTATACAAAATAGTTACGCATCCTTTGCCCTCTTCCTCTAGAAATTCAAAATAGAGACGCAGTCATAGTGAGTAGTCTTATCGATCACTGCTCATACTAGTCGTATTATTTAAATAACTACATCTTTGTGGCTGATTGAAGGTTCATTGCAGAGGTAAAATGCCTTAGGTAAGACGCTCAAGTGTGTAATATTGCAGGTCATTATTGAGAATATTTGAACTAATATTTTCAGTGTCAATATAGACAACATTGCATATAAATTGTGTAAAATAAACGTAAAAGTGACAAAAACAATGCACTGAAAGGCACTGCAATACCAAAAGGAACAGAAAGTGTGTTGAACGTAATCTAAAAAACCAGTACCGTCAAAATCTGAAAATTATGAAGATATTAACTCGACGTTTAGCATGGATTTGTGTAGCCTACCATGATGTCCAGTGCCAACATCCCAATTAATAATTGAATAATCTACATTTTAAGGAATTTCTAGAGAAGGACCTACATAGAAAATTAGTGGGTTTTCAGTGATGAGCGACATGCAATATCCTAATGAAATACGAAAAAATATTAGACATTATGAATATCTTGTACTATATCATGCACCAATAACGTCATGTGCTATTGAAATAATTTCTTGCAATATAAAATCATTTCAAGTGACATCTGCGTATGTTCAAGTTTCGTAACTTACGAATGCACGTTATTATTCACTGTAAAGATCACGACGAAAATAAACTAGTATAGCTTCATAATGTCGGGAGTTGACTCCACGAACACGCAACGACAACCTGTTTGTTTATATCCTTATCCGTTGCATTACCTGTGTTCGGCGTAATATATACCCAAATGTGCCTTTAACTTCAGTCTTTAGGTAGCTGGAATACGAAGCCTAATTATAATACCTACACTACTCTCTTAAATTGACTGAACATATTGGAAATTAAATCAATGGCTTTCCCAAAACAGGCTATGAAATGTTTCATATAAAACAATGTAAAAGCGAGCAAAATTGCATTAAAATTTTTGTTTGAAATATCTCAAAGAATAACTCCGAATAATGCAGTATTCCAAGATGGTACAACACATTTCTCGCGTAACCATGAATTAATTTTAACAGGACTATATCCCGTGTTGTCCCGCGCCGTGGTTTCGTGGTCTAAGGCATCCGCCTAGGACTCACGTTACGGAATGCGCGCTGGTTCGAATCCTCATGGAGAAGAAATTTTCTCATGAAATTTCGGCCAGTGTATGGGACTGGTGCCCACCCAGCAGCGTGATGCACTTGGGGAGCTACGATAGGTAGCGAAAATAGGGTTTCGCAAACCGCTATAACGGCTGGGGGGATCATCGTGCTAACCACACGATACCTCCATTCTGGTTGGATGATCGACCACCTCTGCTTCGGCATGTGGACGTGAGGCCAGCAGCCGGCTGGTCGGTCTTGGCCCTTCATGGGCTGTAGCGCCATGGATTTACTTTTTATATCTCGTGTTAGTAAAAAAGTGTAATGCATGTTACTAACTATAGTACTATATCTAGCTACTAGGATAAGAAACGTGCCAGTATTAAAATAAATATAAAAATAGATCAAATAAACATTTTGAGAAACTGAAACTTAGAAGTTAGTATTGTTATGTTACATTAGCATACAGTACAATAGGACTATGTTAACTCTATGCAGTTGCTCGAACACGCAGTGTACTGTACTAAAAACTAATATGATTAAATTACTCATTATATAAAAGCACATTAGTGATGCAATGGACCTGGTGGAGGTGTAGGTGTCTCTGAGATGCAGTTTGCAATATGCATTCGGCCTGTTGAAATCTAACTCAAGGACGCGGCAGCTTGTGCAGAGACAAATGGCGCTCTACTTTGGCTTGGCTGGCTTTTCGAGGTCCGAATCCGGGACGGATCCTTTTGCACCTAAGCTTACATGGACCATTGTGCGCCTTATACAGAGTGGACCGTAAGCAATGTGTCATTCATTTCAGGGAGTTATTCTTTGAGATATTTCAAACAAAAAAGTTAAATACAATTTTGTTCGTTTTTGCTTCCTTTTCGAGATAAAAATTGTTTTATATGAAACATTTCATAGTGTGTTTTGGGAAAGCCATTGATTGGATTCCCAATATGCTCAGTAGATTTTAGAGAGCAGTCTATTATGATAATAAATGATTGGAAGAATTTTAGTTTTGTCCTTTAAATGTGCAGAAATTTGTTCCGAACAAATATAACTTATCGTTGTTCAAAGGAATTTTACAATATTACACGAGTAACCTATCTGGTAAGTCCTAATCCATTCCCATATCAGCATCTCACACCAGTACTTTCCCCAAAAGACTTCACCCTAGCCTATATTTAACTATTGTAGATGACAGATAAAATGAAGGGAATGTAGAGTGTGTTGGTGGAATGGTAGAGAGAAACGGGATTATCCGAGAAAAACCTACTGCATCGTCCACTATCTGGCCTGAGTGGAAACGTTTTTAGATTCACAGACGCGGCGCAGAGGTGCTGTATCTTAATGAAAGCACGAGCACTTGTCTTTTAGGGAATCATGGTATTGAACCTAACCCACAAATCTCCCCTGCTGCAGACCTTTAGTCTGTCACGCAGGATTCGAGTCCGGGTTCAGGCCTAGGATTTTTCACTGAAAAATTCATAATGATACTTGTGGCGGGCAAAGTCGCAGTTGGGGGTTTTCTCGGGGTTCTCCCATTCCCCCATATTAGGCATTTATATAATTCCGTCAAAAATTCTCCACTTCATTATTCCATACCATTTCCCGAACGCCGGCTGGCGACGCACAGAGGGGGCTGGCCTAGGGACGAGTGGGGTGGCTTTCTCGAAACCTGGGTACGCAGCGAATCTTAGTATTGTCAACCGGTGTGGGTTTAGGAATGAGCCTAGGCTAAAGATTAGCGGAATAAATCGTAAAAGATGGCAGTGCTGGGTCATAACGCTACCTCCCGAAAATTCCATTCCACAAATTTTATAATGTTAACACCACAATCTCAAAGATTAAAAATATTCGGTATTTGTCACATGTTTAGGCGTGCATGCAGAGTATCGGTTACAAAGCCGTCTACCTGTGCAGCTTAGAGGTTTCTTTGTTTAGAATCTAATTTTAATTACAGCTTCTTTACGTACAATAATTTTGAAAGGCGCATCTAATACGTCATTTTTTTTTTGGTAAAGTTTCGTTATATTTCAGAAGCATTTCCGAACGAATTCACTCATACATGTAGATATCAGTTAAATATAAAACCCACCCAGTAGTTTTAGGAGGAGTCTGTACACAGACAAACGAACGAATCATTAGAAAGAAGGCATGCCAAAATCTTTTTCCACGGCACTAGATTTTGCTATCATTGCGAAATAGTAATTTATGATACAAGTTCGTGAAGTGGGTAGTATTTTGACAGGAGTGTAGGTTGAGAAACGAGGTTTGCACGATTGTCAAAATACAACTTCACGAATGTGTACCATACAATGTTTTTTCTTCGATTGCCTCAAATCATTACTTCACACACACTTTGCTTACTTCACGCACTGATGTTGAAAAGACTCACTTCACACACTGCTAACAGTGCGTGAAATTACACTTCACGCACTATCGTAAAATAATTTTTACAGCATCTATTAAGAAAATTAAAATATTAAATATACTCTGCTTATGTTTATTTTTGCTGACTTCGCAATCTTGGACCAATCATTTCAAGTGCTACCGCCACGATCACTACTGCTACAGTAATATAATAATAGGAGTCTAATAATAATAATAATAATAATAATAATAATAATAATAATAATAATAATAATAATACTATAATAAAATAATAATAATAAAATAATAATAATAATAATAATAATAATAATAATAATAATGAAACGGTAAAAACTTAACTCGAACTTATAGGGGATACTTAGCATTATGTAAGAACGGGAATTGAATTATGAAGACAGAAATTGGAGATTCCTCAAGCTTAAATATTTTCATAACTTGAACCGAACGTTTTGGACGGGTTTCGAAACATATGCTATAAAACTGATGGACCAGGGTTGCCATACGTCCCGGTTTTCCGGGATTGTCACCGCTTTTGTGTCCACTGTCCTGGTATCCCGACAAATTCTTTCGGGACGATCAGATGTCCCGATTTTGAGTTGATTTACAGCTTCTCTTTATTTTAAGGTTATTACAATACATCTACTATGTGATTTAGCCGAACTTGTTGAAAACTTTAAATAGTGATATAGAAGAGACATTGACTTACCTAAAAAAAAAGTGCAGCTTTCAGAATCTTAAGTGTTTGATCAGTTTGTTGGCTTGAAGAACTTTGTAAGTACAAACTTGGGTGTTCATGAATGGGAAAGCGGAAAAATTCAAGACAAGTGGCTTAAATTTTTGAGACTGTAAACCATACAGAACAGTATTCAGAATTATTGGAAATCTGTCAGTATATTTTCACTGTGCCTGTTCACAATGCAAATCTTGAACGCAAATTTTCTCTGATGGCAGCACAATGGACTGATGAAAGAAATCGGTTAAGCATAGACATTGTAGAAAGCATAGGCCTATTGCAGTACCGCTACAATTTGAACATGACATGTTCTGAATTTTACATGTATGTACAAAGATATGCAGGCTGTAAACAAATCTGAGAGATATGAATGGTATAATTATGAAAAAAGAAGCAAGTAATATTGTGTTAATTTCTTTGCAAAATTATTTTGATTCCAATAAAAATCAATTTTTGCACAATGAGTGAGTGTTTTAATAATATGTCCCGGTTTTAGTTCCAAAGTTTATGGCAACCCTGTAGTGGACTTCAGACGTGGCTGTCGCTGGGTGCAGGTGTTTGGCGCTGTGTGACTTTCTCCTAGAATTTGCGCAACAAAGATCTGGTCCTGTTTTTCTGCAGACAAAGATTCAGCCGAGTAACGCTACGACCCGCAGAGCAGAACGATTGACAGTTCGACAGACGATTAGAGGCGTCATTGTCGCAGCGAGCAAAAACAGCAAAGATCCGGCTGAGAATGGGCACCAGTTGCGACAAATCTGAACGTGTTCTTACCGCATGTTACGCCATTGTTTGTTGTTTAGTAAACTGTCAGAAGACAGGTTTGAACCTCATAAGTGACACCATTATGTTTACACGTTTCGACCTATTTATGGGTCATCTTCAGAACTCTTCTAAAGGTGACCCATAAATAGGTCGAAACATGTAAACAAGGTACGTTAAAATTTAACACAAGAATGTCTTATCATACATATTCATTTAACATTTTGTCCACACTGTTAAACATGTTAAACTTGACTTTCTTTGCGTAGTCCACCATAAACAGTCTATGAGATTTTAATATAGATAGTGTTTTATTTTCAAATCTTGGACAATGGACTCAGATGATGATCTGACTTTTGTAATTGCCTCTATTACTTGTTACAAGACTTTGAAAAGGAAGAAAATGAGAATGTGGATGCGGCAATATCTTAGTAAAAGACACTATGCAGGACACATTCTAAACGAGCTTAAAGTTGAATACAGTATCGATTTGGATTCAAAAACTTGCTGAGAATGTCAGAACACGATTTTAATATAGTGCTGCAAAAATACTTCCTGTTACATCAAAGAAATACACAATTTAAGAGCAGCCATTTCATCTCAATTTAAAAAATTACAGCGCGATTGATTATCATAGGACCTACGACATGATAGATGTTAAAGGAGTGGGTAATATCGTATAATTATTCTTTCCGAAGTTTTACGAACGTTAACATACATCACCAACTACGACCATTACTGACGTCAACATAGCATTAACGTTTAGCGTACGACGAGAGTGCGAAAACTGTCTATTGTATTCTCGAGAACAATTAAATAATAATTCCAGTTCTCTAAAACAGTCGGCCTTCTTAGTTTTGCCCGTGTATTCTTTTGCAGACACATCCCACAAACAAAGCATTACTCCTTCAGTGCATTAATTTTATTCTAATGTACTTTCTTTCGTCCACTCCATTACTTCGAACAACTTACAGCCAACACCAAGGACCAATGATAATATAAAAATGATCAAGATACGCGCCACAAAATCGGAACTTATATGGAAACTGTACGAACTTTGCCGAACTGTACCGACGCTGCACGAGCAAATGAATTGACTTGACATGTTTTCCATTTCTGCTGGAAAACACGCCAACATGTTAAAAGTGTTAAATTCAATATACTTAGTTAACATGTAAAGTCAATTGAGACTTGAAATGTCCATATACATGTTAAATTCAACATCTTATATTTAACATGTTGTTCTTAAATGTTTAATAGTGGAGACGCGCCTTTAGCCCATAGCTAATGACTCTCCAATAAACTTATTGCTTTGTAAATACTTGTATTCTGTAAAATTTACAGGTAGATACCTAGGGTCTAGGACTTTTCGTCACAAATGTTTCGTCTCCGATAATTCGTCATGTGGACGTCAATTACTTTTTCGTTTTTGGTTACTTATCAACTATTCGTCACAGTATTTGGAATATTTCATCAAAAAATGAGACACAGTATCAGTGAACGGCTCTTGTAATTTGAATATAAACAAATTTAAAAATTGCCTGCAACATTGTGCCCAATGGCTATCAAATATACCAATATGTTATCTTCATTTTTATTATCGTCATATTACTTCCGAGATTCTTAATATTATTTTATCCAAATCAAGGTATTTCTTCTTTTTCCTGTGTGTAGATTTTCTCTTCTGCTTTGCAGTATTTTTTTCTGAATTTTTTTTTTTCCGGAAGTTTCATTGTCGCCTCACTGGATACCTTTCCAAGATGTCGCTGTATGATTTGAGCTGGAGTCTCTGCCGATGTACTGTCAACTGCCTTCATCAAATTCTTATACACTGCTAGTTGAATTCTTCCTCAGTTTGAGGCATGGAAATGTTCAATAGGGTGTTTAATAATGGACTTCCTATCGAGAGTAGATACCAGCGTTGTTTTACATTCTTCGCGTTGGTCACATTGCCATACGATGCCCCCCCTTTTTTTTGCATCCTATGTTTCGTGTATATGAAACCTCTATATATGAACTTCATACCCGCACGTTTGGTTCGTGTGAATCTAATTTTACTCTCCATTGCTAAATAAATACTAACATTTTGTACAATGGATATAATTTCACTCTTCATTACCAAATATTACTAAAATTTTAGGAAGTAACCACGGAAACCGTAGTTATTTTTAACCTACTTAAATAACAAAGCCAATTAGAGTAGAAACTAACGCAAACTCAACATGTGACAAAACGTCCGGTGACAAAAGTGTAATCTGTGACAAACCTTCCGGTGACGAAAATATAATTTGTGACGAATCGTCTGTAAGACGAATCATTCGTGACGAATTATCCGGATGCCATATACCTACTATAAGATTACCGGAGACAGTCCCCGAACTTTGCTTTTTGTCCCTCGAAAAAATTCGTCCTAAGATGTCCCCGGATTTTCAATGTTAATTATTATTAATATGGTTTACCGACCATTGCACATTTCTATGGATAATTTTTTTAATGCAGCTTTTCCGCTTTTCTATAATGTCATAATCAAAACGGAATGTAAAGATATAGTATTAGTAATTTACTTTCCAATACGCAATACAGTGTGTGGACATTAAAATTGAAATATAAATATTTAAATAATCATTAATAAGTGCAAGGTTAATGAGCAATTGAAATCCAGGAAAGAAGAGACGTTTATTCCATCATAAATTAAGCATCTTTTGAAATCTTTAGAAGAAGTGGTTCTTATTCCACAACAGAATTATCAGTGTCTCTTGTGAATTTTGTGATAATGCTGTTGAATATCTCAATGCCTGGGTTATTCATTCACAAGCTAAGATATCTATGGAATGTATATTGCTGAGATCTCCAGAAAGAGAAAAATTTAAACAGAAGTCCATCACTTTTCTTCAAATGTAGATGGACGTGACCTAGATGAAGATACCTAGTTTATTTTGCGAATTTTCTTGCTTGAAGAATTATGTGACTTCAGAGAAAACAGTAAAGTGGAGTGAAGAAATTGTATAAAAACAATACATGTCAATAAAAAGCTAACATAATTGTTAAAAGAAATAATTTTATGGTGTTAAAAGAAGTTTTTTATATTTCATTTCTGTGTCTGTCCCCGGAAATTGTGAAAAAATCTGGTAACCTTAGGTACATAATATACTGTATATTCAATAAAGAAATAAAGGAAAAATAATCATCAATAATGAAATAAATAAATTGCATTAAATTTATTTCACTTATATTCATAATTCTTATAAATAAATAAATAAATAAATAAATAAATAAATAAATAAATAAATAAATAAATAAATAAATAAATAAATAAATAAATAAATAAATAAATAAATAAATAAATAAATAAATGAATGAATAAATAACAGACAAATAAATAAACAAACATAAATGAAAAATTAACAAATATATACATAAGCAAGTAAATAAAATGAATGAATGAATGAATGAATGAATGAATGAATGAATGAAGGCAGGAAAGAAAAATGGAGTAGATAAAGGTAATTTTATAACTGACATTAAGTTTTATCTACACTAACCTGAATTTCATTCCACAAACTTGTCTACATTTATATTAGATGTATGTTTCGATAGCATATATTAGCAATTACAAAATTAGTTAAACTCTTAAATTCATTTGGTTTCTTTCAGCAACAATCTCTATCGTATTAAGCTTTATTTTCCACAACATAATATGCTTTGTAGTATACACTGCAATAAAATTATAAAATTAATGCTTAATCTACACATCATGCTGAAATTTGAAGTATGGCAACGCATAAAAGTCTTCTCTGGCTTCAGACAGTGTTTCCATAGTTACTCGTATCATAATTATGCTATTTTTAGCACTACAATATGGACACTTTGCACTCCCTGTCCACTTTCACTAGCAACTGCGTCACCGTGCCGCTCGCTTACGTATTTCCCTGAATCATTGCAATCAATTGCCGTGCAGTGACTTATATTGTGCATAATAAACGCTTTAACAAAAAGTGTCCAGCCATTCTCTCCTCGCAGTAAGCCTTCGATTATAGTAAGTTTCCACTGCCGGCTGGCTTGACGAGAGCTACGGGATTGGTCCGTACAATAATTAAGCACTCTTTGACCCAGTGGACGCCCTATATGTGCGATGATTGTCCAAGTCCGACGGGTGGCCTGGATGGCATTCGTGAATCCGACGTTGACAGGTGGGCCATCCTGCCTCAATCCCTTATAGAGCCAGGTCCCGCTTCGCGGACGAGTAGACTGATATGCTAAGTCCCAGGGGCCCGGAGCCGCAAGCCCTTCCTGATCAACCAACGCTGACAGGTGGGACATTCTGCCTCAATTCCTAATAAAGTCAAGTCCCGTTCGCATAGGAGTAGCCTGATGAGCCCCAGGAGCCCGGATCTCCAAGCCCTTCCTATATCAGCATCAAAAACCCGTACTACCCCCGGACTTCACCCCAGCCTATTTTTTTATTGCAGATGATAGATTGAAATGAGGAGGTGTAGAGAGTTTGTGGAATAATAGAGGGAAATGGGAGTACACCGAGAAAAACGTCTTCAACGTCTGCTTTGTCCACCACAAATTTCATTATGACCTGGCCGGGGATCGAGCCCAGGGCGCCTGAATGAAAAAAATTTCCACTGCACAAAAGGATATGGGGCAGGCACAACTGAGTTAACATTACGATTTGGCCGCCTTTACTCCCAAGAAGGATTTGTTTTCTTAACGGTGCTCAGGCACAGATTGGAATCGAACTTAGGTCATTTCAATATGTAACGAATTGAGGTAACTTATGCTAAAATGTTAAAACGTACTTTGTTAGTTCATCTCCGGTAACGAAATTCATTGCTGTAAAATATTGAAAAGTTTATTATAATTAGCTACTAGAGCAATGATAGATTGAGTAAAGTCAAAATTTATTCCTTATGAAACAGGTCAGGCTGTTAGGTAGAGCACGTAGTGATCTGTTTATGACGCGTCTTCTTCAGCAGCGGTTTTAAGTTTGATTTGATTCCAACTATAAACTTCGAGTAAATAAATTCATGAGAAAGCTGAGTTACGAAGAACAGACTAACTGCAAAATAAATATGCACGAATGTACAGTAGTGGCAAAAAAAACCGGACCGACCCTTGTAGTTGATTTCAGAGCCTTGTTCACTCCAAAGCACGATAGACTGGTAACTAAGACTTTCGTGGTTCCAATCCTGCCTGGGAAGGAAACTTCTTTAGTTCCTTATTCAAATTTATTCCCAATACTTTTCGATTGCTGGTAAAATTCATGTTCTGGGAATAATAAGTTAATTAAGTAGTAAAATATCGCTAAATGATGATGATTATTAATATTATTATTATTATTATTTTTTAATTTCCAAAATTTACAAATAACCCCATTGCACCTACGGTATGTTAGGGTTGTAATAATATATCATAATACAATTAAAATCTTTTAAAAATATGATAAGTAAAACCGAAAAAATATTTATAACATGGTCTAACAAACACTTTGATAAGAGAACATCTAATGGTATAGGAGATAATACTGTCATTGATAATCTTCTCAGATATCCATAAACTAAACCATAACTCACAAGTAAACGTTCTGATGGGGGCAGATAAAAAAAGTTAATTTTTTTTTCTTCCACCATGTTAATAATGTCAAAATAAGTGCTTATACAAATTTTAGCCACTCGACCGCAATTACGAGGCCGTCCAGAAAGTGATTTTCTCTGGGGCCGTTTATAGGAAAAAGCACAATTCCATAGAAATATTTATTGAAACAGATAGCAATTGTTGCGCTATTTGTCAACATATCCCCCACTGGAATTGAGACATTTGTCATACCATGAGTCTGTGTCTTAGAAGTCAGCCGCCTCAGATCGGAAACAGCGTTTGACTGCGTCTGCACCTCTCTCTGTCGATCCCATAATACAGTATGAGAAATGTCTCAATTTCGATGGAAAATATGTTGAAAAATAGCTCAACAATTGCTGTGTCCGTTCCAATAAATTTGTCCATGAAATTGTGTAATTTTTTCTGTTAGCGACTCCTGGCGAACTTATTTTTTACGGCCCTCGTAATTGCGGTCGAGTGGCCAAAATTTGTATAAGCACTACTTTTGACATTAATAACATGGTGGAAGAAAAAAATTTAACTTTTTTATCTGCCCCCATCAGAACGTTTACTTGTCAGCCACTGTGAAAACGTCAATTCAAGTAAAATAATAATAATAATAATAATAATAATAATAATAATCATCATCATCATCATCATCACCATCATCATTTTTAGCTATCATTGGAGTTGGGCCACTTGTTGGCCTGTTTCGGTCTCGCTTCAGGCTTTAGTGCAATAGTGTGTCTCTTCATTGGTCGTCTCGTTGTCTTCTTCCTGTTGACTTTCCTCTGTGAGACTTGCCAGGAAGTGGAATAGAATAATACGCGTAAAATAGAGCCAGGCAGAGCTGGCCTCTGAAATTTGCTGAGTACAGGATTGTGAATCATGTCGAGGTCATAAATAACCTTTATCCTCGCTTTTGTTTTTACATCCATGGCAAACATACTTTGATGTGAATTAAGTCATTTGGTTGTTTACACATTGTCATGTGCTTTTGATTTTCCTTCTTTAAGAGCGAACTTGTTCTTCAAGGAAGTGATTCCACATGAGATCAAATACTGCAATGAATGCTATTACTTACGTTATTCTACATAACATTTTTGAAATTAATAGATTATTCGTGTATTATCTTTAACTCAGTCTTCTTTTATTTCTTAAATTAATAAATTATTATTTATTATATAAATGTTTGTATATTCGACATATTGTGTAAGTTTAGTGTTAAATTATTCAATCTCGATTAGCTTTGTTTTCATTTTTATTGTGACGTTATAAGAATAAAGGGGTGGAACTGGAGCTTAATACTAAAACCTGAAGGCATCAATGCTAACATCTTATTTCTGTATTCTGGTATTCTGTTCTCGTCTTTTACGGATCATAAAATACACTAAAGAATACACTGCTTCTCCGATTTAGTAGAATGCGTTTGAGTCTAAGGAAAGCAGAAAACAGTACAACGTTCTCTGTTGTGAGGAGAATCCAAGCCCCCGCATACCGGTAAGGCATCATGTCACAAAACGTTCACGTCTGAGTATTTTTGACAACATAAATATTATTCAACGCCTAGAAAACGGCGCAAATATTAAGGATAATGCTGAAGAGTTTGAGGTATTCATTGATTGATTGATTGATTGATTGATTGATTGATTGATTGATTGATTGATTGATTGATTGATTGATTGATTGATTGATTCATTCATTCATTCATTCATTCATTCATTCATTCATTCATTCACTTACAGACGTGTGCAAATTATTGGACTCAGCACCACACTTTTTACATTTTCATATTTATCATGAATTACTGGCCACAAAATAATTCTCTAGGACTCTGTGCGACAGGATCATTACAAAAAAGTCCTAGAAACCCAAATTTTTCCATAAATGAGAGACTGGTTCCCTGATGGTGAATGTGTCTTCATGCAAGATGGAGCACCCTGCCACTAAGCCAGATCAGTAACTAATTTTCAGGCTGAAAATAATGTAGGCGTTCTTCCCTGGCCAGGTAACAGCCCAGACGCAAATTCAATTCAAAATATTTGGTCTATCATAAAGAGAAAACTAAGAAAACACGACGATTACCAACAAGGTGGACTTCATAAAAGTACTTATCCAAATATGGCACAGGGATGAAGACATCAAGAAACAATGTGAAAATCTCATGAACAGCATGCCAAACCGCATAAAATTGATGATAAAGAACAAAGGGTTTCATACTAAATATTAATTGTTGCAAACAGTGTGTAACAAATGAGTTTTGTAAAATAAAAGTTACATGAATCATATATATTATCGTTTGAGTCTAATAATTTGCGCACGTCTGTACTCACTTATTTAATTACTTATGTATTTGTTTATTTATTTATTTACTTACTTACGTATTTATGTATGTATTTATTTATTTATTTATGTTATAGGTATTCTAGGAAATAAAATTAATTCGTATTAAAGTTGTATCAGAGCCACCTTCTATAATAAATTAACAACTTTTTAATTCCCCTTTCTCGTATGATCGATGTTTTCCTGACCATAATATTCCTCGACTTTCATGCTCTACCGCTTGTCGACAGCAGGGGACTTGCTCCGCGTGTTATATCTAAGTAGGTGAACATTGACTTTTTTCTATATCGACGGAGCAGTGTATGTCGTTACTGTAACGTATGAAGTAATACAGGACAAACATCAGTTAATGGTAACACACAGTGAAACTTTGGTCCTTCCCAGGTTAGACATGAAAAATTCAGGAATAATAACATTTCTTGAAAACATTGGTATTTCTTGCAATTGTCTATTTTTTAATAATGACAATGCAACTATTATACATCACATCCAACTTGGAGGACAAGTAAATCGAGAAAATTTTGCAATGAAGACAAGAAAGAAATTTTAGCTTAAAAGGTTTTAGTAAACCTTCGGAAAAATAAAAACAGAAAATCTGAGTTTAATTTCTATGACTTGTTGAACTGATATGTGGGCTGTTGCAACGTTCATCTCACAACGAAGTGGTCAAACAGGGGAGACGACCCAACAAGGCTGATTTCATTTCGTAAAGCGATGGGCTATTTACATACAATAGAGAAACGATGGACACGAGGCAATGAGCACGCTGAATGTGTTGTAAGAAATAGAGCGTATGGGCGATATGGGCATTCGGGCAAAACCACCTTTCGGAGTTCACTAACGGTGAAAATCCCTCAATTAGTCAGTTACGCACCTTATCCATTTACAGACACACAGATGAAAAGTAAAACTATTTCATTAACACAAAGACATATTTTAACCACGGCAATATTGAGGAGGTAGCCACCGGCGTAGCTCAGTCGGCTAAGGCGCTTGCCTACCGATCCGAAATTGCGTTCGGGCTGATTATCTGGTTGGGTTTTTTCAGAGGTTTTCCCCAACCATAAGGCAAATGTCAGACAATCTATGGTAAATCCTCGACCTCATCTCGCTATCACCAATTCCATCGATGCTAAATAACCTCGTAGTTGATACAGCGTCACTAAATAACCAACTTAAAAAAATATTGAGAGTAGGTGAGAGCATGACGCTCTGGTCACCTTTACCCGCATATGATTAGCTGTTTACCTTTGATGAAGAGAAAATTAGTTTTGCCTCCAGCCGAAATAGAACCTATATATTTCCATTCCGTGCTCAGTTGTTACAAGTTCCGAAGCATATACAAATATAAAATTTAATAGACTGAATGATTTTTAAAAGTAAAATGTGTTTTTAGATCATTATAGTTAAGCTTAGCAATTTCATTAAACTTAAATCACAAATGTAATCTCTATCATAAAACTTAATGAAATAAAACTATATTAATCGCCTTAGCTACTGTAAAACTACAAATATACACAGCCAAGAACGCAGGTGTTAACGCACTTCTACCACTTGCTAACATACACAAGTAGGTACATAGCCTACATTAAACTATAAACGCTAAGACAATATACTATGAGAAAAGTAAATGCTATTGGAAAAATCGCCTCATAAACCAAGTAACATTAAATGAGAGCATGAATTAATTTTCTATGTTATTTTCCTCGTTTTATTCTTTCCTTTGTTAGAATGAAATAATATTTACTGATTGTTCAACATCTACAATGTTGGTTGGAACTCAAATACGATGTGAGTTCAAATATAAACGAGAATTTAGTACCTTTGTGCGTACAAATCAGCTTGTTTAAATATGCACTTACCCGCAAGTCATATTTAAACTTGCAGTAGGCAACAACCGGAATCTCTGTCCAACGTACCAGTTGCAATACAGAAAATTAAATAAATAAATTCTCGGAAACAAATACTCCTTAATATTTGAACCCTTTCCTACATTTGAATGCCGCTTGGGCAAATTCTGTATCTATTTAATTTTCATTGCTGCAAAATTTTGTAAATACTTCCCTGAAAGTTTTCTATTTTAATATAGAAATTATCTTTATAACGCTAAATGCGCTGGTCGATCTAAAAAAAGAAGTTTTGTACGATATGGGCATGTAAACTTCGTATTCAATAATAAAGATTCAAACACAGATATAATAAAAAGGGATGTTTTTACTGAAAGTGAGAAAAATGTCATATCGCACTCTAATAGCAAACAATAGTTAACTTATTTATTATGCACGTGGGTGGAAATACTTGTATATTTTATAAACGAGGGGATTAAATGTATTTACGTACGGATATAAGACAAACATTTATCCAACAACTCTTAATAAATACCTATCAATTTGAGAAAAATTCGTTCCGGCACAGGGAATCGAACCCGGGGCCTCTCCGCTCTGCGCGCTGAGCGCTCTTTCCAACTAGCTATACCGGGACACGATCCACTGTATCTGCCGAACTCTTCTCATTGTATTAATAAATTATTATAACGAATGTTTTGATAATTTAATATTTAATACAATAATTATAAAGTTACCGTATCCTTTACATTCATGTTAGTGTTACCGTGGAAAACGAATGAGTAAAGGTTTACAAAAGCCACTCGTCGCTATCGTAACGAATGGCTAATGAATTATTATCCACTCGTTGCTAGCAACAGCAACATGAATATGAGAGATTATATTACAAAATATCAACAAACGACGAGCTGTTTTTGAGAGGTGTTTTATAAAAATATTGTATGTTTATTACATAAATGGGTAAATTTCTCATTGTGTTGTGAATTTGAAATATCGATTAACTTTTAATTAAATGAGAGTAAATGAATAGATACACATTTTAAAAGCATTTCACATATATTAATCTTGTAAGA
Organism: Periplaneta americana; assembly: GCF_040183065.1. Lineage (NCBI taxonomy): Eukaryota > Metazoa > Arthropoda > Insecta > Blattodea > Blattidae > Periplaneta > Periplaneta americana. The sequence goes on along the minus strand of NC_091131.1, from coordinate 54,892,097 downwards.
AATCACGGAATGAATTTATGAGTAATAACTTATTTTTATGGAATAGGAAAGGAAACAAGATCTACTCTACAACAATGAAGTTTTAGGAAAAGTAAAATGAGAAAAAAAATTATTAAGATAACCAATGAAGATATTCGAAATTAATTATTTACTTAATGATAAAACCGTTTAATATGAGGAGAACTGAAATTCACAGGTATAGAGAATGAAAAATTTCATGTTGTCAAAAGATGTTTAGAACTTAACCAAATATTAAATGAAGGATGCTACACATCCGAGAAGCAAGAGAAGAAACCGAAATAGGCATCCGTGTAATCATTGATGATGATGCAATTAAGGCCTAGATGTAAGTCAATCAACCGACAGATTTTTAGCGAGAGAGAAAACCTGCATTGTACGTGCTTTCTAAGTCGCAGATCAGAGTTCAAATCTTTCTACCAGCCCACGTTCAGAAGTGTGGTGGATAAAGATGATTTCTTGGGGATATTCTTATTTCTTCACTATTAATGTTACAATAAATGGAACTAAGCATATCGTCGTTGTTCCTGCAATAACTCTTATGTGCAAAATATACAATTTTTCAGTAGGAAGAGAAAACATTTATTCATCCTATGGCAGCCGTACATAGGAGACTGTGAATCTTACATTTTCGAAACAAAGAAATATAATTACATAAATAGGAGATTTTATTATTTGCTGTATCACTATTTAAGTTATTTAATTGGGCAAAAATCTGAAAATCGATAAATATGTCACATAGGAGTTACTGCAGGAACAACGACGATATGTATGTATCCTATCGAATGTTATCTTGTTCTTGGGGTGTCAACATTTTAAGGATCAGATACATTATCTGGGACAAGTATCCAACGAGAACGCCTACAAATAATCAGAGACAATATCAGCAACCATACAGGACACTTGAGAAAGCAAGACAAAAATTAGTTAATTACGTTCCTTGTATCGTAGGTTGTCAATTTGTTGCTGCTATGATAGATTATTTTGCGGATAATTTGATATAATTGAAACATTTTAAGCTGTAAGGAAATTTTAATGTAATTGACAACTTCACAGTAATTATTGCGTATTAAAATTCATTGAAATTTATTCAACAGAGGCCAAATTGTATAATACAAATGTAGAACAAATGAGAACAAGGTATAGATCGAAAGTAATTTATTTTTAAACAAAATCGAGGCTATTTAGTTGGGCGATTCGCTTTTGTTCCTACCTTTGACACTTTTTTCTAGCTTTTTTTTTTTACGAATTCACCGGTTTAATAGGGTGTTAAAGTGGGAGGGGAATGCCCCACGTATTGACAACTTTTACCGGGTCTTGGCAGTGCAATATTACATCATTATATAAATACGATCATTTAATTACGCGGTAATCTCTAACCCAAATCTCCTGAAACGCAGAGAGGATTCACACGGGATGAGCACCGCTTACATAACAAGCGGGCAGCGTTTCCATGACAATGGCCCAACTTTCTCCATGCCGAGTACATTGGAGGCGTAATAATAAACAACCGTTAATTGTTTCACGCAGATACACACAATTTAATCAGGTGGCATAAATGTATTTCTGATTGCGACTGGATAAACTAGGCGACCGAAACCTGTTACAATGTTACAGCAGGGGTGACCAATATTTACACAGAAAGGACACCACCGTTAATTCATTTGAATGAAGTTCTAGGCGTCCACAAGTTAAAGACACAGGACCCAGATGTTAAGACAATGCTTCTGAATCTCTAGAAGTAAGTCAATGAGCGTTTTAAAGTTACTAACCTTGAGTGTTTAAAAAAGTAATAAAAATATGAACAAATAATATGTAACATAGATTCTATGAACATGAAAATATCATTGCCGAAAACGAAAATAATGAAGACTTTTGGAGATAACATGCTCATAGTGTTCTAGAGGCAACGCTGAAAGCGGTAAAGGTTTTCACGTGTTTCTCATAAGGTAAAACGTAGTAAAAATTGAAAAGATATTTAAATGTCTTAAATAATAATTGAATTGATCCGCGTATTTCATTGTTAATCGATTAATACTATAAATGACTATGCGTAGATCGGCCTATTATATGTCGCAACAGTATGATGATATAATGGAACAGTTGGCGGAATTCGAACTGGAGAAACGAAAGTATCTTGCGTAAACCTACACTAAACATACATTTTGTGCACCTCAGTTCCGATGTGTAAAGTCGACTATTTATCTATTCCGTCAACGGTACAGCTTTATTAGAAAAATAGGTCTGAAGATAAGGAAAATAATAAATTGAGTCATTTCGATAGCAGGTCTTACTAAAAAAATGTACGAGAAGAAACAATTTTGGAATTTTATAAAGCGGTACGAAGAAGTATGGCTCACGACAGGAAGAAATTGGCTGTGGAATCGAACTGCGTATGAGCGGACTTAGTTAATAAAAACCTAAACTAACCAAACCTAACCTTCGTATATGCAAGATGTGTAACCGGAGCACGAAGGGAATTTCTTGATTTGATCTGGAATGTGCACGCGAAAATAAATCCAGCTAAGGATCACGCTGGCACTGCATGAGAAGTCCGCGCATGTGCAGTTTGATCTCACAGCCAAGTTTCTTCCTGTCGTGAGCCTCTCCTAACCAAAGCCACATTAATAAATGGCTGCGAAACATTAAATGTAACCTCCAAGAACTGAGGGACAGAAACAAATATTCACAAAGGGAGGAAAATATTTAAAATGTATGCGAACAAGCGTCCTTGCAAAAGGGTGTGGTGTGTGAGAAAGAACTTTTGTGAGTTTCAAGCTAGAAGACCATTTATCTCACTCCGTTTTTCGCCATTCCATTCAAGTGACCTAGAGAAATTTTGAAGAGAGTTTATATCAGTTATCCTGAGGCTACAGATCCAACTGGAAATAATTCACCAACAAGAAGGAAGAGAATAAGCTACTACAAATAATGACAGGAATAGCCCTACATCTGGAAGACGAAAATCCATCAGATGCTATAAGAATCCGGGATTGACTATTCTTTTGAGTCAGTGTACTATTGAGCCTAAACCCTGAGGAAGAAGAAGGCAATGATTATGATTATGATAAATTTGGCGCACTGTAAGCCTAAAAGCTATGCCAGGCTACAAATCGCGTTGAAATTCCTGCGAGACCAAGTGAAATTTGGTGGACAAAGGCTGTTCCGCGATAGGTCTCCTTGAGATATTTCTGTTTTTCCCCCCCCCCCTGTCAATATTACATAATTTCTTTGAATTCACCAGCACACTTATCATCAATGGAACAAAAACATACTGCAAAGTACTGTATTCCATGAACACAAGAAATGAAATAAAATGTTCAAATGATAATGTCTATTCAGGTACCAAAAAAACACTATGTTTTTGTAGGAGTATTAGGTCTCATATTTGTTATAGTTTCAGCAGGCTTCTGCAAATTTTATTCCGTAAATTAGATACAGAATAATTTTCACAGGGTTACTGTGAGCAGATTCCAGTTCGGTTGTTCCAAGCCCTAAGGTTTTCGTTTTTCTGCGAACTAATGCTTTGCAACCAAATATAAGAGGACGGTTGTTTCCTCTTACAAAAACATACATGAATCATCACTTGCATATCCAAATAGCGTATGGATGCTTTCTGACATGAGAGTGTTTTAAAATGTTGACAGACTATTTCCCCTAACCATTCAACCAATAAAGAGAACGTTCTATAGAACACGTGCCACGGGAATGCCTGTAATTCTTGTTGACTTCTGAGTATTTCAGTAGTACTCGGATATGGCGCCATACAAGCAGGCATATCGTTGATAAGTACAACATAAAATGAGTTAATGAATATGTGTCTACGTACATAGGGCCCCATGTACAATATGTATGTATGTATGTATGTATGTATGTATGTATGTATGTATGTATGTATGTATGTATGTATGTATGTATGTATGTATGTATGTATGTATGTATGTATGTAGATGGATTTATTGAGTAATATTATACATACAGATGTTATATTATCTCTTAAATCCAGTGCACGGGTCTTCTGACCGTACGTACTTTGTACCTAAAACAAGTCCTACTTTGTAGGTTTCATCCCCCTCACCTATAGTTAGATCCAACCACTCTCCAAAAGAACACACAGATTAAAATAAAAATTGTACAAACAAAACACATTATATAATATATATATACTAACATAAACATGCATAAAAGTGTATAATTGAGTATCCCTTCGTCAGTTTGCATCACAAATTTCAACAGCTGAAGTTCTAAACTGTCTCGCCTTCAAGAGGAACAATCCAGTCTTTTGTTCCCATTCTCTATTCCCCACGAGGTCAAGACATGCAAGCGAACTCCTATTCTGACTTAGCACCGAGATCGAGGGTGGTAGATATTTTTTTCCGGATATGTTCCAATTCGACACACTATAATGAATTATGTGTCCAGAAGTCCTTTTCTCCGCACAGTGGACAAAGGCGCTCTCCTTCTTCGTTGACAATTTTATTACCCTTCCATGCCTTCAATATTAGCCACGCTAAACCTACTCTGCTATCTTTGTTACAAGAATTTATGTAGTCACACCTCCTCCAGTTAAGCATGAGATCTGATTGTAAATGTAGTGAGGACTTTACCGAACATTGGAGCTCAATCTCTTGCCTCATGTGTGTGTGCGTGTGTGTGTGTGTGTGTGTGAGTGTCAGTGTCAGTGTGAGTGTGAGTGTGAGTGTGTGTATGTTTAATACACTGTCACATAGAAAAAACAAGTTAGATATTGGAATAGAACTGAATATATTTAATAAATATAATATAAAAATAGGAACAAGACTAATATAATGCATACGTTTAAGAATGTCATCATATAACCTATTAGTGAGACAACCAACAGGACACTTTTGAATAGAGGTAACTATGGATTCGTTTTAAGTTGGATACAAATCATATCAAGTCTGAACTCATGAATTGGATTATTAAAATAAATGTTGACTATGTATCCTCAATGGTATGCGCTTATAGAAATCCTAAGGAACATAAATTTGTAGATGAATGACCATTCCATAACATGAATCATACTCGCAAGTAAAATCAAATCGAAATTGAATTAAATGAGGATAAAGAAACGAAAAATAATTTAAAATGTACGCGATTGGGGCTGCGGAAAATACTTTATGTGAGATTTAAGGTCGTTTCAAGGAGCCGAGAGAGATTCTGAAGCGAAAACAGAAAACTGACGTAACCCAATAGATGCCAGCGGCAGAGCAGCAGTACACAATTCAACAATTCCTCAGCAGTTTGAAGAGACACCCACGTAACTGCAGGTTAGAAGTGACGTCATTCATCCACGTCATTATGTTATATAGTATGAACAACACTCTTTGACGTCAACTACTGATAGTGGGAAGTGTAGCATCTCCAACATTCGAGGAAAAAAAGAAAAGGATCTACGATACAGAAATTTCAGACCACTTTTATTATAAGCCCCTAATACATAACTGTAATTAAAACTGAATGAGGAGATTTTGTACAAAAAGCTAACACACGGCAAACCTTGTAATTATTTCATGGAAACAAATTATTTTTGTGACTAGGTTGTGCGCGTTATGACGTAATCGGTAATATTTTCAATTTTACTAACAGTCAGACAAGGTTGTGGCCTCTCTCCTCTGCTTTTTAACGTTTATATGAATGCATTGTGAAAGATGTTAGAGAAATAAAGCACGGATATGTCACTATTAACAGGAATTTAAAATTAGATGTAATAACGTTTGCAGATGATCTTGTTTTACTGGGAACATCTGAAGATGATTTGCAATGGTCAGTACATAATTTAAATTTAATAGCTCAAAAATATTCAATGGAAATATCCATTAACAAAACAAAAATAATGGCCTTTTGTAGTAAATACCCAATACCAAGCAAAATTTGTTTAAATAACACAATTTTGGAAAGAGTTAATGAGTTTAATTATTTAGGATATAAACTTTCTTTTGTTGAAAATTTGGATTTATCAGAGAAAATTGTAAAATTCGACAAATCAATGCGGATCATTAATAGTTTTAAAACCTTCAGTAGTACAAAAATCAACTCGTACTCGTCTTTATCAAATAGTAGCTCGACCAGTCCTATGTTATGGGAGTGAAGCGTGGACTATAAGGACAAAAGATGAAAGCAGACTAACAGCTTGCGAGATGAGATTCATGCGCCGAACATCTGGCTATACTAAATGGGATCGAAAGAAAAATGAAGATATCCTTCAAGAACTTAATGTGTCATCAATACTGGACTGTATCTCCCGATATCAGTTAAACTGGAAGGAACACGTCTCAAGAATAGTTTCATCCAGGATCCCTAAGGCAATAATGAAGTATCATCCAAATGGGAAACGGTCACTTGGTCGACCCATGAAAAGATGGCAAGAAAATCGCTTTTTCAGGCCGTAACAGTTCTTTTGGGACTAGTACTTGACAGGATGATGATGATGATGATGATGATGATGATGATGACCAACAGTTTTATTAATATCAGAGACATCATAATTAATTTGTTTTATACAAAGCACTATGGTTATGATTGCTATGGTAATAATTTTATTGTTGACTAGCCGTACCCGTGCGCTCCGCTGCACCCGTTAGAAATAAATATAAAGTAATTACATAATTAAAATAGGACGTTTGATCCAGGGAACATTCGTGTTTGATAGAAGGATAAATCGTTTAGTATGTTACTTAATTTAAATTGTATTTAAAAAAAATTAAAATGCGATCATTTTGATCCGGAGACATAAACATTATTTTAGGAAATACAGGAAGCGAATGTACAGAATAGCCTATCAAGTTTTCTATGTATAAGAAGCTATTTTAATCTTACCTGTCCTCGATTCACTCAGAAGTTACTGTAATAACATTATAGCAAAATGTCCATCTCGAAAAACTACACTTTCCAATGGTGAATTAATAATATTAATTATACAAATCGGTTAATTTAGCTTCCGATATTACTTCACACAAACACAGAAACATTCTCTATAGGGTATGTTTCATAGCTTTCGATTGTTGTCTAAGGCCCCTTATAGACGAAGTCATTTGTTTTTTATTTCATTACACCGCCTTAGATGGAGTTATTGTAATTTTAAAACTCATTTATTTCATTAAATATCAGTCCTATCAAAATTTTGCATAGAATAAAACTTATCGAAAATTATTTTTAAAGAAACTTTTGTTATGTAACATTTTTCATGAAAATTAATAATAAGGGAGATATTTCGATTTATTTAATTCAAGCCTCCTTACAACCCCCCTTTTAAATGAAATATTTTGAATGCCATATAGCCTAAATTCTAAGTTGCGACGAACTTAATTTACATTCCAATTTTCATATAAATCGGTTCAGCCATTATCGCGTGAAAAGGTAACAAACATCCAGACAGACAAACAGACATACAAACAAAAATGCCAAAAAAGTGATTTTCGGTTTCAGGGTGGTTAATTATATATGTTAGGAGCAATTACTTTTGGAAAATCGAAAATTACCAGAAACATTTCGGCTACAGATTTATTATTAGTATAGATATATTTTGTTTAATGATGAAATCAACATAAAGTAATGTATTCTTAACAGAAAATTATCTATTTACTCTTATATCTCTGACATGCCCATGTTGTCTTAATTTCTCTTCTATTCTACTCAAAGTTGACTGAAAAATAAGTCGCAGATATGCATGATTTTCGTTAAAAAGTGTGCATACCGGTACTTCTTGTTGTGTACATCTTCTGTCACCAAATCAGAATCTGATTTCTCTGATTTTTTGTTAAGAACATCTTGTTTTATGTTGATTTCATCAATAAAACTGTTTTTATAACACAGGGACTAACAAAAATATCAACAATAAAATTGTTACAATACTAACTATAATCATAGTACCTACTTCTATACAAAACAAATGCAATATTACATAAAAATAAGCTCTTTCAGATGGTATTAAAAAACTAAGTAATGTTTAATACGCGCATACATAATATAAGTACGGTTCGTATACAGCAACATTTCAGAACCTCCTCTGAAATAATACATACATTTTGTCTTCTTCTTCCTGTAAGGGAGGCAGTATACATTATACGAATATGACAAAGTTCTCTATCTTTGCTTCACTTCCGAATTTTTATCGCCATAAATGGGGTTCAAATCCTTCAAACGACAACGTTATGGCAAGTGTGGTAGCTATATTGTGTTCGAGGAAAACTAATGATATCGTTGCTGATAACGATGACAATTATTATTTAACGAGGTATATAGGATTTTTCCATTGCTGACGAAATACGTGTATTAGAAAACAAGATATTTTCAAGGCTATATCTATCTTCTCTTCAGGTTACAGGAGGAACAAGGAAAATAAATCCTGCGAATTGGAGCCGATGTGTATGATTAATCCAAGTACTTGGCAAATGACAACTTGAGGCAAGACTCTAAAATTAAGCAAAGAATGGCAGAGGATTCATCAGCACAAAGAAAGGGTAGTGTTTCTAGTCATCTCATTTTTGACTCAAGTTTTATGGTATGGGGACAGGCGCTAAAGCCTCGATTGAGATTGCTATGTTTCTATAGGATGTCTAGTGAGATAGCAGAGGAATAATACGAAGACAAGTACGAAAAAGCGAGATACTATAATATCCGGAGAAGGGCTTTAAAATGTGTGGATATAAATATATTTCCCGGTTTTCCCCACAGTACAGTGGTATATACACTCAGGGACAAAAAAAACCGGACACTTCTATATTTGCTTGTATTTTGTTGCCAATTATTTCAAAATGAAACAAAACCCATTTAAACAAAATAATGTTTCATTTTGCACCTTATACGACAACATTTGAAAAAAAATAATCTCTGATAGGAAAATTTACAAAAAATTACAAAGGGCGTATAACTATGGCATCGTTTGGTCTAACTGTTTTTTTTCATTTTATGGTGCCTTAAACATTAAAAACTCTTTTTAGTAACGGGTATTACCCCCTCTGGCTTGAATAACTGCATCCATACGTCTTGGCATGCTCTCAATTTGGTTAGCAATGTCTTCTTGAGGAATAAGTTCCCATTCTTCGCCAAGTGCTCGCCTCAACTCTTGTAACGATTCTAGTCTCGGTCGTCTATTCTTAACACGCCGTCCCAGCATGTCCCACACGTGTTCAATTGGGTTAATGTCTGGACTCCTTGCTGGCCATGGAAGAACATGGATTCCCACTTCTTGGAGGTAATCTCCGACCGCATGGGCAATATGCGGCCGTGCATTATCATGCATTAAAACAAAATTATCGCCTACAAATTGGCCAAATGGCACAACATGATCAGCCAAACATTCATTTATATACCTATCAGCTGTTAGTCTTCCATTTTTAACAAAAACCAACTCTGTACGAGCATCCGTACACACTCCTGCCCAAACCATCACCCCACCACCTCCATACGGCACATTTTCGGAAATGCAACACTGTGAAAATCGTTCTCCCCTCCTTCTCCAAACTCTTTCACGTCCATCAGGTGAGCACAGATTGAAACGGGACTCATCGGTGAACAGAACACAGCTCCACTGTCCATTTCTCCAATCCCTGTGATCATTTGCAAAACACAGTCGTTCAACTCGATGCATCCTGAGAAGTCTGGGACCAGTTGCAGGTCTACTTGATATCAGTCCACTTGCTTTCAACCTCCTTCTAACTGTTTTGGCCGAAATTGGGCGTCCATGCATGTTAACAAATTGCTGGGCTACACTAGTAGCTGGCAGGTTGCGCTCCCTAAGAACTCTCAACACCATATACCTGTCTTTATTTGGATTCGTAGCTCTTGGACGATCCGAACCTGGTCTTCTGGTATATTCTAGGGTCTCTCTATACCGTTTTATGGCATCATGGGTTGTGCTTCTAGCCATATTCATAACATTTGCAATGTAACGTACACTGCGTCCATCATCGTAAAGGGCTACAGCTCGAGCCACATCTTCAGGTCGCATCTTGTTTTAAGACAAATGTTACAACCCCACTTAAACTCAGAAAATGTAAAAATAAAGAAATAACGAATGATAACGATAATGAAGCACAAAATGGTTGAGACAAAATTGTTATAGCTGAGACTCCGAAAGCAAAATTGGAATATTTGGTTGTAATGGCTTGTTTATAAAACAAAAAACAATCAACAATGTATACACGTCTCCATAACAACAGATGGCTACCATAATATTGTATGAGAAGATAATGTTTTGCAAAATACCAGCAAATATTAAAGTGTCCGGTTTGTTTTGTCCCTGAGTGTAGTTTATTTATAGTTCGAATCAGCTTAATTAATACCTTAAGGGTGAAACCCAACCATTTTTTCCCTATTACTACATATGGTAGTGGATTATAGTGATTTTCTAGATGCCAGGTTGAATTTTCTTTCACCAACTTTGTTTCGAATTTCGAGTACTGACAAATACAATTGGCAGTTATTTTCTAAATGTTATGTTGGCAGCAATAATTTTAGTTTGCATTGGAAGGAATCTGATGAAATGGAAGTAACTAGGTTTGTGAAATTTGAACATAATTAATAATTAGTAATACCGGTATTAATATTAATATCAACATATAATTCTGTTGTGTTGCGTTGTGATTCCAATTCAAGACTATACACAGGTAAGTGTAAATAAATAAGATATAACTTATAGACCAAGGCCTATTTGGTATGAAACATACACGTGGCCAATGGACAGAAATATATTTCTTAGTGCTCAGATTTTTATTAAAATTTCCAAGACAGTGACTGCGATAGTGTCAGTTACAGTCGTTTCTTGCCAGCACTTACAATTCAATAAAATCACTTTCATGGCGACACCGCTGGTAGGTTAATTAAAAAGACACAGTATCACAATGCTACAGGCACTCGATAACAAAGTACAACGTTCTTACGTAAACCGTTTTTATGACCGGCTATTTATGCGGAGTAATGCAAATGCAGCAGAGGAGACCTTGACTCGCGGACTATTGCACAAAGTTCGGCCAGAAGCGAACCCGGCACCAATACGCTCGCGTAAGGATATGGTAGCCATACGAGCACATTCACTATCTGCAAGATGCTATGAAACCAAAAAAGGATAATTCGACGATGATGGAGCAATGGGAGAAATATGAATAGTGGTTTCCGTACATTTTCCCTAATCCGCACTCTCGAATATCCATTTTTTTCGAAGAATATATTATTTCCCGAAAACAATTTTCTTCAATTGGTATTCCCTCGTTGTCAGGATTTCTTTAATTTTCATTTCCCCGAATTGAAAATTCCCTAACGACACAGAAAAATATACAGTATAGGCCTACCATTATATATTTTTACTATCATACATTACACGCTATGGAAGAACTGAATTTGAATATATCTTCATATTATAAAGTGCAGTTATGTTCAAGTGTCTTACCTTATTACAATCCCAGTAAATTTTGTTTCCTGCCCCATTCCCGTTTTTCAAATACATGTAACCATCGAACAGAAGTTTCTTCCTTCCACGTCCTGAGGTTATAAATAGCCTAATAGCTTGATCTGTCATGTTTCTGGTAACTTTTAAATTTATAACATAATGATCTGTCATGTTATTGATAACTTATTAAATCAGAAAATATTTTTTTGCGCGTCTCCTGGCAACAAGTGGTCAATGTCAACAAATCTCTCTGTTGTGTATTTTCGGGAATTACATTAGGAAAAGTGAATAGTAACTCAAATTCAAGGACGTGGCTTCGGGAACTAGCCTTCGGGAATCGATTTTGCAAAGTTCCCCTTCCTTCCCTTGTACAAAATTCAAACTGGTAGGGGTGACGGCTCATAATTAATGATTATTCGAACTTGGGTTCTAACAGAATTTAATCGTCCCCTTCTAAAGATCAATTGAGTCATCAAAGAGCCAATTGGCTGGTCTCCTGATCTGAGAAAAATCATCAAAGAGCCAATTGGCTATTACCGTTACGATGCTTAATTCCTACGGGTTCGAATCTTCAAACAACCAAATTGGCTATTACCTTTTCGTGCCTAGATTTCAACCACTTCTCCTCCTAGTTCAGCCATGTCAATTGATGCCCATAGGAGCAAGCGCGCGCTTTAGAGCTCAGGAGAGCCTGAGCGCTTTACAGCAGAAAGGAAAAAGACAGATGAAAGAGGTAGTATAAGCCGCTTGGTCGAGCTATATTCAGGGATGGCCAGCACTGATTCAATAGATAAAGGGAAGAGAACTTATTAAAACTGTATCCATGTTAATTTTTAGATTTGTGTGGGAAGTATAAGTGCATTATAAGAATGTAACTTTTAATTTTAATGATCATTTTTCACAAGTTTGATTTTTTTATTCAAAAGAAATATTTTCTCTACTTGTTTTATAGAAAAGTGAAATTTTCAGATATAGGCCTATTTATTTAGTAGCCTTACAGAATGTTTTCATAAATCTAATATACGTAAATAAGTCCTATTACTGAAGATAGTGTATTGAAAATTTTGAAAATATTCGCATGGAAATTGTTTGTAAGGAAATGAATTAACAAAGCAACTACTGTTACATCATAAGCAAAAGATACTTGCCCATGTGTTGTAAAAATGTCAGCTCTATAGCTTCAGCACATTTCGAGAAAATAATTTAATACTCTGATTATAGGAAGTTGCTCACCAATATCACCTTAAAAGCATAATGCGATAAGAGTTTTGTTGTGGAATATTAGTTACACTTAAAACACATACAGCACCTAGGTAACTTTGCTTTGTACTGTAATATTGTTTTGATTAGTTTATTGATTACTTTTATAAGGCTAAAGGTACCATCAATATCAATTCCAACTTATCATGTCATACTCAATCTCTCTCTCTCTTTTTTTTTTTTTTGGGATATCACTTTCTTTATGAATGATTTATTTCATACATTTAGTACAGTATAGTTTTACTACTAATTTATGTAAATATTCCTTCTTAACTCTTTATTATGTTATTAACGCTTAAACCACAACTGCAATATTAAGAAACTGGTATCAGTACTTTTGTTTTACAGACAATATAGATAATATTAAACAGAAAGAAGCCATACAGAAATAACGACATAAAATTTCACGTTCCGTTTGAAGTTTGTGCACCACTGTTTCCTTAATCGAACAGGCTGCTTATTCATATACACAATCCTTCCTCTTTCCGTACTTAGCGCTTGATGCCCGCGCACGACGTCAAGGTCAGAAAAATGCGCTTGCTTTGACATCACTGTCCTAGTTGGTACCATCGCGTTTCTAACTCCTCCGGATCAGGTCGTTGTACTTCTACCCATCCCCCCCACCCCGTATGTTGTAGCTAATCAGTTACGTCCATTTTCGGCTTTCCCACTCGAAATTTCTAACGCTCCTTCACTGGAGCGGCGAAACCCGAAGTGAGACAAGTGGCCAATAGGCTTGGAGCTCACATATTCAGTTTTTCACAGCCCCAACTCCCCCCTTGCAAGGACGTGTTTTCACGTACCTTTAAAGTTCTCCTCCCATTTCCCCCCTCTCATTCATTCATTCCTACATTTTATGAATGCCAGCAGAGAAACATTAACGCTAAATTTCAAACCTAAATAACACTAATATGCTCTCTGTCTACGTGACGAAGGAATATTCTCGAAGCTGAGAACAGATCGACAGGTCTAAACCCACAAAGTAAATGATAATGTATATTGTGAGTATTAAAACCAAAGTCAACACAGGTGGCTTCTTCACATCATCATTCTGTAATGAAATATGATCCAAGGTGACATTTTAACAATATGCTATTAGTTGGCATTTCAACCAATGATAAATTACTTCGTAACATTTTATCTGCATGTTTAAAGATTTTCATTAGTCTTTTTCCTTCATCTTTTGGAGGCCTAAAATTGTGTGAAGAACTTGAATCTATTAAATTGTTCATTGTGCGCCTCATCTATTGAAACTAAAAACAGGCAATATGGATGCAAGTATAAACTTTCATTTGTCTGTTAATTTAATTCCAGTGATATTTACTTTATTTTATCTGTTTTTGCTTCATCATTTTTCCCGATAATGTCTATAATGTTATGTCTATCATGTGAGAGAGCTACGTAGTTATTAAACCTGTCATAATTTTCATTTGGTGTGTGTAAGTTACTTAATAAAAACTATGTTCATTGTATGCTTTGTACTTCACTATTTCGTTATCATTATTATTATTATTATTATTATTATTATTATTATTATTTAAATTCTCAAAGATAAATTTCTAACTTTAACCAATTTAAGATTTTTGAGGACGATATATGAAGAAATTATTTTCCTTTTCTTCATCGTCTACACATAGGATTATTATCAATGCCATCCATGATTTACAGGTTTCTCTTCAGATTACTAGTCTGTGAGTATCTTTTTTCATATATTTATACACTTTCTTTACAGCACCAGTAAGAATTTACTGACTCAGACCATGAACCCTTTGTGCGATTTTTTACAATATTGCCAATACTATTTATTGTTCTGTAGATCTAAGGATATTCCATAAAATCTCGTATTTTCGGATTTCGTTGATAAGTCTATGGTTTTTACCATATTTTCACTGACGGTTTTTTTTTTCAAATATGTCGTTGCTACTCGTTTGTAGTTTGCAATAAATAGAGGTTACCCCAACCCCATCATCTGCGCGTACTGATATTGAGACGATGCAGGTGTGAAAAAAGTTTTCTCTCTTAATGGTAAATTAACTTTCCGTCTATTATTGTAATCATAAGTAAATGGTATACAGCACAGTCTAATATATACAGTCACGAAGCTTGAGTTGTTGAGAGTACTAGGAACAATAGACTGTGCAGGTACTATTTTGCATTGTCTGTGATGAGGCGATAGTAGCGATCCTAGTGGTTAGCAACTATCTATGGATGCATATTTCCTACGTATTGAGCTGCGGACTATATACTAGACTATGGTATATAGTTTAATCTTTATGATTTTTGTGATAATACTACAATAATGTGTATTTGTATAATTGGTCGAACTTAACCCTAAATTGGCTAACTTCATTTCTCACACTAGTTTATTAAACCGTGTCTGACTGTAAAGAAAACAACTATCGCAATGTGCATATTTTATATGTTGTACAATATGTAGATCTACCTCCTCGTGTGCACCCTGGTCGCTTACTAGCGACAAAAAGATCTACAAAATGACACACAAGTTGTATCAAGTTAATTGTTTTAATCTTGAGGTTATGTGTAGGTCAAAGATAAGTTATCTATGTACCTGTTATTCGAATAAATAAATAAAATAAATAAATATTATAGTATTGTGAAATTTTGGTAAATTTAATTTTCCTACAAATTTTTTTTTTGTTCTTTTAAAATTATAGCATATAGCCTATTAACCTGTTTTATCCTATAGGATACTTTGTGAATTTAAGGGTTAAAGATTTTGAATTGAATTTAAGATATCAAAACAAACTGGCTGTCATAATCATCTCTTGAGAGGAGTTTTAAAACTAAAACTAACGAACAGACTCATGACAATTTGTTAGGATGACTCCGAATTACGGACACACAGACAATGGAAAACATCCAATAAACTTCTGGTAAACGAGTATGTGTGGGATTCGATAAGATATCATGTGACTCAGTTTGTAATATTGAATGTAACAGCTCGGATTGCCTGATGTTCATAACATGGTTACATGGTTAGTTTCTCTTCACTATGACGGTGATATTAAAAGTAAACGTATATCTCATTACGTCGATTGTTTTATGTCACCTGACATAACTCGTTGCTTTGGTACAAGTGAAACGTTATCTGCACGACAAGGTGTAAGGACAGATAATGCAGATGTTCAGTTCAATTGTTTATATTGTCTGCATGTGGCAGGTTGCTCTTGACACCTGCATCAGCTGAGAACTGCGAGTGGACAACGACGCTTGCGTTCGCGAGAGACTGCCCATTGCTTAAGAAGTTAAATAGCGGAGTGCAGCAGTGGGTCAGCAGCTGAGAAGTCGCGGTCTGTTGAAATTCAAAACAAACGCCTGCATAATGCAGCACGTCCTGGGCCTGCTTTCTTATTACACGCAGTATCAAGAAAGTACAATAACGCTGTGAACGTATTTTAACATACTAACTAATTATGGAGATCCAGCTTCGTGCTGATCGTACGTCACGATGTTCGTACAGTAGCCTATAGACTCAAAACAATCTAAATATGGATCACCTTCAAGACACAGTTAGTAGCAAGAAAATCATCGATAGACATTTTGACTACACTTCTGATAACAATTGTCTTGACACGCGTAACTGCTCTGTGGCTCAAATGCTGGCGCCTTGGTCTTCCATCCAGGCGGCCTGGGTTCGATCCCCCGGTCACGTCATGATAGACGTTTCAGAGAGTTTTTCTCTATTTTTCCTCCAACACACTCCACTCCATCATCTTCTTCTAAAGCTCTACAGCCCAAATCGGGCCTTGGCTTCTTTCAGACATTGCTTCCACTCTTCCCTATTTGTCGCATCCCTTTCCATGTGTCTACTCCTCAAAATTCAATTTTCTGAATGATGATTTTTTTTTGCGCGAGGGAACTAACCACCCGCCAAACCCCCAAGCTGAAGGACCAGGCCTCCATATTTATAACCCCTGAAGACTTGGTGACCCGGTTATACCCCCGGGAACTGGATACCCATTTTAGTCGCCTTTTATGACATGCATGAGCTACGTTGGGACTATACTTGGGACTATCTTAGTGTTGTGGAAGAGAAGGCCTGATGACCTTAACTACACCAGAATAAATAAATAAATAAATAAATAAATAAATAAATAAATAAATAAATAAATAAATAAATAAATATTCTTTGTACCCGGTCACCACACGGGTACCACTTCATCTACATCTCCCACCTTTCATCATCATCTCCGCCGGACTTACAACGGATGTCAATTCTACATAGTCACTTCATTCTATATAATACAGTAACTCCCGAAGGAAACTGTGACTATTCTGGAATTTCAGCGCTATTATTTATTTTTGATTTCAAATAAAGAAATCTTCTTTTTTACTAAAATTGATTCACGGATAAATTTACTCGTAGATTCTCAACATGAACTAAATCTGTTCAATATTTCAGAAGAAATTGCTGTACACAGGCGGCATGCCCAAGTAAAGATTTTGATTCTACCAAAAGAATGTTGTGACCGAGTTGGCTCAGACGGTAGCTTTTGAGACTCACATTAGGAAGGTCCCGAGCTCAAACCCCGTGACCGAACAATCCGACTGGGGTTTTTCATGATTTCCCTCAGTCACAAAGGCAAATGTCGGGTTGGAAATTTACATGCCATGATTCATTATCGCCTCAAATCACCAATGTCATAAATAATAATCAAAATCTAAATTCAGTTACATGAACACAAGCCATCTACAACACGTAATAGAAACAGGAATTCAACAATAGTAAAAACGGTCTACTGGTATACCACAGATCCTAAACACGCGCTATGACCACATATGTTTAAGTGTATAGAAGTAAACTTAAAAAAAAAATGCTGAAAATTTGTACATCCGACCGAGAAAACCTCGAAATAGATTTTTTCAGTACCGGTACCACAGTACTTTCTCTAACGAGAAAATAAATAAAAAAAATATACAAGAAAAATATTTTTCCATCGAAGTGTGCATTTATGTACACAATGCAATGCGTATAAAATCGTCTGCCAAGCCACTACTGACAATATTTGTTTTAAATATATTATATGAAATAGTAAATTACATAATATAAACTCTCAAATCTATAATTAAGGACAAGATGACTACGGAACAAGTCTTCTTTATATACCATCATTTCCCATGCTATGGTCCTGGAACACAACTATGGTCCACGATACAACTATTTAAAGAACATTATAGAAGTAACATAGACCGTTGGTAGATAGCTGCAGTAACTTGACTTCAAATTAAAGTACAGCAAAAATATAGATAAACAAGGTACTACGTTATGGAGTACGAAATTTGAATGGATCATAGTTGTGTTCCAGGACCATAGTTATGGGAAATGACGGTACTTTATTTCTAAAACCTACAGTTAAATTATTAACTTCCAAACATCATTATCTAATTCCGAATTGTTTAAGCGAAAGTAGATACTCGTAGTTTGAAAGGAGTAATAAAATATCTACGTACCTTAATATATTCTATATGCATTTACTTATTTTACAATGAAAGTCCCTTTACATGCTTGGTTGCAGAGAACTCCGTGCTTACTTGCTTCATAGAACGTTCGTCATAGAAATCGTAAGACGCCAGTCTCTAGGGAAAGACGGTAATGTGCGTTAGTTTTCCGCTGCTATTGCACCGGTAGTATGACTGTGAATTATGGAAAAATAATGTAATTAGGGCAAGATAACCTGTACTACTTGGCTTACCAGCATTTTTGCACATCACTTAATTTCACACACACTCGCAGGGTTATAACTCAGTTTCCAGTGTGCAAAGCCATCGCTTCAGGTACTTGGCTACTGATGCAGCTTAATTAAGGCTTCATTTATTCGTGTGTATAATAATAGCATTAATTTCATATTTATTTAGTGACACAAGACATAGCGAACAAGAAAACCTATGTCATGTAATGTCACACGTATAAACATATCAACCGAAAAAAAAATCGTTTTCACGTTACAAGAGAACAAAAGACTTTCGTCTTCTGCAACAGTAATTGAATACAATAACAACATTAATAAAGGTTTGCACAATGACGTGTACAACCGCGAACATATTTCGAACACTTGAAGTCGTGTAAATTAACAGCATTCACAGAGAGGTGAGAGCGATATTTTCTTGCTAAACTCACTGTCCCAGTTGCAAGGTCCAGTTGCCTGAATAGAACCAGTTTCGATGGAGATGACCGACAATTAGGAGAACAATGATAGCCGATGTCAATATTCAATTGTTTAATTCGATTTATTCGGCGAGATAGAGTGATTCAACTGATAATACGATTTATGAAGGTATGTAACCCCGTCGATTAACAGAAAAGTTGCCATCGGTAGTGTAGTTGCTATAGCGCTGGCCTTCTATGCTCGAGATTGAGGGTTCGATCCCGGCCGAGGTCGATGGCATTTAAATGTGTTTAAATGCGACAGGCTCATGTCAGTAGATAAACTGGCATCTAAAAGAACTCCTGCGCACCTGCGACGCTGATATAACCTCTGCAGTTGCGACCGTCGTTAAATAAACCATAGGCCTAATTTAAAAAAATAACAGAAAATTCCGTGTGAAGACTGAAGAAGAATTAACTGAAATGCAAGTTCACTAATCTGAATAATATTAACAGGCCTTATATAGCCTACAGCATGACCCGTTGTGTTCTGATAGTCCCGCGTCGAAGCTGAGTGGTCTTAAGGCCCGCTCCCACTTAGCGGAATCGAATCGAACAGAATTTCTCTTCACAATGTATTTAAATGGAAGATAGCAGAAAGTGGCGCGTCGAATCGAACAGAACAGATTTCATGAGCTAGAATATTTATTCCACTGCCGCAATAGAATGTCTTGTTTAGAGTATGATCGTAAGTTCTCGTGAAGCCTTCGTGAAAAAACAAATGAACCACATTCATTCTTGGCGGTTCAATTCGTTTACTATTGAAAGTTATTGCTGAAGTAGTAAGTATACAGAAATCACAATGTAATATGAACGAAGAAAAATTAATAAATCTTGTGTAGAATTATTCTCTTTTATATGACAAAACACAAAAGTATTGTTCGGTTCGATTCTACTAGATATGAGCGACAGCAGACTTTTCGTTTCGATTCGATTCAGTTCGATTCCACTAAGTGGGAGCGGGGCTTTAGACGTCATGTCTTGGACTAGCATTACGGAAAAAGACTGGTTCGAGTCCGCATTAAGAAGAAATTTTCTCATGAAATTTTGGCCAGGTATGGGACCTGTGCCTATCCAGCATCGTGAAGAATTTAGAGAACTACTGTGAGTAGCGAAATCTGGTTCGTAAGTTTGCTATAACTGCTGGGGGAATCATGATTCAACCACACGTTACTCCGTACTTGTTGGCTGATTATTCACCAGTGATGAGGAATGTTTGAAAGTCAACGCTCGAGTGCTTTTGTACACAACGAGCCTAATGAAATCCACTCAATTACAAGTGGGCAGTTTAATTCTTATGGAAGGTATCCTGAACTCGCATAAAGGTATTTATTAAACAATTTAAGACGTCTGTAAATTATTAAAAGGTACTGAATTACTTAGTACGTATTTGACAATATGAGGCCTAGGATTCGCCATGGGATTACTCGACATTCGCTTTACATTTGGGGAAAACCTCGGAAAAGTCCCAACCAGATAATCAGCCCAAGCGGAAATCTTTTGAGAGCTGCATGCGACTCGCGGGCCGTGGTTGAATACCACTGTTCTATTTTTACGCGGTATTATGATAAAATCAATAAATTGTACTTCTTTATACGGGACATCGCCTTGAAATGAATTTATAAGAATACCTAAGAAAACTGATTTAACAGTAAGCCTATTTTATTTCAAATCTGCACTTTAATTCAAGTGTTGTAATAATAAGTATTCTGTAATAAACAGAAAAGAATTAACTTGCATAACTTCAATTGTACAAAATTAGTCTTTGATGTTCATACAAGACACAAAAAAATATTACTTAATATTAGGATTTGCGGGAAAAACGATGAATGTCACAACTCTGTTAAGGTTGATGTCATTATCTAATTAAATGGATCACTACTAAATTTAGTGCTGTTCTTATGAAAACTGGTAAAAAGGAGAATTACCACCACGAATACAGTAATCCTTTCCTTTATTGTCTATAGAAACAGCAATACATCCTGTAGTTATAGACTCAATCATTATCTAATCCTTAACAGAATTGTGACATTCATCGTTTTTCCCGCAAACCCTTCATTATTTTATTATGATATTTTAGACAAAAGATTAATCGGAAGTATAATTGGAAATTAAAGTTAAATTACTATAAATAATAGTAATAACGACATTAAGATATATGGATCACATGCGGAGACAAAGAGTAAGGCAGAAAATAGGAAAGACTGGTAAATGCTGAGTTTGCCGTGGAAGACCTGCCCTTGGGCAGAACATTATGAATGAATAATAAGTTAGTAAAACTACAGAGGTGCCAAATGATATGTAGAACAGTAAGAAGAACTCTGAAAACTACACGAAGAGAGAGACACTTATTAACATTTTATAACATAATGGCTGTACCATTTCTCTTGTATGGATGTGAATAATGGATTCACAGAAAAAGAGATGAAAACCGAATCCAAGCAGCAGAAATGAAATTCCTAAGGACCGTCAGAAGATGCACTAGAAGAGATAAAATACCAAATACACAAATAAGAGATGAACTTGTATGTATTTGCATAGAATGGAAGAACCCCGTATTGCAAAAATGGCCTTGAATTATCAATCTTTAGGTAGAAGAAATGTGAGAAGATCTAGAAAAAAAGATGGCAATGAGACCGTAACAGGCCGAAGGGCCTAATAGGCTACTTGGCAGGATGATGGAGAATATTAAATATTATGTTTTATCTAACGACGCTCGCAACTGCCGAGGTTATATCAGCGTCGCCAGTGTGCCGGAATTTTGTCCCGCAGGAGTTCTTTTACATGCCAGTAAATCTACTGGCATGAGCCTGTCGCATTTAAGCACGCTTAAATGCCATCGACCTGGCCCGGGATCGAACCCGCAACCTTGGATATAGAAGGCCAGCGCTATACCAACTCGCCAACCAGGTCGACGATGATGGTGATGATGATAATAATAATAATAATAATAAAATAATAATAATAATAATAATAAATAATAATAATAAATAATAATAATAATAATAAATAATAATAATATGTGATATGATATTTATTCATTTATAATAATTCTGTAAGACAGACCATTTCGTAAGAGGTCCTCTTATTTCGCGCACCATTTGACTAGTAGGCCTACGTTAGTGACAAAGGTCTGTTCGTTCCCATGGTGACTGTAATGCTTCAATTCGTCCATTAGTTGCTAACTACAACTTTCATTTCTGTGTCTCTGAAATCTGCTTCATAGTCATTTGTATCTAATTTTGCTTTCCCATATTATAAAATAGATCGCTATCATTAAGCGTAGCAAGTTTTTAATTAACGTAAACCTTATACTCACAGATGTTAACTTCCCAGAACGGGAAAACCACAATTTCATTATAGTATGCTACTACTATAATACTACTACCACCACTTCATCGCACACCAGCCATTTTTAGATGCGAGAAGAACACAGTAGGGTCATGTGACGTATTTTTTTAATACTGTACCATACCGCGCCTCCAAATAAGCAACCTTGAGAAATTACTCGTACATGTCCTGAGTGAGATAAGAACAACCATAACGTTTACGACTTTGCCTTAACGTTACAAAATCATTCACAAGTCACAGCACTTGCTAGGGATCATGTGCTTAACTTAATAAATCAGAAGATAAGCACGTCACGATCATACATTCAATTTATGTGAGAGGCAGATAAATATTCACTTCGCTTCCTAAAGTGGAACTTTGGTCTTCAGAATTTGCAGCTCAGAACGAAAATAAGTCGAGAATTTAAGATAGTTTAGGCTCCAGTTGAGGAATTGTGATGACTAATGACTAATTACTGAAGTGTAATAGTTCACAATATAAAATGGAGTTATCATTATATTAGAATATAAAAAAAACAGATAATACAAGGAAAAAGTGATTAAACAAAAAAATTTTGAGTATTAATAGAATTAGCCTGTAAGAAAATATGTAGTACATCTAATATAAACGAGTTAAAAAAAAAAGACAAATGTTTAATGATGGTGAAGCTGAAATGGGAAGAGGAAGTTAAAACTAATGGTGTTTTAAATTGATCTTTAGTGTGTGTGTCTTTCCTGCTTAGAAAATAGAGGGTGTGGTATATGGGTATGTTTTAGGAATGGGGTTGTCGCTTGGCAGTAGTTAATTGAATGTGTTATGTTTTGGAAAAAAATGTATATTGGATTAGTTTTTAGGTTAATGTAAGACTTGACATAGATGAATAAAATTGTGATACTACCTGTGATGATGGCGGTACTAATTGTGATAGCAGTAATAATTTTGATGATGATGGTTTAATAAAATTGTGATACTAGTACTAATTTTGGTAACAGTAGTGTCAATTGTGATGATGATGCTAGTAATTTGATGATAGTGATAATAATTGTTGTGATAGTGGTATTGCGATTATTAGAGACGAGAATTTCATACACTATAAAATCCCAAAATATGCATGCATTGATGCACTATCAAACTATGGAACATGCACGATCAAGCGAAAAATGCATTAAAATATGCACTTTCATTTTTGTTCCAAATTTCGAATTTCACTTCACTTTTTTGCAAAGTTAACTAACAATAATTTCTAAATTGGTTTCTGTGAGGTTCCTGCGCTTGTCAGTCAATATGTTTTAGTAGGCAGAGAATGACCTCTCTACATCGCAAGAAGTTATGAGTGCAAACTTGAATGAACCTTTTTCTGTTATTTAGTATTTTTTTTTTTCCCTTCTTCTATTCTGATTTCTGAATCTAAAATAAGTGGCATAAAAATCGAGAAACTGATGTGTTAAAACCATTAAAACATGCATTTAAACTGAAAATAATGTATATTATATGCATGATTAAGCTAAAAGTTGCTTAAATATGCATTATGCACGTTTTTATCCCCAAAAAGGCCAAAACATACAAATATGCACGGAAAAAGTACACATATTTGGAACCGGAAAGTAATGAAATGGATAAGTACTAAGTTTGAGCTATGTCCTATGTTCCTATAAAAACATGCATTTGCACGGAATTCTCATCTCTAGTAATTATAGTAGTAGCAAATATGATTATGGTGATAATAATGTTAGCGACTGTGATGACGAATGCTGTAGTAACTTAATTATTGTGGCAGTAATTGTGATTTTGATAGTAACTGTGCTGACATTGATACAATTTTGATTCTTAGTGATGATGATAATAATTATGATGGTAGTGGTATTGTGTTGCTGATTGTGGTAGTTGTAATGTTGATATAATGAAGTGGTGGTGGGTGTGATGTTGATGATGTTCAATAGGACTGGCACAATAAATGTGACCTAGAAATAATTAAATAGAAGACAGAAACATTATAAGGGAAAGAAGAAGCATCGAGGATCTGCAAAATAAAAGAGCTTTCTTGTAAACTACGCACATACTAAGTAGACCTGCATAAAAATGTGATATGAAAGATGATTTATATTATTTATGTTGAATTATCTGTGAATATATTTTCGTAAATAAGTACGAGCAATATAAAGTAAAATATATTCAGGAACATGCAAGGTAAGGTAGGCTCTATCCTGGGTGCATGGAAATTACTCTCTCTTTGGTATTGTACGTATATGAGTAAGTGCAATATGACGATAATAGTTACGATAATAATAATAATAATAATAATAATAATAATATTACTAAAAATAAATAATAAAAATAAGCTGTTATATCGCCCATGAGACAACAGAAGGCATACCGTAATACATGCGAATCACTCATAAGGACATTGCCTTCACAGACACAATTAAATTTAGATTCCTCAGAAAATATTCATGTGACTTGTGTTATCTTAGGTATAGGCCTTAGGTCGTACTGATCCCACTTCACGACAGTGTCCGTTCAATGTGCAGTGAAAATATTTACGACAAATATCGACTAGCAAAGTAGAAGAGAAAAGATAAGATATAAGAGAAACAAAATATCCGCCGAATGTAACTTGAACTATGAAACATACAAAATGCAAAATATATTTGGATAGAGATATCGTAAAAATATTTCTGTACGTCAGAATAAGCAAAACATCGTACACTTATTGACAAGAAAAATGAAACAACATTCATAATTTAAATATACAGATAAATTTTAAATAACGCATAGAGAAAAGTTAATAAGCACTATAAACTATCATAGTCCCGCGCCGTGGTGTCACGGTCTAAGGCATCCTGCCTCGGACTCGCGTTACGGAATGCGCGCTGGTTCGAGTCCTCATGGGGGAAGAAATTTTCTCATGAAATTTCGGCCAGTATATGGGACCGATGTCCACCTAGCATCGTGATGCACTTGGGGAGCTACGATAGGTAGCGAAATCCGGTTGCGAATGCCAGCTATAACGGCTGGGGGGATCATCGTGCTAACCACACGATACCTCCATTCTGGTTGGATGATCGTCCACCTCTGCTTCGACATGTGGGCGTGAGGCCAGCAACCGGCTGGTCGGTCTAGGCCCTTCACGGGCTGTAGCGCCACGGATTATTATTATTATTATTATATTATTATTATTATTATTATTATTATTATTATTATTATTATTATTAATTATCACAAACAATAAAACGTCTTTGGAAAATGGAAAAAAAAAATCTTAATCATCCCGATTGTTAAATAAACAACAGAAAACGCATACGCAATGTTTTTACACGCAGGCATCCAAATGTTGAACAGGACATTCACCGACTAACAAGCAAACATTCTGCTAGGGGCAGATAAAAAAGTTAAAATTTTTTCTTTCACCATGTTAATAATGTCAAAACAAATGCTTATACAAATGTTGGCCACTTGATCGTAATTATGAGAGCAGTAAAAAAATAAGTTCGCCAAGGGCCGTTAACAGAAAGAAAACACAATTTCATTGGAAATATTTATTGGAACAGACACAGCAATGGTTGAGCTATTTTTCAAATATTCCTCACCGGAAATGAGAAATTTGTCATCGACAGAGAGGTGCAGACTGCTATCAAACGCTGGTTCCGATCCCAAGCGGCTGATTTCTACGACACAAGGATACAAAAATTGATCCCATGGTATGACAAGTGTCTGAGTTCCAGTGCGGGATATGTTGACAAATAGCGCAACAATTATTGTATCTTGAATAATTTCAAGGGAAAAATTGTTCCGGGACCCTTTGCTAGCGCACGAATGCTCTACCAACTAAGCTACCGCAGGAAATATACATGCCACAGTCACAATTCTTCCCTTTATATCCACGCAACTCAAATGGGCTGATAAGACGCCAGAAACCCAACTTTGAGTGCACACAATTCTGTGTGACTTAAATTGTGGCTTCCTGTTAACGTACCTACAGTAACGAATATATTATGTAAATCTGGCTTATTAACATGGTGGAAGAAAAAAATTATTTCCCCCATCACAATGTTTGCTTGTAAGCTATAAAAATAATAGCGGTACTCATACGTTCCATATTGTACAAAAATTTCTTAATGCAACAGACACATAAAAGCCTTACAATGATTATCACTAGATTTATCCGCGATAGTCATTTACTTGTGGAGATAATCTGATATGCTCAGTCAAGAATTAAAAAATAATACACTGAAAAAAGATAACTGTATTAATATTTAAACTTCATAATCAGTATGCGGAGAAAGCTGTGTGTTTCCACTATTTTTATTAATTTAATGAAGGAGGAACTGGGCTCGTGTCTCGGCAGACCGTTGACTTCTGGCACCACCGCCTCCACGAGGGGAGGCCCACGCTTTGAGGCGACCAGTTAGTTACAGAAGGGGTGTAACGAGTCCGATTCGGAAAACAGAACGTGTGCTCTCACTGGCAATACATATTCGTTGTCGGGCCATCACTCGCGAGTATTATTATCATAACGTAACATGGGCACACATTTCAATCTTCGGAAATAAGTGGTTCACATGTCCCGGGCTTGCTGAGTGCCACAGTTGGCACCCCTGCCGGATGCTGTGTTGGCCGATCCGGTTTGCCTTGGCAGCGAACCCACACGTTTCAATCATAAGGAAACCCGGGTCCCTGTCCTTGCTTACAGTGGCGCCCTGACCCTTACGAAATGAACAACGGACCCTTCATGCAAACCCATTCATCATCATCATCATCATCATCATCATCATCATCATCATCATGAATTCCTACAGTTACTTCCTCACTTCTCTTTTTCTTTCTTCCTTCATTTTGCCCTCACTTCTTACTTATTTATCTCTCTCTGTCTCTACCTTTTCTCCTTGCTACTATTTAGTTCTTACTTTCCTTTTAGCTTTTCTATTTCTATATCTTTTTTTAATCTCTCGTCATGTAAATTTTAAGCAGAAAGGATTGTGACACTGAAAATATAGGTATACTATACTGCATTTTGAGATTTTCACGGAAATATTGGATAATGAAGAAGAGGACTATAAGTAGAATAAAAGAAGTTAACGAGGGATAGAATCCACTTAGATAGGAGCCCTAATAGAGAATCAATATAATAGGCCCCCAAATCAATTCATGGCGAACAATACGTAAGTTCAATAAAATAATTAATTTTCAAATATAATACTCTTATTGAATTTGGTATTTCCAAGAAACTAGTTCGATTAATTAAAATGTGTCTCATTGAAACGTACAGCAGAGTTCCTATATAGGCCAATATCTATCTGATACCTTTCCAATTCACTGCGGGCTAAAGCAAGGAGATGCACTGTCACCTTTGCTTTTTAACTTTGCTCTAGAATAGGCCTATGCCATTAGGTAAGTCCAGGATAACAAAGGGTTTGAAATTGAACGGGTTACATCAGCTGCTTGCCTATGTGGATGACGTGAATTTGTTAGGAGAAAATCCACAAACGATTAAGGAAAAATACGGGAGTTTTACTTGAAGCAAGCAAGGAGATTAGTTTGGAAGTAGATCCTGAAAAGACAAAGTATTTGATTGTCTCATGACCAGAACTTAGTAAGAAATGAAAATATAAAAATTGTAAATTTATCCTTAGAAATGGCGGAAAAGTTCAAATATCTTGAAGCAACAGTAATGAATATAAACGATACTCGGGAGGAAATTAAACGCAGAATAAATATGAAAAATGCCTGTTATTATTCGGTTGAGAAGCTTTTGTCATTCAAACTGCTCTAAAAAAAACCTGAGAGCTAAAACAGTTATATTACCGGTTGTTCTGTATGGTTGTGAAACTTGGACTTTCACTTTGAGAGAGAAACAGAGGCTAAGAGTGATCGATAATAAGGTGCTTAGAAAAATATTTGGGGCTAAGAGGGATGAAGTTACAGGAGAATGGAGAAAGTTACACAACGTAGAACTGCACGCATTGTATTCTTCACCTGACATAATTAGGAATATTAAATCCAGATATTTAAGATGGTCAGAGCATATAGCGCGTATGGGTGAATCCAGAAATGAATAGTGTGTTAGTTGGAGGCCGGAGGAAGAGAGACTTTTGGGGAGGCCGAGACATATATGGGAGGATAATATTAAAATGGAATTGAGAGAAGTGGGATATGATGCTAGAGACTGGATTAATCTTGCTCAAGAGAGGGACCGATGGCGGGCTTATGTTAGGGCGGCAATGAACCTCCGGGTTCCTTAAAAGCTATTTGTAAGTAGGGTTATTGGCAATAGGCCTAATTAAGTGGACGCTCTCTGGCTTTCTATTTAGAATTTCTATTTAGTATTAAATGGTTTCTAACAATAATAATATTAATATTAGAGGAGAAAAATTCGCTCCGGCGCCGGGGATCAAACCCGGGTCCTTGGTTCTACGTACCAAGCGCTCTAACATTAAGCTACGCCGAAGTTAAATGCACAGCACCGGATCGAATCTCTCTCCTCTAGTGTTTTTTCCCTTTGTGGCCTGACTCCAAGATCGATATGTATATTGACATTTTTATATTAAGTCAACTGCCATTATATCTTTATGTAGTTTTAATTTTGGTCAGGAAGTCAAGCGTATCCTTAGGAATAAAGACAAAACTTATAAGCTAGTTAACAACATGGCTGATAGGGTAAATACAAAGATGGCTGAACCGTTTGAAATGTAAGGAAACGACAGGCTGCAAAGAAAATATTGGTTTACAATTTGATAAGAATAAATGAAATACAAAATAAAACTGAAAAGATGTATAAAGCACGACAATAAATTAGAATAGATGTTAAAAACGGATGTGCAGTACATAAACAGTGAAAAAGAACATCGTCGATTTCACGGCCAGCCCCGTGAGGGCGTCACATGCATCATTGACACCTACGCAACAGCAGAAGGAATCTCGCAGCTGAATCCAGTACTGATCTGCTATATTGACTCGTATCTTTTTAACTTCTTGAAAATCATTTTTTTCTAATTTATGCATATTCCAGCCGGTTTCCAACATAATTACATTATCTGTTAAAGCCTCAATTTCATCATTCACTGATGTTTCTTCCAAAGTAATATTAACAAGACCGGTGACCACGTGAACTTTATATTCCAGCTCATAAGATGACGGTATCCGAATGACTGACGTAAGCTTACTTCGCACTTCTTTTATTACTAGCCGTTTCCTTGACAATGAGCATTGCGTGGGACATTTTAGTTTCTATAATTTCATTTACCTCTTGAGCAATGAAGTGACAACAAGTACACCCCAAATTTCTCTCATTAATAATAAAATTTCATCTGAGATTCTATCTCATTGTCTCTCGAGGTTCATCGCAACAGAGAGAAAGAGACGGCGGAGAGCGGGATCTGGACCTGCCAAAACACGTTACGTTATCTCTCTATTCAACCGAAACTTCTTTGTTCTCCTTTCACTTTCCTCGCACCAAGTCCGTATCTGCTTCCTTTCTTTGCATTTCTAAGCTTTGTTGCAAATTGCAGTGCTTCTAAAGGCTCTGATTTCGAACCCCAACGTGAAGTGAACATAGTTTAGAAATAAGTACAAATTTCGATGGAAATTGTGAGCCAGTTCATGAAGTCATTTGCATTTGTAAGCTTCGTTACGATGCTTACGAAGGCTCTGATTTCGAATCCCGAATGAGCCCCATGCAATGAACAGGGAAGAAACTAATTTCAGGGTTTGTCTTTTACTTTCAAAGGAAGATATAACAACTTACTTACAAATGGCTTTTAAGGAACCCGCAGGTTCATTGCCGCCCTCACGTAAGCCCGCCATCGGTCCAGAGAATCAGTCCCATTCCGAGGCTTATTGTATGGATTCGTAACAAGCTGTTTTTTTACGGTGATGGGTTGTTAGCTCTTCGACCAACCCGCAAGCTGAAGGACCGCCCCTCATCGGATGTCCACGACTGCTTATTCAATATATTCGCAGCTACCCTCCATATCTGGAGGCCGTCTCCTCTATCCGCAACCTGAGGACGCGCCATTCCGTGGTGATAGGGATATTTTCAGATATTATTTATCTTTAATGTCCTGCGCCGTGGCGTCGTGGTCTAAGGTATCCTGCCTAGGACTCGCGTTACGGAATTCGCGCTGGTTCGAGTCCCAATGGGGGAAGAAATTTTCTCATGAAATTTCGGTCAGTGTATGGGATCGGTGCCCACCCAGTATCGTGATGCACTTGGAGAGCTATGATAGGTAGCGAAATCCGGTTACGAAAGCCAGCTATAACGGTTGGGGGGACCATCGTGCTAACCACACGATACCTCCATTCTGGTTGGATGATCGTCCACCTCTGCTTCGGCATGTGGGCGTGAGGCCAGCAGCCGGCTGGTCGGCTGTAGCATCACGGATTATTATTATTATTATTATTATTATTATTTACCTTTAATAAGTGGCTCCTTTTGTCGTCCATTTCTCACTGTTTCAGTATAAGATTTTCAGAAGTAACGAGTCTCCTTGATATGTAATAAATACATATTCAGTCCAGACGGTACGGAAACAAATCTTCACATCCTTGATGAGATTCAAATCCGGAATTGCAGAATTTTAGCAACATTTTTTTTTTTTTGCGCCGAAGTAGATATTGATAACAATGAATTCTAAACTCAGATAATGTGAAATCAGCAGTAGTACGTCGGATTTTCACCTAATTTCACACTCACATTAGGTTTGGTTTTACGGGAAGAGTCCCCGAATTTTGTTTTTTGTCTCAGACAAAATTCGTTCCCGGAATGTCCCCAGATTTAATCATTTGTCCCCGGATTTTCAGTGTTAATTATTAACATGATTTAATGATATATATTTTGATGTACCGAAGTACATATGATATTTCCATGCAGATATTCTGCGCCTATACCGTCGGATCCCGGCCAACCAGTCACTCATTCGAGTGCACCTCAACACATGTATGGACTTCGGTCCTGCGTTCATAGACATCTATGACGTAATGCAGAGGGCGGCCACTAGAGGGAACCCAAGAGATGGAGCTTAATCTGAGACGATTCTAACCGGCGTCGGGGTTGTATCCGGCGTGGCTTAGTGGATAAAGCATCAGCACGTAGAGCTGAAAACCCGGGTTCAAATCCCGGCGCCGGAGAGAATTTTTCTCCGTTCCGTCACTCTTTCATCATATGATTTAATGATCTTACACATTCCTGTGAATGTATTTTGAAAAACGCAACTTTGTCGCTTTTTCATGTTATAATCAAAATTAAAGTTGAGGACGTAACTGCAGTCTAGACTTCCATATAGCTGTTAATGTGAATATAAAAATTCAACTCCAGGAAAGAAACTTATTTTACCGTCAATTAAGCAACTTTTAGCATCTTTAGAAGAAGATGATTCTTATTCTACTACAGAAATTCTCAGTGTTTCTTGTGAATTTTACGACTATCTCAGTCTCCACACTATTCATCACAAAATACCTATGGAACGTATCTCCTCCAGAAAGAGAAAAATTTGAAGATACGGTCCTTTATTTTTCTTCAAATGTATATGGATTTGACCTGAATGAAGACAATTTATTCGATGAAATTTCTTGTTTGAAGAAATATACGACCTCTGAGAAAATAGCAAAATGAAATGAAGAAAATGCAACTCTTTGCTCAAAATAGAGTGAAATTTTTAAATTTTTCTCTGAGAAAATTACACCCTGTGCATAATTCCACAAGCTGAACTACCTTTGTGTCTTCCTGGAAGTAAGAGAGTTTTTCTTCGTTTGACATGATGTAGAAATCCCAAAAATCCAGAATGACTTGAGAAACTCTTTGAACTATGCTTGTTATCTTGAACATGACCTGTACAGAATGTTGCAAAAGAAAAGTCCAGAGAAGACCTGTTTAAAAAAATTCACTAATCTGAAAAAATATCATTAGTTTAAGTAGTAGGTATGTAGGATGAATATTTTTAGTGTGTAAAGTGAATGAGTATTTTAATTCTTTAAAGTGTGTGATAGTAATACAAGTGAACGGCAAACTAAAAAAACTGTTAAAAGTAAGTTCTCACATGTCGATATCTGTCCCCGAAAATTGCGAAAAAAATGGGTAACCTTACATTAGGCGGAATTATTGTAAATAGATTTAAACGCTGCATAACATGGCCAGTCGTAATGGATATTCCATCTCCGCCAAGTCACTACGTTTGCTGACTTTCTTGCATAAGCGCTCGAGGTGCCAGTCGCGGGCATGAAAGTGCTGAGTTCATCTCTCTCTCTTTGTTTTTGCATAGCACAGTGCATTCCCAAACAAGGGCACCAGTTTCTGAGTCGCGTCAAGATGGTCTGGAGACTTCAATGCCGAGGTTGATAATTTTTCATCATTTTGTGTTTGAATTACTGTGGCCACTTCACGTACTCACAGAACACAAACACCATTACAGAATATGTTTAAAATGGATATTCAAGATGAAATCCATTAATCGGTATTATCGTTTTCATCATAACTATCACCACCGTCAACTTTCAAGGACTGAACACGTTGGTCTCTATAGCCTCACTTGCGTAAGAATTGTGAACAAACAGCTCACATGTGATCAGAATGGTGAACGGACACTGCGTAAGATAGGTTAGGCCAAAAACAAGAGGCGACACATAAGAGAGATAAGTCTTCAGTCTGCTGGGAATCGAACTCGGCTCCATTGTATTTGTGGCCAGAAACGCTGCTACTTAAAACCCCAACGATGGACATATAATCACTGCATGTTGTAAAATTAATGAAGATATGCAGATTTAGGTGGGTATATCATGTTATATGGTTAGAAGAAAAATAAATCGGATACAGTATTAAAGTTCTGCTGAGTTAGAAGAAATGAGCCCAAGAGGAAGACTCGAAGTGCGACACGACACGAGAGTAGCAGCAAGAGTAGGACTGAAATGTCAGAAGATGTCGGTCTCAATCCAAAAGGATCATCCTGGATTGCAGCGTTAATGGATTACATACCGTGTGTTTTTTATGGGCATAGGACAAAGGGGTTTATTTTCTATCCAAGCCAAAAAACGTACTAATGCATCACCACGCTGTGATAAACATAAAAGATGAAGTACACATTAATGTTTAGGTGCATTGGGTTTATTTCAATCTAGCATAATGGTTAATTACATTGCACGGATTTGAATTGACATAATATGTGTAAAAGCATTATTATAGTGAAATATCCACAGGACTATATTTTATAGTGTATATTGGCTTTGGTTTTCAACAAATCGCACATCAGTTAGTGATGTCATTTTTGTTTGGTCTAGTATAGTTCTTGGCTTGGATAGACATTAATATTGCCGTAAGAAGCCTATGTATAAAACAATAAAGAAATAATTTAATATTTAGAAATTAGCATACTTTGACAATTTGTAAAACAAGAGAACTTCATTTATGTTTACTACGTCAAAGCCTGATGTTCTCTTGTTTTTCAAATTATCAAGCCTGCTAATTTCTAAACATGGTCCATTGATTGTTAGTTCTTCATTGTTTTTGTACACATGTTTCTTACAGCAATGCTAAATCCATACGTTCAATAACAAGAAAAACACATGGTATATTTAATATAGTAAGATGAAACAGGTATAGTTATTGTCAAAGCCTGATGTTCTCTTGTTTTTTTTAAATTGTCAAAGCCTCTTCATTTCTAAACACGGTCTACAGATTAAGTTATTTCTACATTGTCTTTCTACATAGGTTTCTTATGAAAATGTTAAATCCCTATGTCCGAAACGCAGAAAAAAACGGTATGTTTTTAATATAATAAGATGAAGCAAGTAACGATTAGTTTGTGTATATTTATATCTATAGCCTATATTATTATACTGTTACGTTATTACTAATTTATTCTTGAGGATAGAAACTCAGAGGATCTAAAACTTTAGCCGAAAAAAATGAAGGTTCATCCCCATCTCATAGTCATATTCGTATTTGCGCCATGTTATCACCAAGAAGTCGTACAGGGTTCGGTTCACCAACCTCGCCACTGGAACATAAATTTGCGGAGTCAATAATATTGTCGAGTATTATGGATCTTTAAAAGTCATAGAAATCCTTAGTATGACTTTCCTCAAAAAAATAAATAAATAAATAACAGTAGAGATTCTGTGTCGTAAATTTGAGGCACTTAAGAATCCTAATCCAATCAAAATTTCACACCAACTAGGCTATGTCTCGCATCATTAACTCCCCTTACTTCAAATATATTTGTCTCTGCGTGACAATGTTTCGATTTAGGCTGTAGATGTCTCTACAGGACTTCTACTTGGCGCAGAGGCTTCTGATGAACAAAGCATAGAACAAATTACAAAAAATGGGAAGCAATATAACTTCACAGCGTTGAAGGGACCTAAGGGAAAAGCAACGTTATGCATCATTATTCAAATTTAAATTTGTCACAAAGTCAATTCTTACGACGCAAAAATACGGATCATGTTATCCACAGATAAATAAAATAAAATTGTGGCCCTGTGGGAGAGAGCGAGAGGTAGAGATAATAAAGAACAGAGAGCTAATCGAGAAATAGCAGAACCTTTTAAGTGTGAAGACATCTTGAAATGTTTAATGTGCGTTGGGGTGTCATAGTTAGGGCATGAGGAACGAATGAATGAAGAAATTATATCTGTGGGATGATATAATGAGAATTGAGAAAGAGGAGGAAGACCAAGTAAGAAATGGCTAAAAAGGAGAAATCTGTAAGCTATGCGTTTCTGAAGGTAAAGGGAAATTTAGCAGAAGAGACAATAATCTGAGAAAATTTGATAATGTTCTGCTGACAGGAATAAACCCACACAGCAGTAGAAATGAGAAAAAAAAACAGTAGTTACATTTCAGTGTTAAGAACATAAACTGCTGACTAGACTAGACGGCAGTTCGGAAGGCAGTCGGCTGCTATATGCCCCGTAGCATTTCTGGTATGTGACGTCACAAGCTTGTACAATAGAACCAATCGGAATCAGTCTGTAACAAGTACTTCCGGAGTTCGTTTGTTCACGTGTGAGTGTTTCAATACATTGAATAAGTAAAACTAACACTTACTGTGTGTGTGTATGATAAATAAATGGAAGCAGAGACTGTAAAAACACAAGTATTATACAGGTAGGCGCGAAAATTAGTGTTTAAGGTGTATAATTATTTTAAAAACGTTGACGATCAGAACGCTGCCGGCCATCTTGATGCTGGCTGCAACGTTGCCAATGTACAAGAACAACTGCAGAAGCATGTGGTGTGGGATAGAGAACCGTGCAAAGAATATTGTTAGTGAAGGAAAGAGGGTTTGTTTGGTGTCATGCTTACAGTAATCAACGGCTAAGATCATTATTGTCTTTTGATAATTTCAATTCTCTGCTGCGCTATTTGTATTGCACGTGCTCGTGAATTACGATGTGGCAATGTTGTACGCTGCCTTGCCCTCTCTATCTGTCTCTCTCGACGCAAACGCTAGCAGACTACCGCCTTCCGAATTGCCGTCGACTCTAATGGAATATGAACTATTTATTAAGATATTATCAATTTTGAATGTTCAGCAATTGATCTTACAAACCTGGCAGTGGCGTCGATACATAAAACCTTTAATTCGACTCCTAGTTCACGTTTTTCATGAAAGCTCAAAACGCTCTTTATGTATTATTAGTACCCATGATGGTAAATCTACTAGAAAAATAATTGGTACTTTACATCACCACTTCTTGAATCACCAGACCACTTTGTATACTAAAATGTAATGACTATTGCAGGTTACAGCAAAGATCTGTTCTTAAAGTACAGAGGAGCCAACCCTACAAAACATTATTCCACACATGATGTGGCTCAATATGTCACTGAACCTCTGTACGAGTATGTATAAATTTCCCGGCTTCGCGCATAACAGCGAAAGTATTAAGTTATTTTCTTACAAGATTTTATATCGAGGTCAGAGTCGACTAGGATTACACAATTCTGCTTAGAAATAATATTATTCTCTTTATATATTTCTGTGTATTAACTTTTATATTTCTTGTCTAGGTAGATGGAACTACATCAGAAGATGAGCTTTCCTGACTGTTTATATATTCTATGTAATTTAGTACAAATAAATATCAAATATCAAATTATTAAGTACTATTATATCATCACCAGGGACAGGTATTTATGGAGATTAATTTTTATCATTTGTGTTTTTTTTAATATTGGTGTCAGCGAAGATTGATTTGTACTCTTGATGGGGATTAATGGAAATTTTGGAAAATACAATTATTTTTAGAATTGGAATATTAACTCAGTATGAATATTACTTTCCAAATAATTAACATTAAAGGTTCGTTGGATTCTGGTAAAGGTGCGGTATGGCCAATAGACAATATTTGTTGGATTGAGACTGTATTTAACACACATTCATTAAAAACGAAAAAAAACTTGCAGCCCTCAAATTAACATTTTCAAATTATTAATGAATTGTTGAATTCTCCGTCTTTTGAGTTCACTAATGTAATCATAACACCTGAAATACCATGTAATATAGTCTACTGGGATACATAACAAATTCAAGTGAAAAAAAAATCCGAAAAAAAAAACTCAGAATATGAAATTCGCTATAAAACGGCGCAATAGCAATAATTCGCGAATGTGTGCATATTTCGCCTTTAGAATTCCATTTCGCGATTTGTCGCGATTGTTTTATCCGCACAATTATTAATCAGAATAACTTAATTCGTAAAGATTAGTAACAATCGATTGTATATTTATTAGATCGTGATTTTCGCGATCTCCATAAATACCCGGCCCTGATCATCGCCCGTGTTTCTGAACCTTGTGTCAATAAGAAGATTGCCACTAATATCATACTCTATATCAAATACATACAATCAGTCCAATTCTGAAAACAAAAATTAATTTAAAGTAAAAATGAGTGTTTTGTCCTCTATTTTTCTTTTTCTTACATCTTTCTAGGTTGGCTGCTTTCTACAGAATGCTGTCCTATTATCAGCGACGTTGTGAGGCGAAGAAAGAAGAGCCAAGGATATGAATACGTCAGTGAGAAAAGCACTCTTAGAGACCAGACGTGTCAAAGAACCCAGGATGATGACTCTTGAAGGAATTACCATACGACGCTAGAGCAGAAGAAGACGTATAGGTCTACATGGAAGACGTAAGAACTGCCTAAAGCTCGAGGTGGTTGTTTATAATTCGAGTTAATTATTCTCTTCAAAAACGTCTTGAAAAGTTAACTCCAACTTGTGTCACAGAGAGTATTGAGTACGGCTGAAAATTATTTATTATGTGCAAGCATTGTTATTTAGTGATATTTTTAACTTCATTGCGAAAAACAGCTGCAATATTACGACTTAAATGAAAGGGACCAGCATAATTTTGTTTTCTGAAACATTTTTGCAAATTTAAACTAGTTGTATATTTTAACTGACTGGAAGCAATAAAGGTAGTCTTGATACAACTAACAATAATTCATCTGGACGGCTCTCGCAACGTCGTGGTGCTTAGTGGCAATGCCTCAGCTTCTTCTCAATCAACCACAGCTGTTGAAATCCAATACTCAATAAAATATCCTTATATAGCGGGAAAGGAAATAAGATTTCAATGGATCCTCTCATATTGCGAAATTGATGATACGAGTAATTGAGAACAGACTTTTTAGCCAAAAAGGAAACTAAAACTACATCAACAGCAATGGGCGTACCTACACTTTCATTCCATTCCGCTAAACCTCACATAAACAAATCAGGACATTTACAGAGAGTTCAGACAACAAAGGATCCAACCTTGTGAGAGAAACGATTTAAGGACAGTTCGTCCAATATTTTTGGTCGAATCTTACGTTGTCCTATGGAAAACTCGTCCAAAAGGACATTTTGTCCAATTCTCATTAGTCCAATATGACATTTCATCCAAAATAAATTAGTCTAGCCACCGGCGTGGCTCAGTCGGTTAAGGCGCTTGCCTGCCGGTCTGATGTTGTGCTCGGGCGCGGGTTCGATTTCCGCTTGGGCTGATTACCTGGTTGGGTTTTTTCCGAGGTTTTTCCCAATCGTAAGGTGAATGCCAGGTAATCTATGGCAAATCCTCGGCCTCATCTCGCTATCGCCAATCTCATCGACGCTAAATAACCTCGTAGTTGATACAGCGTCGTTAAAAACCAACAAAAAATTAGACTAATGTAAAATTTTGACCAATCTAAATTTAATTGGCATGCATTTGTACATCATAATATTAAATTACAATAGTGAAACTACTGAATCAGCTTAGTATTAAATTGTAACAAAACTAACATAATTCAATTTAAATCCTGTCCAGATTCAACCTCGCAAATTCCAAGCGCAATGATTAACAATAGATTTTTATTAGAAATAACACCAACCAAATTTCTTGGCTTAAAAATCGATAATGTGTTAAATTGGAAAAATCATATTAAAGAAATTACCCCCAAACTAAATTCAGCATGTTTTGCTATTAGATCTATGCTAAAGTTACTAAATATCAATACCTTAAAAACAATACACTTTGCATACTTCCACTCGGTAATGAGTTTTGGGATAATATTCTGGGGAAATTCCACAGATAGTAACAGTATATTCCTACTACAAAAAAAGAGTAATTAGAATAATAGTAGGTGCCAAATCTTGGGAATCGTGTAGGACTATTTTCAAAAAACTACAAATAATGCCCATGGCTTGTCAGTATATTTTTTCATTAATAATCTTCCTGGTATGTAATCGTGAAAACTTTGTAACTAATTCAACAGTTCATAGCATAAATACACGTAAAAAATGACTTTCATACTCCATCGATCGGAAAGTTTATCATGCTATCAAAAATGAGTGCGTTATATGGCAGTAAAAATGTTTAATAGCCTCCATATCGATATAAAAAATGAAACTCAAAACATAAGATTATTTAGGGCCAAATTTAAAAAGTACCTAATTTCTCACGCCTTCTATTCTGTAGGTGAATTCATGACATTCAATAACGCTTCATGAAATTGATACTAAAACTTTGAGTTGTACTAGTAGACTA
Organism: Periplaneta americana; assembly: GCF_040183065.1. Lineage (NCBI taxonomy): Eukaryota > Metazoa > Arthropoda > Insecta > Blattodea > Blattidae > Periplaneta > Periplaneta americana. Next base: position 54,852,908 of record NC_091131.1, on the reverse strand, counting down.
TATTGTAAACCTCTTCTGTGTATATTTCATCTAGACTGTGACTATAAATTAAGACTTTATAATAGTATTAAGTTTTTTGACTTGTTCCATATTCTAGCTGTAAAGCAATGTATGAATACCATGGAATGTTAATAAATACAATACAATACAATACAATACAATACAATACAATACAATACAATATAATATAATACAATACAATACTTCCTCAACGACATCTTCCGCTGGGTTTACTTTCAAACGGTGAAATTGACCAGAGGTACCGGTATGTTGAAATCCGATTTTCAGCTTTATACTGGGATATTGCTGTACTAAGGAGAAAATGTGCTCTTGGTTATGTAGATGCCGGTTGTTCATTGGAGCTCTATGTTCATTTGATCTCAGAGAAGGCGTATGATTTCCTGTTCGTTCTGCCTCCGCTCCTTCTTCAGGGAGTCAATGAGCCTCCAAAGTGATGGATGGTGAGTCAATAACAATAATTTTGAAGACAAAACTTTCCCTCTTTTACTCATAATTTCTGCCATATTCAGAACTGAACACGTGAATGATTAGAAGTTACTGGAAATTTTAAATTACTGTGAAAACAGAAATGTTAAGTTACTGTGGAAACGGAATGACATTGGTGTCTTTGTTGCATTGGTTGACTATTCCACGAGACAAAAGTACAGGGGACGAACCAGATTTGACGAAATGTCCTTCTAGACAAGACAAGTTATGGACAAAATTGATACACTGGACGAGATTTGGATTGGACGAAATGTGCTGACAGCGACAGAAACACCAGATACCAAAGCATCCGAGAAGAGATACGGTTGCTGCTGTACGTACGTACGGATAGGTCTAATCACTGAACGCGACTCCGCTCCGTAGGCTCAACATCATGCCTTCTGTTAGGTATGCCTTGTGTGTGAAAGAAGTGTCAATTATAGACTGAGAACATGTGAATAAGTAGTGCTGTAAAGAATGTCAGGGAAAAAAATAACACTCTTAAAGATCTGTACTGGGAGGTAAGATGACAAATGGCTTTTAATCAAATGTCTTGAGGAATGAATGAATGAATGAATGAATGAATGAATGAAGAATGAATGAATGAATGAATGAATAAGTAAATAAATAAACAAACAAGTAAATAAGTAAATAAATAAATAAGTAAATAAATAAGTAAATAAATAAATAAGTAAATAAATAAATAAGTAAATAAATAAATAAGCAAATAAATAAGTAAAATAAATAAATAAGTAAATAAATAAATAAGTACATAAGTAAATAAGTAAATAAATAAATAAGTAAATGAGTAAGTAAATAAATAAATAATAAAATGTTTTACTTTGGAAAACGTATTATGTGTCTTTCACGTGTTACATTTTATGTTACCTTGTTTCAGCCTGCTATTGGCCATCACCAGAGCTGGTTTTTGCTGGTCTTGGCGCCTTTTGTTTTGTTTCCTGTGGGAATGTGTTTGTGTAGTGTAATGTGGAGTCAAAAATTTCAGAAAACACACACTCTTTGACTCCACATTACACTACACAAACACATTCCCACAGGAAACAAAACAAAAGGTGCCAAGTCCAACGACAACCAGTTCTGATCATAGCCAATAGCAGGCCGAAACATGTTAACAAGATAACATAAAATTTAACACGTGAAAGACACATAATACGTTTTCCAAAGTGATATACTGTTAAAAGTTATGTAATCAAGATGTATACATGTTTTAACTGATATATATATATATATATAAACAAACTAGTGTAAAACGCCACATAAGCGTAATGCTACTATAGTAGGCTATGTATTAATTTTAACTAAATGACACTATACTAAAAACCAGGTTATGAACCGACTAAACCACATAGTGGCGCGAGATTCAAAACGTGTTCAGCGTTTGTCACCGATATGTTTAAAATAACTACTGTATATAGTTCTCGATAACACTATCAACAATATTAATAATTAAAATTGCTGTTTTAAGAAAGCACGAGCTAATGACGCTGGTACGAAATGAGACTCGTAATGCACGTGGTACTGCAAATGAACTGGGAAGTTTGGCTACACTGTCTCGGTGATTCCGTTGCCAGATTTTCGTTAGCAGACGACATTTTCACGTGGGGTCCAATGAAAAGCTCCGTTCCCCTTTTCCCTTCCAACCACCCACACTCAACGTGTCATCACTGCACAGGCTACCCCTCTAACCCGCACTTTCCTCTCGCTCTCCCAACTACTTCCTGTTTAGTCGGTTCATAACCTGGCTTTTAGTATAATACCAACTTAAATAAAATACTAAATAGTTACGAATAATCTATAAACAATTTATTTCGGAATGCTACAGGTAACAACATATTCTAGTTGGATGATCGTCCACCTCTGCTTCGGCATGTGGCCGTGAGGCCAGCAGCCGGCTAGTCGGTCTTGGCCCTTCGTGGGCTGTAGCGCCACGGATTATTTATTATTATTTACAGGTAACAATATAAATAATAAATAGTCGGCCTGAGTGGCGCAATCGATAGAATGCCGGCCTTTCTGTGCCCGAGATTGCGGGTTCGATCCCGGTCCAGGTCGATGGCATTTAAGAGTGCTTAAATGAGACAGGCTCATGTCAGTAGATTTACTGGCGTGTAAAAGAACTCCTGCGGAACAAAATTCCGACATAACGGCGACGCTGATATAACCTCTGCAGTCAAATAAACCATCCTTTGTAGTTTGCAACAGCATAATTAATGAATGTTATTATATGACAAGCAAGAACAATATCATCTTTTCGAGAAACAAGCTCGCTCCGTAATGCAGATAAGTAATAGTGCGTGTACGTGGATGTGTACGAAAAACCAAGGTATTAAATTTGGCAGCATGGTAGAGTTGCACAGCAGAAGTGAAGATTTGCCGTCTACAACCACGTGACACAGAAGCGTCAGAGATTAACTCTGGATGGCGCAGCTTCAGTGTAAGGATTTGAAGCAGTCCCCCGCCTTCCGAACCCACCTGTAGCTGCAAAGCAAGAAACAGTCCACGTCACGATGCCACGAAAAGGCGTGATATCGCCTTGGATTTCTCCTCGCTCCATCTAATAGCGGGACGGTCGGCTGTATAGGTCATGCGGCGAGGCGAGCTGTCTTTCTTTGCACATAGTCAAATTTCTCCACCAACCAGCATAATTCACAAAGCGCATTCACGTACTTTACACAGTAATTAATACAACATTGTGAAGTTTTATTGTTTACTTAAATGGAAAAAGTATGTGATATGATAACCAGAATCCGCATGTTTAGGCATTTATAATAGTTTGAATAGGCAGGCAAAGCACTGTAAATCTAGAAAAAGCACATCAGGTAGGAAAAAAAAAGAAAGGAATTAAAACATGAAGAATGCACTGCTAAGTTTAGGAAGATAAATAATCTTCTTCTTCTTCTTCTTCTTCTTCTTCTTCTTCTTCTTCTTCAGTCCCTTCTGCTGCTAAGCGTCGGGTTCGCCTCTCTCCGTCCATTTCATCCATTTTTCCCCGGTCTCTACACATTCTCTTCATCTCTACCATTGTTTTTCCTTTCTGTTGGCCTATTCTTTCTATTGTATCCTTCCATTTAATCCTTGGTCTTCCTCTTCTCTTTCTTCCTTCCACTCTCATTCCCATCACCTGTTTAACCTTCCTTTCCTCTCTCATACGATATACATGCCCAAACCATTTCAACTGCCTTTCATTAATCACCTCTGAAAATAAATAATTTATCACTTAATTTATACGATATTCATCCAACACATCTCACTATTCGTTGCACATTAACAGAAGGTAGACTACAGATTTAGATTTTCTCATGTTAAATTCCACCTCCTATCGGCTAGAACAGTTTTGATTACAGTGAAGACCATTTTACTTCAACTGACGTCACCGAGCATATTTTAAGCAGGCTAGCATACATAGACTTCTGTCTACCACAACTGTAGATATCTTTCATTATCGGTCATATTTTATTTCCCGAAAGTCAGTATTTTTAGAGATAATATAGCACGCAATTTTTACTAATGGCTACTGGGTGGGCGAGAGGAGGTTTTAAGCATACTGGAAATTCGGCTTCTATAATGAAATAAGTTCTGTGGGACAGTAAACATTAAACTTGAACATGGGTGAATAAATTGGAGGCAAAAGTATTTGTATTTTGACAGTTAAAAATGCAAAGGTTATGCCTATCGGAAACGAGAAAGAAACTTGCACAAATATGAAATTAATAAAATTAAATATGTATATGTTAAAATTTATCTTCTTCGAAACGGTCTTTTTTTTTCTCTAACAATTCATTTCAAATGTACAATAGGCTACTAGAAACAAAACATGGGCTGGCTCTTAGTCGAGAATCGCTTTGCAAGAAGGTTTAAGCATGTGTTCTCATATTGCCTAACTACAAGCACTACACATGCGCAGTGTTGTATTTGAAACTTTGACAATAGGCCTAATTGTTACCGATACTAGATATTTCAAATAAATTTACTTTGCATGTTTTTGCATATTTCTGGCTTGATTTTGCATATATCAGACTTTTTTTTGTGCATATAAATCCTAGCCCTACTGATAACAAATAACAGATTGCACTTTCAAGACAACTTTTATCAATTTCACTATGCTGCCATCTAGCGACTGCAAAATAAGTCACGTTATAGGTAACCCTGATGGAATTGCATGGAGTAATAGCTTGCAGTAGTACTAACATCTACTGGTCCTTACCAAAAAGTTCATTTCTGATAGTGGAGAGCCCAGTGGTTCTTCTTATTTATATGTTGCCATTTCATAATATGGGAATGGTCAATCTGATATATAGATGATCAGGATCAATATCAAGAAGAGTTGGACAGGCAAGTGCTGAGATTTTACACCGACGGAGTCGATTTTTTTTCCTATGTGGCAAATTTATGATTTAAAGGAAGAAATACACATGAAAGGAAGAAGACTGCGTACAGCACTAAACAAGACCGGGAGGCTTATATGCCTTCCTTACTTTATTTGAAAAGAAAAAAAAAAGACTTCGTTATCTCAAGAAGAGTCGAAAACTGTAGATTATTATCGTACACGAAAGTTCGTAAGTTAAATCGATATGAGAGTGAGCTTGATAATACTTGCGCACTTTGTACAATATTTCTTGTGTTCTTTGATTAAAAAAAACTAACTATACATTGATGATTTTTCATTGTAATATTTATTGAATACATGAATGCTACAAGAAGAAGTAGAAAACACTTTAACAAAAGATAAGGTAGGCATTCACTATTGATGATATAAGACATGGCACCGGCATATCAATTCAATTCGCAGAAGAGGGATAAACATAAATATCTGTCGGCTCGTGATGAGGTGACTCAGGAGAAGACGAGCGCGGACTGAGGAGAAAGTGTGGTGAACAGATAACGTTACGACACCAGTGCAATATTTTTACTACTAGTAAGGGGAACTAATGTTTCTGCTTACTAAAGTCCCGTCGCTCTTATTTCCGGCAGCCAATGACGTTGCAGGTAGGCTACATTTAAACGTGTGCGTCTTGACATTCGCTGCTGATGACGCTATGCATTTCCTAAGGCTCGATAAATACTTAATACAATCGCCTTCCATTTTGGCTCTTTCGTTGGCCTTCGCAGAAAACACACGAGGACGTTATTTGCCGCTCAATTACAGTGCGTTTGATTTATTATCATAGGAGCTACGGCATGATAATCTTTAACGGTGCGGCTTATAGATTCTTCGTCTGGTAGCTCGGCAACGAAAGAAAAAAAATGACGAACGATAATACAGGCCTCGCAAGCAGAGAATACCGACGGAAGGAATACGAATGAAACAATGCGATAAGAAAGAGCGGGCGACAGGAAAGATTACGAGATAGGTTGAAGGATATTCAAGAGTACAGTCGGAAGAGAAATGACATCGATAGAATCAGTCTTGCGTTGTGATAGTTACATTACGAATTTAGTTTGTTCCATTGCATGTGAATACGTGTCTTGTATCGCACGGTATTATCATTTTATTCGTAAACATATGTTGCGCGTTTAATTAGCTTCGAATTTTTCTCTTGCTACGTTCATTATTTCCACAGCGATGTCCTCATTTGTTCATCTTCTTGGAAGAGACTGTACTTCCATCGGCTCGCACCTCTCCCCCCTCGGCGTGCCTACATACACACGTCAAAGCAGACAGCAATGCTACCATTGCTTTTCGGTAATCGTTCCTTGCGCGAGCTATATTTACCTAGAATTTATAGAGCCTTCACTTCCTAAGACGTGAGCAAAATGGAGGAGTCACGCCGGAAATAACAGCGACGCGACTATAGTAGTACAAGTATTGCACGTGTTGTAACGTTATCTGTTCACCACTCTTTCTCCTCAGTCCGCGCTCGTCTTCTCCAGAGTCACCTACTATAGGTACTCTTTGTGGCTTGTTCAGAGATAAGTATAGTACGATTATTTATTTTAGTCCTGACAGTCACTGACAATGTACGCCTGGGTCAGGCGAGTCTATTAGGCTAAGTTACGTCAAGGGGTGTTCGGGTTAGTCAGTCGCTTGCATTCAGAGCGATCGAATGTCACGCGTGCGGTAGAACGGCGTGTTTCCAGTACAGTTAAGCTGCACTGCATTTCTTTACCGACCGCTCGCCCTTATCTCTACTCCGGAGCTCTCCCTACTCCTCCTATTACTTCCCATCTTTCGCATCGCCAAGCTGTCAGGACTAAATAATCGGTATGTAGATGGCAGTGATATTGAGTTCTAGACGACTTGGAAGTCTATAGACTGGAAATGAAACCCCACAATCGCCAGGAATCATTCGAACACAAAAGTGACACTGTGATAAAATCGCTATTACATATAACAGCGATTTTTCCGGAGCTGTGACGGCAAAACACTGTCACATCCCACCTCTAGTAACTTAGTTCCACCCGATTGAGAATATCACAAGGTCCCGATTTAGACAACGTAGGGAAATACAAGACAGACTTACTTCGAAGAGGAGGCGCTAGTCCATCGTTCGAAGCAATCTTTCAACCGTACACCAGATCGGAGTGAATGAAGAGACCATAAAAGCTATACATATGAATTGTCGAAGTAATTACTGTTCAATGAATTTAACATAGCAAGCTGAAGTGTTCGGCAAAACTTGCTCCGAAGCCAAAATAGTACTCTTTCCATGTTGTTTTCGTGTTAGGCTTGTTTCCCCCGAGTAAATGTGGGTGGAGCCGTCGCAACATGCCGTTCAGGTCAGAGGACAACGCCTCTCATCTGACCTGCACCTCGTGAGATGAAACATGGGGGAGTGGTCAAGACAGCAAAATCGATCTATCGATCAAATGGGCGACAATCGCAGTAAACCTAACCGACGCACATAGTTGGAAGGATATTCTTGAAATAATTTCTATTAAAACTGTCGTTTATTTGAGAAAATTAAGAAAGCAATGTAAACTGCACAAACTTTCAAAATACGATTCACTCGAACTTAACATAGCTCATACATCTTACACACTGATAATAGGTTGGTTTTGTAGACCTTTCAAGTCGCATCATTTTCATTTCTTTTCCTTGCGCGGCGGAGGTAGAGACAGTAGTTTTATAATTTTTTGACTCATAGCATTGTGGTATGCGTATAGTCTCCTGTACACGCTGTGTAAGTCGTAAAGAACTAGAGAGAAGGATCTCCATTGCTTCCTTAATCTTGACTTTAAAAAAGCAATCGACAAGGTACACGTCCCTGCTGCTTTATTCCTCTGAGAAATAACCACAAAACTCATTTAATAGAAGGCCTAGTGGCTAAAGGTCGTTCTAGAAGTTTTATAGGGGAGAATTAAACTCGCGGTCTTGCAGTACGTAACTAGTAGCTCCACCAATTCTCAGTTCGTTAGTACACATTCTGGCTAGACTAATTACTGTAGAACACGAAATGGCAGTGTACAATGTGCTAGCTTTCCTAGCAGCATTCGTAGAATACAATGCAACTTTAGATACACCAAGGTCCTGCAAGTTGTATACAACAGGGGATGTTATCTATCAACGGCACGCTATTAAAATAACGATGTTGTTCAGTCAATTATCCGAAGAAAGGTTTGAACCTCATAAGAGACACCAATAGGGCATCAGCCATGAGGCAACTAAGCCAGGTAATAATGAGCCCATTCCTTTTCCCCTTCAAAATCATTATTATTGTAAGCAAATTATGTAACATACGGTTTTGTGAACTAACGGTCAGCGTCCCTCACTACGAATCATGAGATCTTGGGTTCGATTCTCGTCGTAAGCATCGAAATTTGTCCTTAAGGGGTTAGGTACAGCTTACAGCTGTAAAATTTTGGAAATATTCAACATTTTTTCCCTCCATTACTGTATCTTTCACAATAATGAAAATTAGTATGTGTAAAACATTGCTATATGAACAAATATATATATATATATATATATATATATATATATATATATATATATATATATATATATATATATATTTACGATTAAAAATATTTAAATTTTTTTTCAAAATTCAGTTCACTTTGCAGTGATGAAGCGTTTTCCACATAACTCAAAAACTATCCAACATTCTGGGTAATAAAATTTTTTGTGTGTATTTATGCATGTCATATCTACAATATGATGCAAGATCACTTCTCTATCTTTGATAGATTGTCGGATAAAAAATAAATTTATTTAAAAAAGGATCAAATATCAGTAGGCCTACTTTCTTGTAACACAAAATTAAAAAAATATATTTATTAAGGAATGTAGTTGAACGAGCATGATATTATAAATGTGAATTTAAACAATAAAATAAAAGAGAGAGAACATGAAAGAGTTAACAAGTTTATGAGTTATGAGGGAAAAGCTCCATCACTGCACAATGAACTACCACCATTATGATTTTTTTAAATCGTAAAAATATTTCTTCCATATAGCAGAAGGATAGTGTTTTACACATACAAATTTTCATTATGGTACAAAATACAGTAATGGAGGAAAAAACGTTGAATGTTTCTAAAAAGTTTTACTGCTGTAAGCTGTACCTAACCCCTTAAAGAGACTAATACTTGCATTTGAAGTCTTTTCTGGAATACGATGTTTCTGAACTCGTAAAATTTCAGAAATTACCTGTGTATTTGTATAGAGTATTAAGATTTTGTATAAGAAAAACGTACTAGTGTTCCCTTATTAGAAATAAATTTAATTAGAAATGAAATATCAATGTTAAAGATTTCAATAGAAAAAAAATAGGTTTTGGATCGTCACAAAAGTATTGGATTATTGTACGTTCGCTCGGAGAAGAACCAGGGGTGCAATAAGTGGTTACACAACTCGACACGCGACTAAGGAAGCAGCGTTGTGTACGTCACTTAAACGTCCCACTTACGGACTATGTTTATTTTCACTAATAACATTTGTCATTCATGTTAGTCTGATAGAGTCAGGGCCCATCCTATGACAGTATCGGAAACCCTTACTACCACTCTAGACTCTAGGCTATTTTCAACCATTGTAGATGATAGATGAAATAAGAGGGAGGTGGAAAGTGTTGGTGAAATGGTATAAGGAAACGGAAGTACCTCAACAAAAATCCTTTGCAATATCTGCTTTGTCCACCACAATTTCCATCACGACCTGACCGGGAATCGAACCCGGGTCGCTGGAAGATCAAAGGGCTAACGTTGAGCCACATACGCGGCTACACTACACCCTTCGAACATTTTTTTAACAAACACGGACAAGTTGGCTGTTTATATCTTGTATGTGTACATAAATACTTTCGGGACAGTAAAAATACAGTAATTTTATTATAGTCACGCAACAACAGAAATACTGTGCCTAAATCTTGATCTCCCTGTAATATTTCGGTGACCCTATATTGTAACAGCTAGGTAAACAAAGGCCTTCGCTCATTACGTCATCTACTCGTAAGTGGCTACGATTATTCTGCGCAGAAAACGCATGTGATACGGCGAACAAAGAATTGTATGTATTACAGCACAAGTGTCCATGACGCGTGGGAGTCGGAGGAGGGAGAAAATTGATTGTTTGTGTGTGTTTCTGGGTGTGGTGTGCGACACATTAGTGCTCTGCGTTTCTTATTAATGAAAATAGAGAATAGTAGTAAAGAGAATCAACGATGTTCCATGTCAATTTGTTTTTAATTTATTGAGTATGTCCCAACGAGTGTAACTCATATGTAGGGGCTATACAAGAACACATACATATGTTGTACAATGTAACTTAAAAAGCAATGAAACTACAGTCTGTGGAAAACATACAATATCTCAAGAATTTATTCAAGAAATAAAGAAAAATAAGGACAAATAGTAAGATTTCATAAAATTTTGGACAGAAAGAAGAAAAAGTTTGAAACCATGAAATAAATAAATCAACTGAGAATTAAAATAAATAACCTTCCCAAAAACGTATTTTAAACAATTCTTAAAACACCGGCAATTTGGTAAAATTCTATATTCTAAAGGAAGTTGGTTAAAAGTTGTTATTAAAAATGCTTAATTCCTTTCGTTCATTAAATTACTGAGCTATGCTGAGAAAAAAATATTTTTTCTTTTTGCTTTGTTAAATGAATATGTATATCTTTATTAAACTGAAATATACGCCTAATATTACTTACTTAGTTACTGGCTTTTAAGGAACCCGGAGGTTCATTGCCGCCCTCACATAAACCCGCCATTGGTCCCTGTCCTGAGCAAGATTAATCCATTCTCTATCATCATATCCCACCTCCCTCAAATCCATTTTAATATTATCTTCCCATCTACGTCTCGCCCTTCCTAAAGGTCTTTTTCCCTCCGGCCTCCCAACTAACACTCTATATGCATTTCTGGATTCGCCCATACGTGCTACATTCGCTGCCCATCTCGAACGTCTAGATTTAATGTTCCTAACTATGTCAGGTGAAGAATACAATGTGTGCAGTTCTGTGTTGTGTACCTTTCTCCATTCTCCTGTAACTTCATCCCTCTTAGCCCCAAATATTTTCCTAAGCACCTTATTCTCAAACACCTATGTTCCTCTCTCAAAGTGAGAGTCCAAGTTTCACAACCATAAAGAACAACCGGTAATATAACTGTTTTATAAATTCTTTCAGAAATATAATATTACTATGTATTAAATTGTTAATAACTTTGTATGTGAAAATACCAGCACCTAATTTAATAATTGATTCAACTGGTAGAACGAAAAAAAAATGTTATAGATATTTAACTGGAATCAAATAATGAAAACCCAATAAATTTATTAAAGCTCTATTGTCTGCAATATACGTTATACGTACAACGCAAGAAATTAAATTAATGACTTTGTAAGAAGAAAAAAACCGAATCTTGGCGACAGAAATAAGTACATAGAAATGAAGAATAGAAATACGAAACAAGTGAACGAAGAAATGAAAGGTTTACTACAATTCAGTATAGAACGGGGCTGTACAAACTAGAGTTCGAATCTGACCTGTAAAAAATGTTTCCCTCTTCTGTAACTTGGAAACGATTCTGGGATCCAGCGCAGTAGTGCTGCCAACACATACACACAGCGAATCTGATATTTAATGATTAAAAGGTGAAGAAAACCATGACTACACAGGAAAATTTCTGATAATAAAGAGACAGCGGTGAATTGAGAGGAAGCGACTATATAAATAGGAGTGTCTTTAGGAAAACTGCTACAACGTCCTTGTCCAAAACAATTTCGCACGAAGATGTCAGCATTTGAACCTGTGTCTCTGTGGTGGCTAATGACACATAACGACTGGCCAGAGTGACATGGCGTTCTCTTGTCTGCGGCTGGATACAGCCCCCAGACGAGAGGCACATTTCTAAAAATAGCGGTCGTAAACTAGCACCCACATTCCTGTCCATTCCCGGCGATACAGGGACGTTAAAAATACCCTTTTCCGGCGCCGTTACAGTGACAGAGTACTGCCATATCGTGCCTTCGCGAAGTCTTATCGCACAGAACAGAGACGACTGACTGACACTCCAGACAAATAGGCAGTGCTGCAATTATCCACTATTTTCAAACTACAGAAACTATTCAGAGACGTTGAAGTGATGATAGACAAAACTAGAATGAACGAGGAAGAACATAGGGAACCGAAGTAAAAGTAGTATCCACGCACACGACGCAAAGATGTAAAAAGTTTGGGAGGAAGAATTTAAATTTGAATTTATTGTTAGCAAAAACTAAATACAGGCTATTTAGGCTATAAAGAATTTACAACTATACTATATACGCCCTATATATCTTATATATATTGTAGCCCTATATAATGTTAAATATACAAATAATAGTTTTAAAAACGAGTTTTTCTTAATAATTACAAAATGAAAAGGAAAATCAAAATAAAAAGAAAAGAATTCTTATATTCTAGCGCCATCGCAGTACTCGGGAAGTTCAGTAATATTAATACCAAGATAATAACAATAATATAACGAAAAACATAGGCTAGTGTACAATAATGAATAAAAAATTAATTAAAAAAAACAATTTGCATGATTTATGAGGAAATATACAAAAGAAATGTATTAAATTAAATGTTTAATTTATAAAATACTAAGAAATACACTACTGGAACTAAATGACAGCTGTAAGCAGTACGGGATGAAGATAAATGCAAACAAGACGAAGACCCTGGTTGTCGGAAGAAAAGTAAAGAAGATAAACGTGTGAAAAGTAAATGAGGCAGTAGACCAAGCGGACAGCTTCATATACTTGAAGTGTACTATAAGCAGTAACATGAGCTGCTGCCAAGAAGTCAAAAGGAGAATAGTAATGGCAAAGGAAGCTTTTAATAGGAAAAGAAGCATCTTCTGCGGACCTGTGGAAAAAGAACTAAGGAAGAGACTAATGAAGTGCTTTGTGTGAAGTGTAGCATTGTATGGAGTAGAAACATGGACATTACGACGAAGCGAAGAGAAGCGACTAGAAGCATTTGAAATGTGATATGAAGAAAGATGGAGCGCGTGAAATGGACAGACAGAATAAGAAATGAAGCTGTGTTGGAAAGAGTGGATGAAGAAAGAATGATGCTGGAACTGATGAGGAAGAGAAAGAGGAATTGGTTGGGTCACTGGCTGAGAAGAAACTGCCTACTGAAGGATACACTGAAAGGAATGGTGAACGGGAGAAGAGTTCGCGCTAGAAGAAGATATCAGATGACTGACGACATTAAGATACGCGTATATGGATCATATGAGAAGAGAAAGAGGAAGGCAGAAAATAGGACTGATTGGAGGAAGCTGGGTTTTGAGTGAAAGACCTGCCCTTGGACAGAACACTGAATGAATGAATGAATGAATGAATGAATGAATGAATGAATGATAATAATAATAATAATAAGAATAATAATAACAATAACAATAGTTTGTTCTCTTCTATCTTGCGGTGGATTTTCTTTACATTTGACCTATACATTAAAGAGACAGATGGCGAGACGACTTTAGTGATAATGGAATCAGTTTGGCGCCAGTCCTCCAACTACATGACAAAGGAAATCATACTGACAATGGAGAAATAATACCCAGACTCTGTGTCGGATTCTAACCCACGTAGCTTCCATGCAGCGTTAAACTGGAATATGCTGCTGCCGGTATGATTATTATGAGAATAACAATAATTTATATATATATATATATATATGTGTGTGTGTGTGTGTGTGTGTGCGCGCGCGTACGTGCGTGCGTGTGCTGGACAACAACCATTCGCCAATGAAAGTCCAGTACAATGATAATATTAATACAATAAAATGAACAATTATGGTACAAATTAACTAAATAATTGAGATAATAACAACAAAATAAAGAACAAAGATTACAATGATTAACTTACAAGAATTAATACCATTAAATTTTAAGGAAAGGAGTTAATCCTTACAGAAAATATTACCAATTTGTGTAGAAAGATTATACAATTCATATTAAAGCAAATGACATTGCCATGTTCTAATAGCCTATAGACTACATTGAATGGATCGAAATCGCCTACATGTAAGTTAGCATTTTTAATACACCTGGAAACCAGAGAGATAGATTTAAAAGTTCATCCTTTAATTTTTTAGTATTTCATGTTGTGTCGCATTTAAAAATTTAATTAATAATTATGATGATGATGATAATAATAATGATAATAATAATAATAATAATAATAATAATAATAATAATAAATGCGAAGAAAACTGCATTCACAAGCCACTTGTATTTGCATTAAATGTGAAACAATAATTGAAAAAAAAAATAAGCCAGCAATTCGTCATCCTATGAACCCTTACTGAATGGCAGCTACCCTTGTGGATTTTTTGTTTAGTCAACTGTTCGAAGACAGGTCTGAACCTCTTAATAGATACAAGAAGGCACCACTTACGAGACAACTAGGCCAGGAGATAATGGGGTAGGGTGGCCAGTTCCTTTCCCTCTCCATTCAATACATCGCCGACTAGCTACATATTATCCTAGTCATACTTCAGATGTATACAAACAAATGTTCTTCCTCTGACATGTATCGTCAAGTGAGACGTACTGCCTGATAATAAGATTATATGTACATATCAACCAGAACCTCATCCAGAGGTATTTGTGCAGATATCAAATGTAAAATATTAAATGCTACAATTTGTGTGTGTGTGTGTATTCTGGTACAAGAGAGCAGACATAGTCAAGAACCTCACGAAAAATGTATTTCGAAACTATAATTTAGAGAGAGAGAGAGAGAGAGAGAGAGAGAGAATATCGAGTTTTATACATGAAATGTTACAGAGATAACAAAATTAGTTTTCCTGGAATACACCTGAAGGGTTTTGTCGCTGCGCGATTGTTTCCAGTCACTGGGCAGGAGACATTAACATGCTGCTTTTGTTTTTCGCCTCTTAGATTTGGGAACTCCGCAAGTCCCTGTCACCTCTCGCCTTCAGATCTCAGTTCCTGCAGTCTTTTATGTAATGACCGTTTGTCCGCCCCCACCCAACTTTCAACGCTCCCAAATGGCGCTGATTGTAAAATGAGCTCAACTTTCTGCTTCGCAAGTCGGTCGGCAACTGTTCGGAACCGGCTTCACGACACCTGAGAGCTGCAGTTTGTCTCCATGGCAACCACGCCGAAGCAGCAATCTACGCTTTTCTCTGCACTTCTCGATACAAAGTTATAGAATTTCAGGGGTGTATATCAAACTGTTCCTGTATTTACCAAACTTATTCTCTCAAAAATGTATCTCTCATCCACGTGCTTAGGCCAGCATTTCTCAAACTATGGTTAACGTAAGACTAGTGATCTTCAAAGTTTTGCCTACATAGAAGCTATTTCAATTACTACATCTATATATATATATATATATATATATATATATATATATATATAATTTGAACTGGTAATGGAAATTACGGGAAAACGACTGAACGGATTTTAATAAATGACCCCTCATTTTGAAGCTTGGAACCCAAAGTTTTTCAGAAAAATAGTAGTTTTCAGTGAAATGTCAATTTTTCAACATAATTTTCCTATTTTCTAAAATCCATCTGTCGTCACTAATTGCATTTCAGAATAAAACAAAACACATACTACAGTAAATAATATTACACGAAGGCCATGATCTGCAAGAATGCTGACATAATTATTTAGAGCTCAAATTAAATTGGTTATTACAAACTTCGAGACTTACTAAAATAATTTACAAGTCTGATTCTGTGGTGTGTAATTTTTTGAGTAGGCCTACAGCTGTGTATTGGATATTAAAAACTACAAAACATGAGGTGGTTTGATGACATTATTACCATTAGAAATGAAATATGTTGTTATTGCTGTTGTTTTCCAATGTCAGGCGTTTCAAAATAAAGTCATTTGACCTCTTGCACTCCAATATTTTTCAAAGAAGAAATTAAATATTATTATAGTTAATGCCATGATGTGACTATTTTGCATTAATTATACATATTAATGCTATATTGATGATATGAAAGTGAAACGTTTTGGGGTTATGTAAGTAGATATAGAGAATATCTTAAATTAGATCTTGATTTCTATAATTAACTGAGTGGCGGCTATATGGTATATGTTACTGAAAACTATAAAACTTACGTAAGATAATAATATTGTTATTAAAAATCAAATATGTTTATAGTTATTAATCAAGTGGGGTTGGGTCTTTTTCATATATTTAATGGCGGTGTGGTGTAGATATTTATATGCGTGATTCTCTTCAGTATTGGCTCGAGAGAGCGCAAAAATTAGAGCTCCTAAGGAAAGGCCAAAATGTATTACTGATAAAATAAGAGGCCTACAAGATTTATAGTCTCCCGATCATTTCAGCAAGATCTCTTAGCAGGATAAAATGATTTTATCCTCTACATTTCAAGGTAGTTTACGAAACATGCAGCAGCTATACCAAGATGCTATGTCTATTGTTCGAAAGCATAGCAAACCTGACATTTTTTTAACTTTCACCTACAATCCGCAATGTCCTGAAATAGCTATTGCTTTACTCCCACATGAAAAACCCACTGATCGTCCTGACATTGTTACTTGCGTTTTCGCGTTCAAACTAAAAAACTGAAGGTGTATAGGTTCAAGAAAAACTATTTGGCATAAAAAATCATTCATAGGGAGTATGTTTCATTATTATGAAAGCAAATAACTTTCAGAATGTCTGGTATTCTTCATTGAAAATAAATATGCAAAATGCTTATTTGAACGTCTAACGAACTTAGTTTGCAGCATTTGCTGCACAAGCCACTAGTATACTTATATTTCGAAGTGTTTTATGCATCATGCATCAGGATTCTAGTGATTATTATTCATGCTTGAACAACTCGGCTATCTTTAATGGGTTGTAACAGAACAGTAGGCCTACACAATATGATCGTTAACACAATGCCCAACATCTCAACTGCTCTTATCGCGGCGATGTTGATTTTAAATGCTACTAAAAATAAAACATTTTCTACCTGCATTCTACGCTCGTTTTTACTGTATTCATGAAACTGCAGACGCTATAGCAACAAACTGCGGCGTTTTGT
This sequence comes from Periplaneta americana, assembly GCF_040183065.1. Classification (NCBI taxonomy): domain Eukaryota; kingdom Metazoa; phylum Arthropoda; class Insecta; order Blattodea; family Blattidae; genus Periplaneta; species Periplaneta americana. The sequence goes on along the minus strand of NC_091131.1, from coordinate 54,835,914 downwards.
AGCTACATAGTCAATGTATTCCAGTTAAATTTCCTGAAAGAAAAAGAATCTTATGACCCTTACAAAATAATTCGACGCGCATCCCTCATCTTGTGATTGTTTTTCACGTGTTGACTCAACGAAATATATGAGAAAGGCGAATGGCCTGAACATTTTACGGAGACAATGTTGGTTCCAATACCGAAGAAAAATAATGCCAAGAAATGTAAGGAGTTCAGGACTATCAATCTAATATCGCACTCGGCGAAGATTATCTTGCGAATACTGCATCGACGTTTATATTCTGAGATGGAAGAACAGTTGGAAGAGCAGTTTGGCTTCACGAAGGGAAAAGATACGAGAGATGCAATTGGACTGCTACGGACAACAGGCGAAAGATACCTCGAGAAGAATAAAGACGTGTAACTTATGTAGTATTTGTTGATTTAGAAAAGGCTATTGACAGACTGGATTGGAATAAACTGATGAAGACCTTAAAGAAAATTGGCGTGGATTGGAAAAACACAGAAGACTATTCAGTAATCTTTATATGAAACAATGAGTGAAAGTCAGGATAGGAGAAGAAATGTCAGAAGGAAATGAAATAGGGAGAGGAGTACGTCAAGAATGTCCTTTATCAGCTACCCTGTTCAACATCTACTTGGAGGATACAGTAAAAAACTGTTTTCAGAACATGGGAGAAGTGACAGTAGGAGGAAGAAGAATAAAGTGCATAAGATTTGCTGATGATATGGCGTTGTTAGCAGAATAGGAAATGATACTAAAGGATATGCTACTGGAATTAATAACAGCTGTGAACAGTATGGGATGACGATAAATGAAAATAAGACGAAGAGCATGATCATAGGAAGAAAAATAGGCCTACAGAAGATAAACTTGCGAATTCTAAATGAGGCAGCAGAGCAAGAGGACAGCTTCAAATACTTGGAGTGTATTGCAAGCAGTATAACATGAGCTGCTGCGAGGAAATCAAAAGGAGGATAGCAATGACCAAGGAAGCTTTTAATAGAAAAAGGAGCATCTTCTGCAGACTTCTGGAAAAAAGACTAAGGAAGAGACTAGTGAAGTGCTTTGTACGGAGTGTAGCATTGTATTGGGGGGGGGCAGAAACATGGACATTGCGACGAAATGGAGAGAAGCGAATAGAAGCATTTGAAATGTGGATAAGGAGAAGAATGGAACGTGTGAAGTGGACAGGCAGAATAAGAAATGAAGCTGTGTTGGAAAGAGTGGGTGAAGAAAGAATGATGCTGAAACCGATCAGGAAGAGAAAAAGGAATTGGATGGATCAGTGGCTGAGAAGAAACTGCCTACTGAAGGATGCACTGACAGGAATGGTGAACGGGAGAAGATTTCGGGGTAGAAGAAATCAGATGATAGACGACATTAAGATATATGGATCTTATGAGGAAACAAAGAGGAAGGTAGAAAATAGGAAAGCCTGGAGAAAGCTGGGTTTGCAGTGAAAGTGCAGTATTTAAAATATGAAGGATAATATATTGACAGCTGGGAAGTCTTAGGTCTTCTATTTGGTGCTCATGACACTATTACTAAATTTAGTGTGTCAGTCTTTAAAAAGTTTGGATTAAATGTTAATGGCCTAAAAGAAATGGGGTTACAAATACTGCGTAATTCACAATAGGCCTATTACATTGTACATAAACACCTCTACATAATTTAATATATTTTAGTAACAGGTCTGTAGAGATTTTTTAATAACATTTATTATTCTATTATATAGATAACTGCTCATCTTTCTTTTAGGGAAGTTAATTCCGTTTTCTTTAATTTCCAAAAGAATATTTTTATTGTAAATTATCTTCCAAGATCATATTAGTGGATTGAATATTTACAGTTCCCCAGAGAAGGGCAACTAACCTCTTACAGGATTTTGTCTCAAACAATGCAAGAAACAAGAGCATCTGGTTAGACATAAACCTTCAGGAAAAGAGTCATGAACAGAATCATAAATATATGGTTAGCTTACAAGCAAAACACATTACGCTAAGTCAAAATTATTACTTCTGAGACAAAGGTGTTTTTCTTCTGACAAAACTGAATTCTCAGAATATTATCTATTATTTTTAGTAAGTTCTTTCTCTTTAAGTCTACTTCATTTTCCAATTCTAAGTTTATAACTGCACATATTATGTGCATTACTGTGTACACGCCTTTTTCTCAGAAGTAGCTACTATTTTTTACTTAATATGCTTTGCTTGTAAACCGACGATATGGGGTCGGCAATGAAACAGGGAAACGCCTAACTCCTATTGTAGATATAAATACTTTTTATGCATTTCCTTTGGACTACTTTACGGCTCAGAATCGTTTCCAAAATGAAAACATTCATATACGCATGGCCAGGGTTTTTTTGTGAGACTGTTTCAAATTTTTCGTGAAAAATAAATAAAATACCGTACTTACGGTTAAAAATGTGACAGTAATTTCACGAAAATTTCATGATTATTTTCTTTTCACGATATACACATAGTCTTCTGCTAAATGGCAAATCTTTCACTGCAAATCCAGCATACTCCAATCTTTCCTATTTTCTGCCTTCCTCTTAGTCTTCTAAATCAACCTCATTGCTACTTAACTCAGTTTTATACACAAGCCCATTAGCCCAGTCATCAACGGTTCTGTAGGCCATTAAAGATAATACTATAACATATACTCCGTTTTTGAAATCTGTAGAGTATAGGAGACGAAACGAATCCTTTGTGCAAGTGCTGAGGGGAGGGGGCCAGTCCAATGACCGCTCTGGGGAAGTGTCTGAAATGCCAACCTACATAACACCTTCCGTCACGCTCATATCTTACCCCTTAGCGGCCGCGAGCCGATGCAACCCGGAAGACACTCTCCCCCACTGATAGGCTCCACCCAAACGTGTCGACTAAAGCCTTGGTTTTTCTGAACCGACGCATGCGATTTGCGCACCTCGCATGCGTCGGTTCAGAAAAACCAAGACTTTACAGATTTCAGAAACGGAGTGATAGTTCCCAAATAATTTGTTCCCTTATTCTTTTGTAGTTAACATCTTCAAAACTAAAATGTTTTATTTCTTAAAAATTACTTTTAAAGTGCCATTTTTTCGGTTTTATCCCGGATATAAAGCTTTTTCACAGAAACAGCTGAGTTTCGCGAAAATTCACGAGAAAATACTGTCAAAGATCAGTCACATTTATGTATGATAAAACCTGCATATCGTCGTTGATTTTATGAAACCTCCTATGTGAGAGAACACAACATAATTTTTCAAAGCCACCGGCGTAGCTCTGTCGGCTAAGACGCTTGCCTGCCGATCCGGAGTTGAATTTGGGCGCGGGTTCCATTCCCGCTTGCGCTGATTACCTGGTTGGGTTCTTTCTAGGTTTTCCCAACCATAAGGCCAATGTCAGATAATCTATGGCGAATTCTCGGCTCATCTCGCCAAATATCATCACGCTATCACCAATACCATCGACGCTAAATAACCTCGTAGTTGGTACAGCGTTAAATAACCAAGTAAAATAAAAAAAATTCAAGAGGAAGAACAAATTAATTAAAAATCAATGGGCCTACATAATAATTATGAAGCAATTCGGTAGAAAACGATGATCAATATGACGAACATAAATGATATCATCGAGAATCAGTGTAGGCCTATTGATATTTAAATAATGTTTTCTTAGTATTGAAAAATTACTTTCTGTACTGTTACATAAGAGGTGTCCATAAAATCGATGACGATATGTTTCTTAGTGCATTTCTGTCACATTTCACGTTTATCGCCAAAAAAAAAAAAAAAAGCTCCGCATACAAGTGTGAATCGGGAACACTCTTTATCATTTATACGTACGTGCATGAATCGACTGTGACCAAATTTCACTGGTAATGTAATTAGTATGGTACAATATAATCGCTTAAGGTAACGGAGAAACAACAAAATACGAGGGATATATTACTGTGTACTCATTCACTCTAACAGGAAGGCAAATCTACATTTCGCTACTCGGAATCGAACTAAGGTCTGATGAAGTTGCAGCCACTAACACAACCATCTGATAAGATAACTAAGTCCTTGTTTTAATATTTAATTAACATCAAAAACGTGCTTGTAAATCTCATTAGCTGTCCCAATCCAACGCAATCCAGAGTCCAAATACGTGCAATTTGTTATTTCCATACGTTGCACATTTTTATCTTTGTCACAAAAGTGTATGTGGGTGTGTATATGCACATGAGGTTCCATTCCAGTAATTTCACGTGTGCCGCATAACAGTGAGGTTGCATCATGATGCTCACATGTTTTATTCATAGACGTTTTTGTGTCGTTTGCTACTCGCAATAGTTGTGACTTTACACAAAACCTTTAGCTAACACTTCTGCAATATCGATCTGTCAATATGCGCTCAAAGGCAATGGCAAAAGAACGAGAGATTCAATGGGAATGTGAACTAACCTAACCCACAACTGAAATGACAGATATTAGTTTTTTTTAGAATTCTAGTGTCTGTCACAATCTCATAATCAAAGTCGGGCCTATAAGTAATCTTTCGCTGTGACTTACGCAGTAGAATTTTCAACTGCAAATCCAGTGGCCCCGAGATTCATTTTGTGCAGAGAAGCAGACATTTATCTTTCTTACACAGAGACTGGATATGTCCTTTGCCATGCTTGTCTTCATTGTGCTCATGCTCTATATTTGCCACACTACAGTCGAACTTCGATATCTCGAAGTACTACTTCCGGAAACTGGTAATGTTCCGAGTTATCGAAAATTCGAGATATAGCAAATGTGAAAAAAATTCCAATACCATAAATAAAATTATTAATGACAAATATTATCGCTTAACTTTCAACATAGAGAAATCGAGGTTGTCCATAGATCCTTTCTTTGCTTTTCAGGATGACGATTTTAGCAATTACTCATAAAAAAATTTGAGAAGAATAATGTTAATGACATGCCATTATGTCCTCGTAGTCTAAAAATTCATCAGAATCGGGTTCGATTCCCAATAGTGAAGTGTAGATCTGGCCAGCGATCGTGGTTTTAAATTTCAGGCCAGCTTGGAAGAATGGAACTTGTTTCAAGGTTGGCAAGGCGCATGCATGCTGGGACCAATGCTTTATTTCTTTATCAAAATATTTGATTCAGCCTAGGACTCGCGTTACGAAATGCGAGCTGATTCGATTCCCCATGTGGAAGGTTTTCTTTCATGAAATTTCGGTTAGTGTACGGACCTATGCCCAACCAGCATCGCGACGAATTTAGGGAACTGTGATAGGTAGCGAATACCTTCGTTCTGGTTGCATGATCGTTCACTTCTGCTGAGGCATGTGGGCGAGAGGACAACAGCCCGCTGGTCGGTTTTGGCTCTTCATGGGCTGTTCGCACAACGGAATGGAATGGACTTTTCTCAGTAGGCCTACGTGACATTTCTAGTCGGATTTCAAAGGTATGAAGGAAGTATAATCGGTCCAACAGGTTCATATCCGGTGAACATTGGAAGCTGGTGCAAGAGCACAGCATTATAAATAGCCTACAGACAATCTTGTACAATATAAAAAGAGTCGTCCTCGGTGGTCCGCGGATACTATGATATCCGTTGGATTCAAAGTTTATGGGTTCAAACCCAGCCGAGGACGATGGATTTTGGTGAGCAGTAAAATCCTTTGCACGACTTCTTCCGGGGGGGGGGGGAGTAAAGCTGGATCGTACACGGCACATAAAAGAACCCTATTGCTGTTAGATAAATCCAAGAAACTCTGTCACTTCTCGTTAATGTTCAATTTCGACGATGAATAACATCTACAGTTGAAGAGTTCTTAAAATATATAATATTGATTAAAAATACTAATTATTGCATAAATATACAGAGTGTTTCAAAAGTAACGCATTACTACAATTAAAATTTAATGAGGGGATTTTAGACAAAAAAACTCAGACACGTCAAAGCTTATATGTAGAAAAGAACATTTTTATTAAAACAAAATATTTTTCGGATTATTGTTGTGCGAGTTATGACGTCATCAAGAACAGTTTTAAATAACACATTATAGTTTTTAATAATATTACCATCTGAAAGAGCATTTTTTTATGTACCGGTAATATTTTATTTGTTTTATACAGAAGTACAGTGGAAGCTCTTAAGTTCAACAGAAAACAAGTTCGACATCCTATAGTTCGACGTAGGAGAATTAGATTCGACATCCTATAGTTCGACGTAGGAGAATTAGATACGCCTCTATACGGGCACTAAGAAATGGATTTGTCATTTGAATGGGAATTGGTTCTGTGTCTTTTGTTAAAGGAAAACAGAATATTTTATTGATTAGGACATCCATATTTAATCACTGATTTTAAATTAATGAACTCTTCTTTTTCTATTTGCGAATTGTGCCGTTTGTGAGACGGAACTGTCGAAAGTACAGTGGAAGCTCTTAAGTTAAACAGAAAACAAGTTCGACATCCTACAGTTCGACTGCTTACGTAGGAGAATTAGATACGCCTTTTTACAGGCACTAAGAAATGGGTTTGCCATTTGAATGGGAATTGGTTATGTGTCTTGTAGTGATACTTTTGTTAAAGGAAAACAGAATATTTTATTGATTAGGACATCCATATTTAATCACTGATTTTAAATTAATTAACTCTTCTTTTTCTATTTGGGAATTATGCCGTTTGTGAGACGGAACTGTCGAAACCCACTGTGGTACTAGAAGCGCATACACAAGTCTCGGGGCGGGCAGGAAATGCATTACAGTACTGCATTCGTTGATGGATAACCAATAAGAATTTGTATTCATTTCACCTGCCACACCCACTACCCTTATTGGACTGAACTTTCAATTCTGTTCAGTGGAACTTAGGCGAGTACACTGTATTACGGTTATGTTTTTCTCTTGTACTGAGGTGATTTCCACCGTAGCCTGAGGCTTATTGTGTTTACCACTCCTGTTCTGTGAATGACTGGGTAGCCGAACGGCCGCGCTTTTGTACAAGTACAGCACTTCGCACCGTGAACTTAACTCTGGGCTATGGTATGGATGATGATAATATGTAAATTAATGATAGCGATATGAGTCTAAGGTCCAACGTCGTAAGTTATCCAGCAATTCCGCTTCAATCGGTTGAGGGAAAACCTCGGAAAAAACCCAGCCAAATAACTTATCTCAACTAGGATTTTAACTCGTGCCCGCTCGTTTCACGGTCAGACGTGCTAACCGCCGTGGACATAGTTATGGTTACTATGGTAACAATTTTATGGTATATTTTGTTAGTCCTTGAGTTCAACTTCAGCAGGAGTTCGCTTAACGACGTCTTCTCTTTTGTTTTCGCGAACTACAAGAAATAATTTCAGGGTCGGCCTTTGCTTACACGTGATGTAGGAATTATGGACGAATCTTCTTACCTATGGCTTCCTCATCAAAACTGTATAAATTCTAACAATCTGATTCCCCTCAGCCACGATATTTCCAGTGTGCAGAAGAATTTTCCGCTTCTATCTGAACAAGCTTTCTCGATTTTTGCCAAGGTTCGTTTTGAAATACCAGTAGCAACCAATACTCTACCATAGACTCCTTTTAAATGGAATTGCTATTACATTTATAGTCTCCTCTGAAATGAACTTTCGTAAATTATATACTATTTTCCGTCCTTGATTATGGATAACTCTAGACTTTTCTACCTTAGACATAATAAGGTCACGACATAAGAATAATGAATATGGAACGGACGATAAGAGCGTAGGAACAGTCGAACTACTAGAAATCAAGTAACGCAAAACACTGCCGATTGCGAGCGACAGCGAGCTCAGGAAGGCGGTCTAAATTATGTCATTTCTTAGCGCTAGTAGATTAAAATTTAAATCGCTCTTTATATTACATGAGCTGTTAAATTGTTAAGTTTTCTACTATTCTAGTCTTTGTCCTTGTCTACAAGAGAACAAGGAAAAACACACGAATTAGCTGCCTCCCTGTCAAAATTCCTGGAAGTGCATGTGGCGGCGTCAGTGTTAAAGACTACGTCAACATTTAACTTATCAAATTGATAACGTCGCATAAATGCATGACCATAGTAGCCTAATCTTACTATGCCATCGAATCAATACGACTTAAATTGTATAGGCCTATGAATACCCTCTATAGAGCTTTAATTTAATGTGCATTATTTTCATCAGCGTCTGTATTTTTTTTTTGTATTTATATGTGCTATTTGGTAGGATGGAAGAGAAGGCCTTATGGCTTTAATCCTGTCAGATTAAATAAATAAATTAATTAATAAATTAATAAGTTAATGAATAAATAAATAAATAAATAAATAAATAAATAAATAAATAAATAAATAAATAAATAACATGAACACACATAAAATGGCTTTTGAAAATGTAATATCTATACAGCAGAACATTTATTATCCGTGGTAATGAAGGGGGTGGAGTGAACGATTAATAAAAAAATCGGATAATCCGTACTATAAAAGATCTTCATAAACTAAGTGCTTAATACAGTTTCTTCATTTCCCTCCGTGGTCTTTTCTTTTAACACGCTAGATAGTGATTCATAAGTCTGCTAATTTAAGTCTAGTTTTCAACGACGGGTTTTTAATGGCCAAGAAAACTCCTTATGACAGCTGTCTGTGGAAAGATAGGAATAGTACAGGTCTCATGTTGTAGATTTACAAATTTGATGCACTTTATATTTTGTTTTTATTAAATCCCCCACAGTTGTAATTCCTATCTCGTATTATGATGAGACAGTTTCTCATTTCCCAAACCACTCAATTACTTGCATTTTTTTTCGTAGCAAACACGTTTTATTTGACACCTATGGAAGACATTTTGCATAGAAGCTAGACAGTAAGACCACTCGAAGAGTAGATCACACTGCTTAAAGGTAAAGATTTGTAAAAAAACACTCCGTAAAAAATGTCGTAGGCCTACTAATTTAATGTACAGTACTCATATTTTATCTGCAAAACAAAAGAGCGAGAGAGAAAGACAGCCGGATAATCCACCAATCGGTTAATACGGTGATGGATAATCGTGGTTTTACTGTAATTTAAAAATAGCGTTGTAAGAGTATTTCGTGATAGTATTATGAAAGTGCAAATGGGGTAAACTTGAGAAAAACTTATGTGCATTTATCAAAAAGTTGAATAGTTTTTCTGGAAGACGTCGTCCTCCGGTGGTGTAGCGGTTACCATACTAGCCGTTCGATCCGAGGTTCGCATGTTCAAGCCCGGCCGAGTGCTATGAAATTAAAGGAACGGTAGAATTCTTGGCATGGATTTTCTGGGAAGAAAGTAAAGCTAAGAGGCTCATGTCGTAGATTTACAGCACGTAAAAGAATAATCACTGATTGTATATCACAGTCTAAACTATTCGGAATTTCTCTCTGTCATTGAACTTCGATTTTGAATAATCTCTGAAATTGAAAGCATCGTTAAATAAAATGCTACTCATAATCAACCTATTTCTACTGTTACTACTACTGGAAGACAGAAGGTCTAGTGGATTAAACTAGCGATATGTTTATACATTATTATATTATTACGATGCACCGAAGTACATCCTTCATCATGATATATTTATAGTTAAGTTAGAAGAAGACTCGAACGATGAAAATCATGACATTTCTGGCATATACTTTCAAATCTTAAGAAGAAGGTATTCGCCAATGATACCTCAAGCTCAATGGAATGTCTTACTTCCGTCGTCATAGCAAAGGATGCCCAAGATAGAACGGGATAGCATCTCTTTCATTTTCTTCTACAAACAATCTGACAATTTAGAGCTCACAAACTAGCCTAAACCATTATTATGATCATTATGTCTTCGGGGATAATGTATTCTTCCTTCCAGATGCCCATACTTCAGAAATAGAATTCAACTCTACCAGAATAGCTAGGGTTACCATCCGTCCTGCAAAAGGAGGACATGTTCTCTTTTTTAATCATTTTATCCTGTCCGGCAGGCATTTAAAAAAATTAAATATCTGGCATTTCGCATTTCAACTAGAATTAATATGAATATTGAACAATGTGCGATATTATGCATAGAATATTTAAACAAATGGTGAAAACCTATGAAAGAATTTAACTGCTTTCAATGGTTGAAGCTGGAGCATATAAAAACATATAATATGATGACCTATTGACATGCATTGAATTCGTACACTCTAAAAACGTCACTATTCATGATTCTAAGCTATTTTATCAAGTTTATTCTGCAATGTACAAAGATATGCCAATCAAGTTAATTTGAACAAAGATTTAAGTTTAGAAAAAACATTGGTGCGGATTCTTCAATTCCAATAGTTCTGCGAGCGCTGAAACTTTCTCAGAACTCTTAAAAATATGTCAATTCTATTTATTTATCCCAAGTCACAATGGAAGTGCTGAGAGAATATTTTCCCTAATATCTGCTCAATGGACAAAAAAACGAAGTCGTATGCTAACTGAAACAGTCAGGGGTATCATCATGGTGAAATATAATTTCAAGGACATGTCCTGCGAACAGTTCCATAGTTATTTATTACAAGATATAAGTTTGTCTCTTCAGACTCTTGTGCACAAAGTGGGCTCTACCGATAAGTAGAGTACAGATGTAATACTGACCCAGCAACTAGTGAGAAAACTGACTAAGGTGAGCCATTATTTTTATCTTTACTTATTTTTGTTCACATCAATTTTTTAAAAGTCCTTTTTTCAGCAATGTCCTCTTATTTTAGATTCCAAGTCTTCCTATAGAATTTCTCCTCATGGTAACCCTAAGAATAGCAGTTACCAGAAAGGTTCTACTAAAGGAAACAAGCAACCATTTTAACTAAACATGTCATTCTTTATGCGACTCCATGCACAGCATTATGCTGACTATCTTGGAATGTTCTCAATTTCTTACGAGATAGCATTTTCAGTCACAAATCTTCGGGCTGAAAATCCACGATAGTATTCTCTATCTCATCTCACCTCAGCTTTCCTCCCAGTGAAACCCGTCCACTTAATGGTCGTACTGAAAGAGCCCACCCGACCCTACCTCATCCGTAACTGAAGGACACATGAGAGTTCTTGAAGTTGACAGCAACGTATGACAACAGAGAGAAAGGAGAAAATTCTTCATTGATCAACAAATGTTTCATGCAGATAGACAGGTCCAGTCAAGAAATTAAACTTTGAGTGTGTATAAATATAAAAAATGTGTAACTTACCGAAAATCAAATACCAAAAGTGTTGATGTCACGGTAGAGTCTTTCTCAAATCCATTCTAGCGTGGAAAGGATGAGGTCGCCTCGTTGCACTTCGATAACATCCTGTCACAAAGAAACGTGTGATTAAATTCGCTGATAAAACAATATCAGAAAATCATGCACACACAATAATGACAGCGTAGCTAAAACTTACAGGTTGAGCACGTGATGTTCTCTTATGATGAGAACTAAAGCGGTTCGAAAGCGGGGTTGCAACTTTGAACAGCTTAATAATTTAAGTAGGCCTAAGTTTGTAGATTTATACGTCAGACATACAAATGCATACAGTAATAGAAAATTGGCGTGGATTGGAAAGAGAAGAGGCTGTTCAGTAACCTTTACATGAAACAACGACTCAAAGTCAGGGTAGAAGAAGAAATGTTTGAAGGTAGTAAAATAGGAAGAGGAGTAAGACAAGGATGTCCTTTATCACCTACCTATTCAACATCTACTTGGAGGATTTAGTGAAGAACTGTTTTCAGAACAAGAGAGGAGTGATAGTAGGAGGAAGAAAAATAAAGTGCATAAGATTTGCTGATGATATTATTGCGTTGTTAGCAGAAGGGGAGATGATACTAAAGGATATACTACTGGAGCTAAATGACGGCTGTGAGCAATATGACATGAAAATAAATGCCAACAAGACGAAGACCATGATCATAGGAAGAAAAGTAAAGAAGGTAAACTTGCGAATTCTAAATCAGACAGTAGAGCAAGTGGACAGCGTCAAATACTTGGAATGTTCTATAAGCAGTAATATGAGCTGCCGTCAAGAAGTCAAAAGGAGGTTAACAATGGCAAAGGAAGCTTTTAATAGAAAAATGAGCATCTTCTGCGGACCTCTGGAAGAAAACTGAGGAAGTGACTATTAAAGTGTTTTGTGTTGAGTGTGGCATTGTATGGGGCAGAAACATGGACATTACGACGAAATGAAAAGAAGCGAATAGAAGCATTTGAAATGTGGATATGGAGAAGAATGGAACGTGTGAAATGCACAGACAGAATAAGAAATGAAGCTGTGTTAGAGAGAGTGAGTGAAGAAAGAATGATGCTGAAACTGATCAGGGAGAGAAAAAGGAATTGGTTGGGTCAGTGGCTGAGAAGAAACTGCCTACTGAAGGATGCACTGGAAGGAATGGTGAACGAGAAAAGAGTTCGGGGTAGAAGAAGATATGAGATGATAGACGACATTAAGATACATGGAGCATATGAGGAGACAAAGAGGAGGGCAGAAAATAGGAAAAACTGGAGAATGTTGGGTTTGCAGTGAAAGACCTGCCCTTGGGCAGAACACTATGAATGAATAAATGATACAACATAAAACTGAGATCGGAACTCTACAGCATTTTATTATTATTATTATTATTATTATTATTATTATTATTAAGTTATTATTATTATTATTATTATTAGTAATAGTAGTAGTAGTAGTAGTAATAGTAGTAGTAGTAATAATAGTAGTAATAGTAGTGGTAGTAGTAATAATAGTAATAGTAGTAATAATGGTAGTAGTAGTAGTAGTAATAGTAATAGTAGTAATAATAGTAGTAGTAATAGCAGTAGTAATAGTAATAGTAATAATAGTAGTAATAGTAGTAGTAGTAACAGTAGTAGTAGTAGTAGTAGTAACAGTAGTAGTAATAGTAGTGGTAATGGTAGTAGTAATAGTAGTGGTAATGGTAATAGTAATAGTAGTAGTAATGGTAGTAGTAGTAGTAGTAGTCGTAGTAGTAGTAGTGATAGTAGTAGTAGTAATGGTGATAGTAGTAGTAATAGTATTAGTAGTGGTAGTAGTAGTAATAGGCTATTAGTGGTGGTAGTAGTAGTAATATTAGTGGTGGTAGTAGTAGTAATTGTAGTAGTAGTAATTGTAGTAGTAGTAACAGTAGTGGTAGTAGTAGTATTATTAGTAGCATTAGTAATAGTAGGGGTAGTAGTAGTAGTAGTAGTAGTAATAGTAGTGGTGATAGTAGTAGTAATAGTGGTAGTAGTAGTAATAGTAGTGGTGGTAGTAGTAGCAATAGTAGTAGTGGTGGTAGTAGTAGTAGTGGTAGTAGTAGTAGTAGTAGTATTAATAGTGGTAGTAGTAGTAATAGTAGTAGTGGTGGTAGTAGTAGTAGTAGTAGTAGTAGTGGTGGTAGTAGTAATAGTAGTAGTAGTAGTAGTAGTATTAGTAGTAGTATTAATACAGTTTTACTTACACAGAAATTCATTTGCATAATTTTTGGACAATTTATGTTTCCAGTTCAAGGCTTGTGGCTATACTTTTAGTTCTGTGATCCGATCCCAACTGGTACCAATCAATTAAACATATCCCTCAATTCCTTGGACAGAAGCCTCTCAGTTCTCAACATGGTAGGAGATATCAGCAACTAGATGTAAACCCGGATGCTAGGGAGGATGTTGCAACCGAAATTCGAGAGCGAAACCTTACTTCACCGGAAACGATGCCAATGAAGCAACCGTCGATGTTCCGGTGAAGAGTTTCAAGAGGAAACTGAATCCATACCCAGCAACACGAGAGGTTAGTAGTTCTAGCATTCTCTTCATTAATGTATTACACATCATTATGGAAGACGATAAACATAGGCCTAAGCTCTTTATACCAACTGAAGAATTTCTTATTGTATTGATATGGCGGTCATACCTCAAAATCACCATTTCTGACTTACGCCCTTTTTATTGCGCACCTAGATTAATTAATATAAATTACTAATTTAATTTACTACTCCCAGCAACAGATACAGTTTTTTATTGGTTTATTTTCCGAAAATTATGAGGCAGTGTCAGACAACGTAATAAATATTTATACATTTAGAAAGTCTCTATTCATTTCGTTAAAAATCCACAGAAAATTAAAAAGAATTTATATTGTTCAAGTATTTAATTTATGAGCTCGCAAAAACATAATTATAAAATCATCAATTAACCAACACGTTCAACAGATGTTTATAAAAATAAATCAAGGCCTCCAGAAAACAAATGAAGACAATAGAGCATTACCAAAACGACTTTCCTTTGTTTTCCACATGCGCTGAATCCGAGTCTGAGATTTATGCTGTCCGAATAGCGGCGTAGACACGTTGTATTGTACATCCTCGTAACTTTAGCAACGCAGCAACAACAAATGGTTCCGAAGTCCAAGTGGCCTTCATCTCGCTTTCATTCTACTTTCCCGTGCACCGGGCGCGGAGAATCTGAGTCATTGGAACAGGGCCTTCTCGATCATGCAACACCAGCATCCGCCTTCATAAAAGCACACATCTTCCTTGTATCTATGGAATTTTTATGTAATGTTTTATTGTCGGGCCCCGTGTTCGCGAATGTGATCAAATGCCGTCCGATGAAAAAAGTTTTATCTGTTTTCAACGTAGTGTTTTATTGGCGCCACAACCTTAGAGTCCCGCCATGATGTCATATCTGAGAAACATTCAGGTATAGATTTATGCAATAAGAGCAGCAGAAGGAGAGAATGAGCGCAACAAAGAGAAAGAAAGCCAAACAGACATAATGGAAGACAAAAAGAAACGTGGGAGGGAACAGCAGAAAGGAAAATAAAAAAGGAAAGGCATAAATAGAAAATGTAATAACATATAAAGAAAAAAAATTAATATTACGAACACGACACAAACTTTTTTTTGTTGGATGTTTCGCTCGTTTCGAAGCATTCAGTTCTTTTATCATGTTGCGATATAAGGCATATAAATATGAATAAAAATTACAAATACCATCGGATTCTTCTAATTAAAATATATATATATATATATTAAATTCTTGGTCTGCACACATATCTGTCAAAAGTTTCATGGTCGCATGCAGAAAAACGTAAGTGATCTAACGCTTATAGCTCATTTCCTTTAACCATACTTCAAATGACGTAAGTAGTACTTAATTGAAAACATTTATGTTACACCCAAATAAAACTACACATTTTATTTTTATGGATTTCACGCAAAAGGTATTCTTTATAATACCAAAAGCAATACATTCGATTTAATTTAAGATTTAAGTAGAACTACATTATGTCAATAATTTACACAAAATATACATAAAACAACTATTCGTATATTATAATCACTTTAATGATATTTCTCTTTCTGCAAAATTCGGCATTTAAAAGTGATATGTATATATAGCATGTATATACATAGGCCTATATATACATATTTATACATACATACATACACATATACATACATACATACATACATACATACATACGTACATACATATTACATGCACATACATACACATATGTACATGCACATACATACACATATATATACACGTACACATATATACATATATATACACCCAAATAAAACTACACACATATATATATATATATATATATATATATATATATATATATACGTGCTATTACTCCCCAGAGGTGGACAAGAAACGATGCTTAGGATAAGTCTTTACGTATAATTATACAGTACGGGACTCAGCTTATGGACCCTAACACGAGGAAAATATCGTAGAGGGATCTGGGAGTGGGGGACGTAGTGGGAACTGTTGAGATAAAGTTCGCCACTGCAGCTTCTCCCATGGCCAACTTGGGATCTTTCGTTGTTGTTTCTCTGAGATCGTTTTAAACACTTGCCAGTTCAAATAACTGATTACATTTTAACTTCAGTATTTAAATCAATGATATTTTAGATATTTTATAGATAAGGGAATACTAAAATTATTAATCCTGTGATAATTTATTAATGATAAAACTTTGTTTAATTTCTACTATGACCATTTTTTGTATTAAAATATATTACAACTGTACTCTGATGATATTAAATTATTATTTGAATTTACAACGGACACACAAGTGGCAAACTTAGGGAACATAATTATGCGTCCTAACTTCACCAGTTGCATCCCCTGTCTCTTGTGTTTTTTTACGAGAAGGAATACCTTATTCTTTACGAAATTTTAATTTAAGATGCTCTTTAGTATCAATATTGCAACGCAACTTTTTATACTTTAGAAATATGACTTCATCTTCAATTTAAAAATAAATTTACTTAAAGTGGCGAACTTAGGGAGGCTTACCTTATTTTAAGACCTCTAGAATCAAGTCCCGTTTTCCTGAAAAAAGTTTAATACCTCACGGAGTGCGTGCATTCTAGATTAAGAACCACTGATCTAAAGTCACATAGTATTACAAAATGAAAAGTGAAAAAAATAAATAAATAAAATAATAATAATAATAATAATAATAATAATAATAATAATAATGCTATGGTTTACATTAAAGACGTTTCTACATAGCCTACTTTTCATACACAAAGTAAAAAAAAAAGTAGAAAAAAAATAAACATCGAAATCGACATAATTTCAGAAGCAGGTTAGGAGCGGAAACGGAAATATAATGGATTTTCGACACTCTTGTGCTTTCCCGACATTCGACACTTCTCATTAAGACACAATGGACCGGTGAGAACAGTCGGAGCATCTGGCTGTCACAACGCGGGTCACAATTACCCGGATTTTAACGCGACCAGGAAATGCAGCTACTTTCACTGCTCCACGTTTCGGGAAAGGCCCCGGCCAGTTCAAGCCTGTACTGCTATCGTTAGCGACAGCAATAAAATTACAAACAGAACTGTGACTACAGCTGTGACAAATCCGAGCTACACATCAGAATGTAAAATTAAGTACTTGAGTGATTCAGCAGAAAAAAAAAAGATCTAAGGTACAACTAAACACGGAATACAATATCGTCAATTAATATTATGTTCACAACTGCCGTATTTTCATTAAAGGCGTACCGTGAATACAATCTGGAGGAGGGGAGATACCTTAATATCTTTTAACATATTTATTTCGAACAGATAAAAAAATCAGAATGTCCTATATATTCAACTTGAATATTCTTCCATTTTTTATGTTGAAAACAAATTTAGATTGTCCATTTTTTAGTGTTACTCTATTTTTGCGGGAGAATTGAAACCTAAAATAAAACTAAAGATTAAATAGGCCCTATTTGTGAATATGAACAGTTTTAACGTTGCGTGGAATCTACGATTTTACGTTCTCACTCCGTATGACCTAGGATCTGGACGTTTGCCCATTGTCGTTGTATCTCTCTGTGTTGTCTTAGGTGAAGTTCCAGCGTCGTGCTGACCCTATATCACGGTAGTTTTACTGTGTCCGTTTAGCGTCAGGGTGAGCAAAATGCTTACTTAGACTAAGTTCTTCGAGGACTGAAAACACCATACATTATTGTCATCCTCTATAAGGAGTTCACTCCCGCCAATAAATGGATCCGACAACCTGATCGCCTCACTAGCAGTGAATGGAGACTAGCTCTTAAAATGACAGCTAATGTTTGTCCACTGCGTGCCACTGCGAGACGGAAACCACTGTCGTCGTTGCGTCAGTGAGATTGAAACTCTTGGCCACGTTTTGGGTGCCTGACCTTTCAGCGAGACGCTGAGGAACTCTAGACATCACAGAATCAGGTCCATGATTGCCGAAGCCTTGAGGAAGGAAGGTCTCACTGTACACGAAGAAGTCCATGGCATCTCTCAAAAGGGATCCTGTCGGCGAATTGACATGCTTGCCATTCCACCAGGCTCTACATCCGCCTACATTATCGAACCGACTATCAGGTTCGAGGCACAGGAACAACAGCCCGCTGAAGTCCACGCAGAAAAATGCAGAATTTATGAGCCCACAGTTCCATTCTATTTGAAGAAATATCACCTCACCTCCATTGAAGTACTAGTTGGGCTAATGGTTGGCGCTAGGGGCACAATACCTCACCTCTTTGTCAGTTTCTGCAAGAAGTTTCAGCTGAACAACGACTTCATTCGTGATGTTTCCCTTATTACTATCAGAGGATCACTTGCCATTTTAAAATACCACCTGTACTTTGTTTCCTAAAAAGGAAGAACTTTTGTTTGAATGTCTAATCTGCTTGTTTACTATGTTTAGGCCTGTTATATTTAAGCTATTATCTTTCCTGTCCTTAATTTTCCCCCTTTTTTTTTGTTCGTTCCCTACCTTTCTCTTTTGTGGTCTGTTTTGTTTTCACTCTGTGTGTTAGTTATGCTTTGTCCAATGAGGCAGTCCCGTTATTGGGAAAGCTGAAAGAGTGTCTTTCATATTATTAATGATAGGCCTAACTTGAATATTATTTACATATATCGCTAAACAACGATAACAGAATATAAATAACTTGAATATTATTTATAGTCTACAGTATCACTAAAGAACAATAACAGAATATGATAAATATCGGTTTGTTTAATTAATATAAGATATTATATTATATTATATAATTAATTATTTAAATGAAATCTATTTTACAAAGAAGAATGGTTGTTTATATTATAATAATTACTTATATAAAATACAGATTATTTGTATCGCGAAAGAACAATAACAGAATATAAATAACTTGAATATTATTTATAACGGTAAAGAACAAAAACAGAATATAAATGATAAGTTGAATATCATTTGTATCGCTAAAGAACGATAACAATATAAATAATATGAATATTATTTATATCGTTAAAGAAGGATAACAGAATACAAAAGAAAACTTGAATATTATTTACACCGCTAAAGAACAATAACAGAATACAAATGACTTGAATATTATTTATATCGCTAAAGAACGATAACAGAATACAAATGATGATTTCAATATTATTTATATCGCTAAAGATCGACAACAGAATAAAAAAATTGTAACTTGAATATTATTTATATCGCTAAAAGAACGATAACAAAATATAAATAACTTGAATATTATAACCCGTCTGACGAAACATTGCAGTTTTCAGATGAGGGCGCTCGTGTGTCGCGAATGCGATCCGCTCAGTCTCGATGCATGGCGAGTCAGCTGGAGAAATGTTGATACAGTCTGACAATAAAAACATCAACAACTGTTATGAACATAATCAAATACAATTATCAATACCATAGTTGAATTTACTTTTTCTGTCATGTACGGTATATACACGTACTTTATTCCAGAAGTAGCTGTATGCCTGGGGCAGAGGTCTCAATTTCATCTGCACTCTCAGTTGAACTGCCTTCGTCTGCTGTATCTGTGCTGCTACCTGGCCTATCATAATCCATCTCATCTTCATCACTACTCACAATGCCTATGTTTATTACTACCCTTTCTACTTCCTCTTCCATTAACGCGTCACGACGCCAATATTCGTCCTCGATATGTTTAACAGATTGGCAGCATTTTATCCAGACTTCTTTGCTGATTTCGCTTGTTGATTGTGCGGTCATTTGTTTCAAAACTGACAGCCTCCAGAATGTATCTTTTCCGTCATTAAACTGTACCTTTTTCTTAAAGCATTCAGAAGCTTGCGTAGGGTCGGAATTTCTTTTCTCTTCTCATAAAACTCTAAAAAAGTTCTGCGGATGACACATTTTTTCAAAATCATCAAGTACAATTTTCTTTGGATGTGGGCGGCTTTCACCAGGAGTTGAAAATTGTCCTCCAATGCGCTTTGCTTCCTCACCTCCTTAGCTATAGTATGTTTTGTTATTTCACTCTTCCCCACCGCCGTTGCTGTTCTTTTCACAGCGTTCGTTAATGGAATGATAAGACCTTCCTTTTTCTCTTCTTTACAAAATTTTAGCACATTGTATATAATCTTTCTGCTTTGCGAGTGTAAGACTTCGCGTGACGAGTGTCTCGGCGGAGTTTCCATTTGCTCTTGTGTACACACACACTTCCGATACCGACTAGCAGACTGAACGAACTGAACTGAGGCATTTCTTTTCTGCAGCGCTGTGAATAGTACGTCAGAACAGGATGACGTAATGCAGTGTCGATCGCATGTTTATGTCCAAGCTTACTCTACCTGCCGTCTGCAATGATTATTCAGATAGGTTATATATATGAGCCGTTCAGAGCAGAAGTGGTGTAAGTCAAAATTGGGTAATGAGGTTTAAAGTAAAAATTCTGTAAAATACAGCTCAAAGTAGCAATTAATATGTCCTTCGTGCTATCCAATGTCTACTAATAATTAAAATAAATTGAATATTAATTGCTACTTTGAGCTGTATTTTACAGAATGTTTACTTTAACCCTCATCATCCATTTTTGACTTACACCACTTCTGCTCTCAACGGATCATATATCGATAAAGAACGATAACAGAATATAAATGATAACTCGAATATTATTTATAACGCTGAAGAACAATAACAGAATATAAATGATAATTTGAATATTACTTATATCTCTAAAGAACAATTAAAAAATAAAATGAAAACTGGAGTAAGGCCCGAACTCACAACCTTCGAATCATTAGGCGAGCACTCTACCGCTGGTATACGAGACACAGACTTAGAATAACTCCATGGTTCCGGAACTGCTTGTACAAGCACATGCATCGTGTAACATCGCCATTGGACTTTGAAAATATTCGTTGTTCACGAGTGTATATTATAACATGAACGAGTTTCGTAATAAAAAAAATACGTATGTATTAATGAAGCACACTTAAGAATGGCTTAGCTTAACAAAACAAATAACAATATGACTAAAAATATTGTTATGTACAAATTCTCTGAACCAATCGTAGAGAAACACCAAACACCTTGGCAGTGACTGTCTACGTTGATGATAGGACACTTTCAATGTCCTCAAAATCTTTCTTTCAAGAAACAATAAACTTGATAAATAATGCCTTTTGTATGACTTCTGATATTAGAGCTCACTGAGACATGATGGCATTACTTGTATGATTAGTATTTAAAAATACTGTTTATTATAAGTGATTAGTATTTAAAAATACTGTTTATTATGAGAGAGTAGTATTTAAAAATACTGTTTATTATGAGTGATTAGTATTTAAAAATACTGTTTATTATGGGTGATTAGTAGACTTCGTGGAATTGCCACGAGAATCGCAAGGTTTACTACGCACGCGGTATAGACTGCATGAGAAGGGGACGTGCAACGGATGGAGTATGCCTCTGATGTAAACACTGAGCAGTATACTGCGGTTACAATAAAACCTGTATCCTGCATTCAAGAAATATAATGAATGTTCGTTGAAGTAGGAAATATCTAAACATGTAAATGCACAATTATTTTATAGTGAGATACATTAACTCTTAAAATTTAATGTAAGATACTCACATCATTCTTGAATATGTGCATTGCAGTGAAGAGTTATGTACATTTTGAGCGACTGCAAAGTAACCTCCTCCGATGGTCACTAAAATAGTTTTTATTTTGGGAAAATGTACGTTCATCATCACACGATGTAATATGTACATATTTGAAGAATGGAAAGTCACTGCTTTTTAGTACACCAACTTCAGACGTCTTGTCGTGACCTGATAGTACATCATTTATAATACGAAGTTGTGAATAGGCAGAATTTTTAGCAATAATGTTTCTCAACTTATATTTCACTTTTTCTGAAATTAGTGAATTGTTATTTTGGATAAAGTTTGTGAGACTTTATCCAGTATATTAAGGGCTTCTGAGAGTTGTAGTTTAGACGATTCTAACAGAATGATGCTTCTGGACACGATTTTAAAATTAGAATCAATGAACAGAATATCTTCCAATCACTGTTCAGAAGGCAATGATTTTACAGCTGCAACATTGGAACTGTCTGTGCTATCCAATGTATCAGTTACCTCCATTATTTTGCCGTAATGTTATGCATAATAATTAACAGCATCCAACCACGTTCCCCAACGGGTCAAGACTGGCTGCGGGGGTAAGGGTATTCCAGGGGCAATTATTTGGAACAGCAACACTCTCATTGTAGTATGTTTGACTGAATTTTTGTCTGCACTGAACAAATGTTAAGCTTTGACTATTCCAACCACAGTAATGCAAAAACAAGTGCTTACATAGGTATACATTTGCTATAGCTGCTCTATCTATTTGGACCGGTCACAACTCTTAAAATGAACTGCTTATACTACGAGACCGGGCGGTCGCTCACCTCCTCTATACTACCGTACATCGGCAACCTGATGGCATGATGCGTGTGGCAATTCAACGAAGCCTAGTAATTAGTATTTAAAAATACTGTTTATTATGAGTGATTAGTATTTCAAAATACTGTTTACTACGAGTAATTAGTGTTTAAAAATACTGTTTATTATGAGTAATTAGTATTTAAAAATGCTGTTTATAAAAGTACCGTTTATTATTATATATATTTGCGAACGATCTATATAACACAGTAGTATCACAGACGAGCACTTTTCAACAACTAGCATTCGAACGCAGCGACAGGAAGATCCCTTTGTTCAGGTCATAAACCGCTAGAGAAAGTGTGGAGTGAATAGTTTTCGCACAAGACCAAAAACCCGCCTATTTCTTCTGCCTTTACTACCAACATCAACCACAACACCAACCACAACTACTACTACCACTACCACCACTAATACTATTACTATTAGAACTACTACTAATATTACTACTGCTGGTAATATTTGAACTCTCTTACTGACATTTAACGGGACATTGTATATTCCACGAAATTATTAATTCAACTGAAAGAATGAATTTGAGAACTAAACCCTATTGCAGTTTGGTTGATAGGCTTTCCCCTCTACTCACACTCCCTAGCATCAGTGAAGGGGAAGATGCTACTGTCCATCTCACAAATGTTCAACTAATTGACTTCCTACATAGTGACAAATTTTATCTCTGAAAGTGTTTACTGGTACTCTATATTTCGAAAGTCCATATTAAGCGTTTATATTGAATTTTATTGCTGTTTATGTTAACTGGCACATTAAAAAGCTGCTGACAACAGAAGATAAATGTTTTCTCCACCGCTAGTTGCTACTCTACAGTATACAGAATGGAACAATCTGCACTGTGTCGCTCCCCCTGACTTCATAATACAAACTGACATTCCTAAATGTAATTAATTATATTAGTTGAACATATTGTAAGATCTCTAACATGTAAGTGTCAAACATCTGTGACACTGCATTTTATATTCCCTTACAGTATATACTTTATTTAATATTTTATTGTCTAGTGCGTACAGCTTGGGAGGTGCAGGTATAAGAGGTAACAGCCACCAGTCTGTCACTGACGGACTCAAGACAAGTAGAAGGGGAAAGAAATGCCTTCGCATCCTCTCAACTTGTATGAAATGTCGTTTAGGTCTATTATTAGGTCATGAAGATTATGGCGTTCCTCTGGTGATCGAAGCAATTCTGAATTTTTTCTGGCAACTTTGAGGAGACTGGTCTTCTACACTTCAATGGCTGTTTTCAAGAACAAGTACAATTTTTTTAAGCAACGGTGAAGTGTGCGAATAGCGGTATCTTTTGTTTTGTACCACGATGGGAACTAAGAAAATATGCTGTTTATTCTAGAATAATTTCAGTTCATTCGTCAACAGCTAGTACTTTTTATTTATCCTACCTTCCGTACGTTATCTGTGGACGGTAATCAAGCATTGATTATAAATACTGTCTTTAATGTTCTCTTTACAAAATGTAGGCTACTTATTTAGCATTCCATCTTCATACTTGTTTTGATGTGTCTGTCCCAATACAATTTAAATTTACTGTCTTATAGTAAGATTGCCAAACTATATTGTAGTACTAGGTATGTTATGGATTCTGTAATTCATTTATGTTTGAAGTTCATTTCTGGCGATCCATTTTATATATCCATTATCTGATGATATGTTGTCTCTGTGTCGAAACTGAACATACATAAGATAGTTGATTTTTTATTTTATTTTTTCATAATATTTTGTACAAATGTAACAATATCATTCATTTGACAGATGTATTTGTTGTACTTTCATGTACTGACGTTTTGATCAAGTACGCCCACGATGATACCTTCTTTTCCTGGCAATAGACGTCCCTCGCTGAGCCATAGATCGGACAATACTTTCTTTATGTGGTCTGCTTTCATAAAATTCTCTCTTCGCCCTACTTGCTTCCATAGTTTGGAGAGTTATTAGATCTTATACTTCTAGAGATTTAGAGATTTGTTTACATCTGACACTATTATTATTATTATTATTATTATTATTATTATTATTATTATTATTATTGTTAGCAGTAATAGTGTTACTGCCATTATAATCAAAGTGTTATCCTAACAATCAAACCGTGCTCAGGCACCCTAAAAATTTCTTATTAAGAGACTAACATTTGAAGGGGTGAGAATGAAACGGTTCAAAGACACATTTTAATAAAAATTTTCTCTTGTGCGAGTTCATTTCTCACACATATGGTGATGCTATTAGTAGTATGTTATAAGATTTACTCAACAAGTATACGCTGAAGAAGATATTATCATACGCACCTAATAGCACTGGACTCCAAACCTTTAATATGATTTTCTACTAAATTTTGTCTTTGCGGCTTAAGATAATATAATTCTCACCCTTTCATGTCATTGTTCAGAAAGTCCTCTTACTTTACGTGATGATGGTCGACGTACAATTCAGTGATCGCCAAAAGCTGTGTCATGACACATGCCCCTGCCTCCACTCAAGCGTAACCATGGCATCATACCCCCACCCTCTATTTACAGCCATCACTTCGATATAAATTTTACATTTATCAGCAGCGGACGTACGCATGTAATGCTACAAGTGTGAAGGATAATATGTTTCGATGTCTTTTCGAAAACAGATAATAAGTAAAAACTTAATTTTAAAGAGCATGGGAGGAAAAGTATTCATTTTGTGCAGATGGAAAAAATATGAGATACTTAATTTGTTGTAAAATTTTAGATGAAGTATAAAAGAACAATGTACGTTGTCATTATTTTTCTTGTTATGAAGACTACCATGCCCTTACCTGTAAATTGAATATTTTATTAATAAACGAACAATAAAAAGTATCGGCTTCTATGTCTTAATCGGTGTAAAATACTTCCACGTTTTTTCGACGTATGTAGTGTAATTTGAATATTTCATAAATAAATAAATAATAAAAAGTATCGATCGGCTTCCATGTCTTAATCGGAGTAAAATACTTCGACTTTTTTTAAGTACGTAGTGTAATTTACAACTCCGTGACCAGCCTGGTATGTTTTTCTAATTTCAAATATCTGCTGATGTAAAGTACACGTTCTTTCTATGGTAAATAAGAAAATGTATTTATTTTATTTTATTAATAATACAAAAATAATAAATAGGAGGATAAAAAATTAACATGGAACAAAGTCTGTATAGTTAATAAGTAAAAGAATATTATATTGCTTTTGTTTTTTGAACACAGTCCGTCTCTGCACTGTTATTCACTGCATTACCTGAGGAGATCCCACTCCACCCCTCTCCTTGCGATAGTGGCGTGCGGGTTGCATTTCTATTACGTCACAATTTCGTGGTGTTTGGCAACCACTGGTGTACATAGTCTATGCGTGTATTTCTCCTACTATACTCCCAAATCACAGTTATTATTATATTCTACACATTACATTCTCAACATTATATCACCTCATTGACAATAAGAAGTAACCTCGACAGTTCAAAAGCATCGTTAAATAAAAAAAGAAGAAAATAATTTGGCCCAATGGCTTTAGCTGAGCTTTCTCCGAGCGCCCACACAAACCACTGCAACCGCATGAACTTGCATTCCGTACAAAGCCGCAAGGTTTCAGTAAATGCTTGTGAGATACTCGACACCGTCTACGTGAGTTGAACGAAAATCTTGCGATGACTATCATCTTCGGTGGTTGAAAAATAATAATAATAATAATAATAATAATAATAATAATAATAATAATAATAATAATTATTATTATTATTATTATTATTATTATTTATTTATTTATTTATTGATATTTATGTGCTGGACAACAGCCATAGGCCAATAAAAGTCCAGCACAGTGATACAAATAATGCAATAAAATGAACAACTATCATACACATTACATAATAGAGATAACAACAAAATAAAGAACATAGATTACAATGATTAGTTTACGAGAATTAATACTATTATATTTTATGGAAAGGAGTTGATTCATACAAAAGTATTACCAAAATGTGTAGAAAGATAATGCAATTAACACTAGCAAAGACATTGCCATGTTCTAATACTTCTATACATTGAATGGATCGAAATCGCCAACATGTAAGTTAGCATGTTTAATACATCTGGAGACCGGCGCGGAAGATTTAGAATTTCTAATATAGAAGAGTTTGTGATGTCTCATGTCCTTCATAGGAATACGAAGGCTGACATTGTTTAAGAAAGATTGACAATTAATGTCACCTTTAAGGACCTTGCATAAGAATAAGTAATCGAGATCATGACGTCTGGCATACAGGCTTCGACATTTAAAGTGCTCGCATTTTTGATCATAGTTATACTCAGAGCTATTAGGCAGGAATCGGTAAGAACATAATGAAAAAAATTTCCTTTGAATATTTTCAAGTTTTGCCGAATCAGAACTAGTAATAGAGTTCCAAACTACAGATGCATATTCGAGTTTCGATCTCACTAATGTATAGTATTGAAAGAGAGTCTGTGTTGAAAAAGAATAAGTAATTGACCGAATTATTCCTAACATTCTTACTGCATGGTTATAAACAGGGAAAGGATTTATATGTAAATACATATTTACTTATAAAGCTAATATAATTTATATTTTGCATTATCTTTATGTTTCACAATGTGTAGGGTTGAAAAATCCTACTTTTATTTTCCATATTTTTCCATATTTTAGAGTTTAGTACATATTTTCGTTAATTTCCATATATTTTCCATATTTCATATAAAACAGTCCATATTATATTAGGTTTAACAATAAAACAAAACAAAATTCCATTAACTTTTAAAAATACATTTCAACAATAGAGATTTAAACACATGTTCAGTAATCCCTTTAACATCAGAGTTATTTGAAAATTAGCAGTCCTATCAACAATGGGAAAGTAAGTTACAAAACTGTATTAATTTAATTTAAAATTTTTAACAGACTTCAGTTGTGCAGCTCAACAGTTAAATGCCAGTCAGAGTACACATAGGTTCAGTTTTGTAAATCATACTATAAAGACGGTAAATATGCCAAAAGTACGTCATTCAGTCAATTTAAAATCAAAACTAACAAGTTACATTTCAGAATTTAAAGAAGATGGTTTATCAACTGACAATAAAATATTATTTTGTAATTTGTGTCAGTGTGCAGTATCATCTACACAAAAGTTCCTGGTGCAACAACACATTACAACTAGTAAACATCAGGCCAACAAACAACTAAATTCCAAGCAGAGACAATTGTTTTTAACACAACCAACAACATCGAATGTAAGATCTGAGTTTAACATCGACCTGTGCCGTTCTCTCATCTCTGCTGATATTCCTCTCTACAAACTAAAGAATAAGGTCTTCAGGGAATTCCTTGAAAAATATACTCAACATACAATCCCGGATGAGTCAACACTTAGGAAGACGTATGCTCCATCCATCTACGATGAGACAATACAGAAGATAAGAGATGAAATTAAAGATAGTTCAATTTGGGTTTCCATTGATGAGACTCCCGACAAAGAAGGTAGACTTGTTGGTAATGTAGTTATCGGTTTGTTAAGTGAACAATATTCTGAACGAATTCTTTTACATTGTGATGTTCTAGAAAAGTGCAATAACAAAACTATAGTTAAACTGTTCAACGAAGCTATGGGTATCCTGTGGCCAAAGGGTATTATGTACGATAATGTGTTATTCTTTATTAGCGATGCTGCCCCTTATATGGTCAAAGCTGGACAAGCATTATCTGTTGTATATCCTAAATTGACTCATTTTACTTGTGTGGCGCATGCATTTCATCGTGTGGCAGAAGTGGTCAGAGACAATTTCCCTAAAGTAGATTTGTTGATTTCATCAGTGAAAAAAGTATTTCTCAAAGCTCCCAGTAGAGTTAACGTGTTGAAAGAAATGTACCCTGAAATTCCATTGCCACCAAAGCCAATTTTAACTAGATGGGGTACATGGCTAGAAGCAGTTGAATATTATGCCGAACATATAGACTCTATTAACAATGTTCTCCTTGCATTGGACTCTGAAGATGCAGTCTCAATTGATACTGCGAAAACAGTTACCTGTGACATAAGTGTGAAGAATGACTTAGCTCACATTCAGCATACATTTTCATGCATCATAAAAACGCTCAAAAGTCTCCAAAATAGGCAACTTTCACTATCTGAAAGTTTTGAAATTATAAATAGTACTGTGGAACAACTGAATCGTGGTAGAGGTAAAGTTGCAGATGCAGTAAGAGCTAAGGTGGACACTGTACTTTCAAAAAACCCTGGATATGAAGAACTACAAAAGGTTGTTGCTGTGATGAGTGGTGAATCAACAGTGAAGATTAACTTGGACTTATCCCCAGCAGACATTGTGAAATTGAATTATGTACCAGTTACTTCTTGTGACGTCGAACGCTCTTTTAGTCAGTATAAATCTATCCTCAGAGACAATAGAAGAAGATTCACTTTTCAGCACTTGAAAGAAATGTTTGTAACCTATTGTTATGGTAACAGACAATAAAAATTGTGTTTTGTTGAAACTACATTGGAAGATAAGGTACGTCCATTATATTTTTTGTTTAGTTTGATTAAAATGTACCAATATTTAACGTACATAGTCATTTTTTTTATAATTTTAAGTCCATATTTAATTCCATATTTTGGTAAAAATAACTACATATATATTTACATATTTCATATATTTTTAGTCCATATAAATCCGTTCCCTGGTTATAAATATAATCAATGTGGTTGTGAAAATATAATTTATTGTCAATTAATAAACGAAGGTCTCTAATACAATCTTTTCTGTTAATAATAATAATAATAATAATAATAATAATAATAATAATAGTAATAATAATAGTTTATTTTAACTGGCAGTGTTACGGCTATTTGGCCTTCTCTTCCACTCAGACAGTATGATACAAAATTACTACATTACTATAAACAAAATATAATACAATAAAAATTCCTTTTATCTTCCCACCACACCAGTAAAATAACACTGTACAACATGAAAATTATCCTTTTCACAAAAATATATGTATTCGATGTATTTTGTGGTCGCAAAAACGAATCTGAAGTTAGTTTTTATCCAGCACGTACTGTTTCTAAAAAAAAAAAGTTATTTAATGTTAGTGAAATAATGCACTACTTTCACCTTATGGGATGCAACATGTCACTGAAAGTACACTTCTTGACAGCCATCTGGACTTCTTTCCAAAAAAACCTTGGTGCTGTAAGCGATGAACACGGGGAGAGATTTCATCAAGAAATATCTACCTTCGAAAAGCGCTTCAGTGGAAGGTGGAATGCAAGTATGCTGGCTGAATATTGCAGGTCTCTCATCAGAGAGATTGTAGACGCTGTGTAACAAACGTAAAAGATCAAAAAAATATTTTAATTTGTGAATTTTGTCCAAACAAAGGTTGCTTTATGTACTATTGTAACAAATTTGTGTAAATAAGTGCAGTGCGTGTACCATAAAAATGGTATGTGTTAGAAAATTTTGTTTTCAGAAATTAACTCAGCACCTCTCATTTACGATGAAAGAGTAATGGAACGGAGAAAAATTCTCTCCGGCGCCGGAATTTGAACCCGGGTTTTCAGCTCTACGTGCTGACGCTTTATCCATTAAGCCACACCGGATTCCACGCCGGCGTCGGAAGAATCGTCTCAGTTTTAAGTTCCAACTCTTGGGTTCCCTCTAGTGGCCGCCATCTGCACTACGTCATAGATATCTATGAACCTAGGACCGAAATCCACACATGTGCTGAGGTGCACTCGTAATGAGTGACTAGTTGGCCGGGATCCGACGGAATAAGCGCCGTCTTACGCATATCATATATATATATATATTATTATAATGTACCGAAGTACATATATTTCCATGCAGATATTCTGCGTCATCATACGATGAAAGAGTAATGGAACGGAGAAAAATTCTCTCCGGCGCCGGATATCTATTACGTAGTGCAGAGGACGGCCACTAGAGGGAACCCAAGAGTTGGAACTTAAAACTGAGACGATTCTTCCGACGCCGGGGTGGAATCCGGTGTGGCTTAGTGGATAAAGCGTCAGCACGTAGAGCTGAAAACCCGGGTTCAAATCCCGGCGCCGGAGAGAATTTTTCTCCGTTTCATTACTTTTTCATCGTATGATGACGCAGAATATCTGCATGGAAATATCATATGTACTTCGGTACATTATAATAATATATACCTCTCATTTAGTTAAAATTGCATAGTTTCATCTAAAGGACAGAAACAAAGTTTAAATTTGTTGTCCAGTGTAATTATGTAATAATGGTGACTATTAGAAAATTTCTCCCATCCCTGTAGTTCATCAATACATGACAGGCAAAAGAAAAAAAATCAAACCAATAGTTGACATACTTCAAACTAGTGAGCAATACGTTCTATACAAGCAGCGAATCGCAACATGAAACTTCAGTCAGGATAACCGATCCCGGAACTCCAATCTGCCCAGGTTTCGTATTAACAATGCGTGACAGCACCTCATTTGCGCTATACCCCAAACGCTCCGAACAAATGTATGTATTTCCAGGCTTTCTTTGCTCGTCTGTCTTCGGAACCTACCGGGAGCTAACTTTTCTGCAACCAAACTCCTTAATTATGGTCATCAAAGCTGGTTTTCCGATGCTTTACTGCATCACACAGTTCACATGTTGTGTACGGCGGTCTTCTTTGATGAGTGCGTCGATTTGACTCTTGTTGCATTCTGTCACTGCCGTTGCTGGCCGGCCGTTTCGATGCATCTCAATTTTATTATTTTAGTTTCTTCGCTCTTTAAATGCCTCACCCAGAGTCTTACTGAACTGATGTCTACAGTATTGTTATGACAATTTTTTTAAACGCGTATGGATCGTAAGGAATTCAATCACAGCACTTTTTTTAACGGATTTATTTTTATTTTAGTAGGTTATTTTACGACACTTTATCAACATCTCAGGATATTTGGCGTTTGAATAAGATGAAGGTGATAATGCCGATGAAATGAGTCCTGGGTCCAGCACCTAAAGTTACCCAGCATTTGCTCACATTGGGTTGAGGGAAACCCCCGGAAAGAACCTCAACCAAGTAACTTTCCCCGACCGGGAATCGAACCTGGGCCACCTGGTTTCGCGGCCAGGCGCGGTAGTCTTTTTAACGGATATTGGAAACATCCACCATTTTGAACAGCTGTTGTTTCGCTTTCATGTGACATATCGCAATGTCAATCCTTATGGCAAAACAAGAGACATCTTGTAATCATCAAATGAAATTGGAAATAATAAGGGTCGCCAGATTTGAAAGAAAAGAAATAGACGTGTCACTTTTGTACCAACCCACGTACACCTTCATGCGGGAATTAACTAATTACAATGAAGTTAAAAATCATTACTTCACGGACGTCAAAAACCGGTGCGATTAAATCACTTTTCATACAAGCAAAGCTGTCCCATTGCAGGCCGCGAAAGACTCTTAGGATGGCGGGGTATTAAGATTCCTAACTTACGAGACAATAGACAGTGAGTAGCAGTAGGGATGCTAGTCCTACTTGCTGGTCACCTTTGCCCCCAAGGAAATAATCCTGTTATCTAATTCTGTTGGAGAACGAGTGAACTCCGGACCACAGCGCGGCTGAAAAGATTAGATCACTGGAGACAATCCATGACCTCATCGGAAATCGAGCCTTCAATCTTTCGGCTTGTAGTGCAACTCGACACTACTGCGTGCCCCACATTTTTCTTGCAGGAGGTATAAAAGAAACTACATTGTAATCCGAAAGTAGCTCGAGACGAGTTTTACTACCCCTGACTTGCGCGAAGTGTCAACAATATCTGGGGCACACGACTTGTTGGCCCTGGTCTCAGCACGCAACTTGGCCGTCGGTTCATATCTCTTCAGAGGCACATGTTTCACTCACCGATCCGGTGCTCTGGAATCGAACATGTGACATTTCGAGTCCAAGAAAACATGTTTGGATTTATAGCCGGTTTTTTAATTAATGAACACAGACAATCATATAATCGTTTTAACAAGTAAATTACACAAAAAAGAGTTTTATGAATTAAAATGCAATTAGATATGTTTAATTGCAGCGGAAGAATATGAATCGTTTCATTCAGAGAATCTTTACCAGTGCGATGTGAAATAATATTAAACATATCGCACTCCCAGTAAAATAGTGTCGTAACTCGAAAATTGTGATTCGTAAAGACATGCTACTTCCTAGTAAAATACTGCTGTAAAAGTATTTCAATAAACAGGTACCAAAACCTTTGATAAAATTTACTATTAATTTACTATTTAATTATTATAATTTCATACCTCCAACTAGTAAAACAGAGTTGCAAATAATTTACGAAAGTAATATGTGATTTTCGACATACTGTACGACAGTATTTTACTGAAAGTGCACGCATACCGCACGATCCAACTGTGGATAAATTTGCCCACGGCTTTCCAAAGAAGAAATCCGAATTCCGCCACGGGCAGAGGTTTGCGACAGGAAAGCAGTTTTGGACTTGCTTCATGTTTCCTTTCTTTCTTATCAAGTTATCAGTCATTGATGCTGTGGTTTAATGGGACTACCTAATATGGTATAACTCAGGCCTTTCATTAAGTTTTAACACTTACATGGTAACGGCTACATGTAGTCTTTCAATGTAATATGAACATAAATTCGTTCACTAACCACATGTTTGATAGATAGTAAGGGCGTTATTAATTACTTAGGTACGCTACCAAATACTTCTTTTCTACCATGGCTGCAAATTCGGCTGATCCAAGTCCTATTTTCGATAAAGTAATAGAGATTTCTTTCCCCTTTATAGGATCTGGGTGTGATTCTCGTCTTGCGTTTATTCTGTTTTATTACACGATTCCTTTTTCTTCAGTAAACTTATTATTATGATGAATGACTTGAATTAGAATATATCGGGCGTGTTTATTATTAGATACAGCCGTTTGCACCTCTCTGTTGATTCCATGATAAGATAAATATCTCAATTCCGGTGGGTAATATGATGAAAAATAGCTCAACAATTGCTGTATCTGTTCCAATAAATTTTTCAAATGAAATTGTGTTTTCTTTCTGTGAAACGGCCCCTGTCGAACTTATTTTTTACGGCCCTTGTAATTGCGGTCGAGTGGCCAAAATTCGTATAAGCACTTCTTTTAACATTATTAACGTGGTGAAAGAAAAAAACTTAACTTTTTTATCTGCCCCCATCAGAATGTTTGCTTGTAAGGTATGTAAAAATAAGAGTCTTAAGATTCGAATAATACACATGCGAAATACGAAAACAAAAATTATACCAGCAATAACTGCCTCAAATGGAAATATATGTTGGCTTTAGAATTAACTAAAAGACATCTCAAGGAGGCATCACATAATATTTATACCCTACTGGATAATATATATTATTTATGTAATTGTGTCTTTCGCTTTACACACACGCACACGCACGCGCACACGCACACGCACACGCACACGCACACGCACACGCACACGCACACACACACACACACACATATGGCTTTCTTCATTCTTCTGGAACGGTTTATATTTCCAGCGAATGTTTATCAGATTCAGTACCCTATACATTACCCGGTCATTCTGTTTGTGGAACGGCAGTTGCTTGTATTAATGCCTATTAAGCGCGTCTCTGTATGTCACCTGCGCAGTACGATCGCTCTCTTATTCTAGTCATAGACTATGCATATGTCTTTCTCTTTACCATAAAAGAGTAACAACATAAGATCGCAGCGCCTCTGTTTACGTTCCACATATAAAATGGCCACCTAGTAGGATACATATTTGAAGAATTGAATATTTATCTTGTCAACTCCAGAATGAGATATATGTATATATATTTTTTCGGAAAACGTATTATGTGTCCTTTCTAGTATTAAATTTTACATTACCTCGTTAACATGTTTCAACCTGTTACAAGCCATTTCTCATGATAAATTTTACATTACCTCGTTAACATGTTTCAGTCTGTTATCGGTCATTCTCGTGTTAAATTTTACATTACCTCGCTAGCATGTTTCAGCCTGTTATCGGTCATTCTCGTGTTAAATTTTACATTACCTCGTTAACATGTTTCAGCCAGGTATCGGCCATTCTCGTGTTAAATTTTACATTACCTCGTTAACATGTTTCAGCCAGGTATTGGCCATTCTCGTGTTAAATTTTACATTACCTCGTTAACATGTTTCAGCCAGGTATCGGCCATTCTTGCGTTAAATTTTACATTATCTCGTTAACATGTTTCAGCCAGTTATCGGCTATTTCTCGTGTTAAATTTTACATTACCTCATTAACGTCTTTCAGCCTGTTATCGGCCATTTCTCGTGTTAAATTTTACATTACCTCGTTTACATGTTTCAGCCTGTTATCGGCCAATCAAGATGTAATCAAGTTGTATATTTTTTGTGTTTACAATTCTCTATTGTTTCACTAATTTCTTTATAACAAAGTTATAAGATCTACATTACGATCGCTTTCTATATAATATTATTTTAAAATAATAATAATAACAATAATAATCATCATCATCATATCATGGAATGACAACTACTGTCGGTGACTCAGGAGAAGACGAGAGCGGACTGAGGGGGAAGGGATGTGAACAGATAACGTACGACACGTCAATATTTGTAATGTAGTAAGCGGAAACATTAGGTCTCCTTCTGTTCAACTTAGCTTTAATTTCCATATGCATTGTTACTCATGTTTCCTGTACGAGTAATAACCTCGATACTGGGATGCTTATCTGAGCGATGTTTATAATAAACAGCGATAATCAAGAAGGTCATATTCTTGCCCCTCGTCTTCTCCTGAGTAGCGGACAGTACATTTATTTTCCAAGACAAACTCATGTACTCGACTCACGACAAATAGGCCTATATGGTTAGTTAATGAAGCCATAATGAATTAAGGATGAAATGAGAATTGCTACCTACATTGAAGTACTCTGTTGTATTCGTCATGAATCTCAAGGACTGTTTTGAGGACTAAAACATGAATCCTCTGAAGGAAACTCCTCAGGTGATTAAGATACTGCGGGGCAGTTATGTTTTGTGTCACTAATTGTCTGAACTCTGTGCAATAAAACTTAGGTTTATATTGACAGGTAATTTGTAAGTTTCAATGAGGTATTGAATACGCTTTCCATAGCACACTTCGGCCCTGGCACTTCAAGATGATGCAACCCGCACCATAAAACTCGCTTTCATTATGATGTAAAGTTGTCACGCTGTAACAAACAAGTGAAATAGCGTTGCTTCTTTTATATCCTTCGAAGGGAATTCCGGAGTTTCTAAGTTTCCGCCATCCTACACGCAAATCTACATAGAACCAACTCGAGCATTTGGAAGCTACAATAGCCCATAAGGAAGGATTTCTTAATTTTTGGAAAGTAAGATACATTTTTTAAGTACTTTAGAAATTACAATTCTTTCTCATATTGATGGAATTATACTTAAAGTAATGCGAATGCCCAATATTGGTATGAAACCAATTGATTGACTGGTTAGGGGTGAAATGAGAGCAGAATAAATCTGATTACTGCATTTTAGATTTCTACTTTTCCCTTTCATTTTGTTATGTTATAAAATATAATTTAACTTAACGTTAGGTAATGTATTTACACACATGTGCAAAATAATGTAATGGAATAAGTTCCAAAGATGACAACTGAAAGCTCATTCCTCTACTGACATTATTGAACTCTGTTACAGTGAACTGCCTTTCATTAAATGGTATTAATGTTGTACTTAAAATGAAACAGATCCAAATGAATTAATTAACCATTAATGAAAATATTTACTTATCTCCTGTAATGCTAAGCTTATTGTAAGGAATTTTTGCCCCTTTCTTGCATACTGATTACACCATACTGTACACTCAGTGGTGGGCAAAATGAACGCAACCCACAAGACAGGATTTAAATGGCAACTACATACTGTGGGAGGGATTGCACTCTACAGTGCAGTGACGGATTTACAGACAGTTGCGCCATTACACTCCTACCTATCATATGTAATTAGAAGAGTTCATTCACGTGATATTTAATTAATCATTTTTCAAAGTAATTTCTTCGAAATTGGGATTTATGTCTGTGCATGCTATTTTCAGTTGCGCAAGGAGATGAGAATCGCTTAAGCGGGATCTGTGGCTGGACTTTATAAATTTCATTTTAGAAAACAGCTGTTCACACTGGTAGGTTGATGAATACATACCGTCATTTCCCATAACTATAGTCCTGGAAAACAATTATGGTTCACGATACAACTATTCAGAGAACATTGTAGAAGTAACATAGACCGTTCGTAGATAGCTGCAGTGATTTGAATTCAAACTACAGTACAGCAAGAATATAGATAAACGAGGTACTACGTTATGGAGTACAAAATTTGAATAGTTGTATCGTGGACAATAGTTATGTTCCAGGACCATAGTTATGGTAAATGATGGTACTCATTATTTTTTAAGCAAACTGTGTAAGCAATGGATATGTAGTAGGCCTACTGGACATCTTTTAAAAAAATTTAACCCCCAGCAGACATTCACATTCTGTTTTCAAGAGGCTATCATTCTGCAAATCCAGTACCTCTGACTGCAATTCTGGTATAACATTTTCAATTTAAACATGAAAAGGAGTGGCAAAAATATTGAAATCTTTTTCCATCCTTTAAAAATCACTGAATCTGTGCTCTTTGAACTGGTATAACAGGTGATTTATTTTAAGAATGTACATATTTAAGTTCGCGTCCTGAATATTTGTAACTGATCCTAAACATGAGAACTGAAAGAACCGCCTTTCTTGTAAGTGTGATATCCTCTCGATTCATATGATTCTGCGAAAGACATTGTATCACTAATGAAGCTCCGAAGTATAGCAATCCAGTATAATCCACCACGTACACGCGCAGTATTTTCATGGAGTGGGAGAAGGGGAAGGTAGGGGGTAAGTTTGATGCTTCGCTGAGGTCTGACATCACTGCGGCAATGTCGCAGGAATGCCCGCCATTGCTGTACACTATGATCTGGGCAGTGCATGAACTGGGGAAACTTTGTAGATTGTAGTCAGATGAATTACATCTCTGATGAAATTTACTTATTTTTATAACTGCAATTTCATTCCCCACCGCTACAGTACCTACTGATAGCTCGCTGCCCGTGTAGTCTATGCTTGCCCTGACGTCATTCCGTTTCGTAAAGACGGACACTGACTTAAACCAGAGTGTAGTATATACAGTCACGAAGCTTAAGTTGTAAGGGTGGTAGGAACAATAGACTGTGCCGTTACTATTTCGCATTGCCTGTAATGAGGCGATATTAGCGATCCTAGTGGTTAGCAACTATCTATACCACGTATTGAGCTTCGTGACTGTATATACTAGACTGTGCTTAAAACGTAAGACAGCGTTATAATTTATTTCGGTCTTAAAAGAAAACATTTCTATTCATTGACAACGTTTCCACATGATTATTTAATGGGGCTGTATTAATTACAGAGGAGTTATTTAGCTTCGATGGAATTCGTGACAGCAAGAGGGAATTTGGTGAGATGAGTCCAACGATTCGCACATAGATTACATGACATTCGCCCTACGGCTGGGGAAAACCTAGGAAAAAACCGAACCAGGTAATCAGTCCAAGCGGGAATCTAACCCTAGCCCGAGCGCAACTCCGGATCAGCAAGCCACCACCTGAGCTACGCCGGTGGCTGGTCTGAACTTATTAATGTTTATTTTATTATTGTAGCTATCAATATGAGAATCATGATCCTTCACTCATTCAAAATTAAACATTTGCAAAGTATTACCTACTAAAATATTTCCTCTAAAATGATAATTTTATAGTTCGTTCCACCATGCTTATCTTGAGGAACGGAACGAAAGTTTCACTATCCTAAGGTGTCCAAAAATTAATGAAAATCAAGAAGAAAAACTTTCTTATTGTTTTTGTTAATCTTTATACACACTTGCTTCTGATTAACCTCTATAATGCGACCAAACGTTCAGACGTATCGACGAAATACTGAACTAAACGTCTACGTTATTCTTAACAATCGCAGAGCGCTTGTAACATCAACCAGCCAACCTACGAGAAATGAAATGCTGGAGATCGGAATTTAGTAGCGATACTCTTTTTAATAAAGATGATGATAATGATAATGATAATGATAATGATGATAATAATAATAATAATAATAATAATAATAATAATAATACTTACTGGCTTTTAAGGAACCCGGAGGTTCATTGCCGCCCTCACATAAGCCCGCCATTGGTCCCTATCCTGAGCAAGATTAATCCATTCTCTATCATCATATCCCACCTCCCTCAAATCCATTTTAATATTATCTTCCCATCTACGTCTCGGCCTCCCTAAAGGTCTTTTTCCCTCCGTCCTCCCAACTAACACTCTATATGCATTTCTGGATTCACCCATACGTGCTACATGCCCTGCCCATCTCAAATGTCTGGATTAAATATTCCTAATTATGTCAGGCGAAGAATACAATGCGTGCTGTTCTGTGTTGTGTAACTTTCTCCATTCTCCTGTAACTTGATCCCTCTTAACCTCAAATATTTTCCTAAGCACTTTATTCTCAAACACCCTTAACCTATGTTTCTCTCTCAAAGTGAGAATCCAAGTTTCACAACCATACAGAACAACCAGTAATATAACTGTTGTATAAATTCCAACTTTCAGATTTTTTGACAGCAGACTGGATGATAAAAGCTAATAATAATAATAATAATAATAATAATAATAATAATAATAATAATAATAATAATAATAATAATAATGGGATGAAAACATAACATTAAGCACGATAGTTATGCGAGCACCTCAAAATCCCCGAGATTATCGTGTCAATACGGGGGAGCGGAAATCGTGAGATAATTGCGTAATATGCATGAAAGTTGGTAGGCCTGTACTTTAACCGCAAACTGATGACGACAAACCTATAGCAGCGACCTGTTTCTGATACGGCTCGTTTCTTTGCCGCATAGTAACTCACTCTTTGGTATTTTAAGGAGAATACAGAGCATGCTGTCTTGTGCACGATAGATGAATTTGATGAAGTTATATATGACCGTCCATGTGCAACAACTAGAATATAAATTCGGCAGAGATATTTAGATTTTTTTTTACAAAAATATCTAAACAGATATACAAAGTGGTACTTAAGACGGAATGAAGATAAGATGAAAGAACTCAGCGTGTAACCTGATGTGGGTCTCTGGCGTGTTCCAGCAATTAGGAGTGGGACTTAAGCTCTAAGGCTGAGGTCAGGCGTAGGTTCGAATCCCGTTTGAACTGTTTATTTGCTCGTTTTTTTTTTTTAGCTATACGACAAATCTCAAATAATTCTCTGACACATATCGCCAAAATACACATTTCGCTATCACCAATTCCACCGTACAGATGATACGGAGTCGTAAAAATAGATTCAAAACCAGATTTGATTCATATCTGGTAGTATTAATAATTTCATGGGTTACGACATTTATTAATATACTTATGGCACAGTCATTTCCTGCGGTGACTGAGTAGTCAGACCGTCAGCTTATCACGCAGGCGGTCCGGGTTCGAGTCCCGGTCAGGCCTGGGATTTTTAATTAAAAAACCATAATGACGTTTATAACGGACAAGGTCGCGGTTGGGGCTTTTCTCGCTATTTTCCCGTTTCCACATATTAGGAATCTATATAATTCCGACATTTCTCCATTCCATAGCATTCCCCGAACGCCGGCTGGCGACGCACGGGGGGGAGGAGCTGACTTAGGAAAGAGTGGGATGGCTTGCTCGAAACTCGGGTGCTCAGTGAACCTTAGTGTAGTCAGCCGGTGTGGGTTTGGGAAAGCGCCTAGTACAATGAATCGTAAAAGGTCTCAGTGCTGGGTCATAGTGCCCCCTTCCCGAAAAGTCCATTGCATTCTTATCACGGATACTGGTGCGCTACACGGGTACGGATGCTCTGTGTACAATTTGTTCGTTCATATTTAAACAGATTGACACAAGTGATTTACTCAGAAAATATAATATCAAACATTCTTATTGTAAAATATCAACTTAATTAATTAGGTAATACAGTATATTATTAACCCTTCCCCCACGTAATAAATAATGCATCCTAAATTATTAATAATTTTATTATTTTGAAGGGTGCATACTAATTCGGTCCGGGGTTCAGAAAGGTACAGTACTTACATAGTCTAGTATATACAGTCACGAAGCTCGATACGTAGGGAATATGCATCCATAGATAGTTGCTAACCACTAGGATCGCTAATATCGCCTCATTACAGACAATGCGAAATAGTAGCGGCACAGTCTATTGTTCCTAGTACCCTCAAACAACTCAAGCTTCGTGACTGTATATTCTGGACTGTGGTACTAATTCGGTCCGAACTATGTAAGTAGGCCTATAGACAAGTTATAGGCTATATCAAAGAGACTATATATTAACAAAAAGACTGAAGACTTGATGAGCATTCAACCCCAAAATGAAGAAGTGCAGCAATTTACCGATTATGTGCTAGAAGAGTACATTCGATATGTACGGTACAACGTCTTTGAGTACCGGTACGTCAAGCCTGATGTTACTTTCCCGCCAGAATTATGATGGAATTCGTAGCAACGACAGAAATAACGACGAATAGTTGTGAATCTTTCCTTGCAAAGTTAAATGGCTTATTATACATCGCTGACCCTAACATATAGGCTATCAATTAATAGACGCTCTAAAACGAATTCAAATTGACACTTATATACAAATTAGACGTCCAGCAACAAAACGAAGATCAGATTAATTAAAGAAAGAACACTATATTAAGAACAAAATGGCAGAATTTGTATATAAATGAATAAACAGACTCCAATATATAAAAACACTGTCCTACAAATTTCTCCCCAAAACATAGCTCCTAGTATCATCGACTACTCTGATGTTTAAGAAGTTTTGACTAAGTTTTATGGGTACTATACAATGTACATGATAATCAATATTTTTAACCATGCCTTAATTTTTATTTATTTTAGTAGGTTATTTTGCGACGCTTTATCAACATCTTAGGTTATTTAGCGTCTGAATGAGATGAAGGTGATAATGCCGGTGAAATGAGTTCGAGGTTCAGCACCGAAAGTTACCCACCATTTGCTCATATTGGGTTGAGGGAAAACCCCGGAAAAAACCTCAACCAGGTAATTTGCCCCGACCGAGAATCGAACCCGGGCCACCTGGTTTCGCGGCCAGACGCGTTAACCGTTACTCCACAGGTGTGGACACCATGCCTTAACCAAGGGGCAGGCAATTTAGTAGTTTGCTGTCTCGAGTCACGAATTTACCCGTCCCTGCCTTATGATAATCCTAAGCCTCCATAGAATGGGAAGGAAAATGTTGATTTCTAAACA
Source organism: Periplaneta americana (assembly GCF_040183065.1). NCBI lineage: Eukaryota > Metazoa > Arthropoda > Insecta > Blattodea > Blattidae > Periplaneta > Periplaneta americana. Next base: position 54,794,266 of record NC_091131.1, on the reverse strand, counting down.
ATACGGTACTGCTCTATTTTCGATTCGGGACCGAACTAGTACTGTTAACTTAATGACCCGGGACCGAACTAGTACTGTTTATTTCTTGGCTCCGGACCGAACTAGTATATATTTTTGACCATGGGACTGAACTAGTAAACTCCGATTTTGAAGTACAGAAAATAGATTTAATTTATAAACATTCGCGTTTTGAAATCACTGAAATTACATAGATTCTTTTTTTTTACCTGGTGATTTAACAACGCAATATCAACTACGAGGTTATTTAGATTCGATTAATTTAAATTTATTGGGTTATTTTACGACGCTTTATCAACATCTAAGGTTATTTAGCGTCTGAATGAAACGAAGGTGATAATGCCGGTGAAATGAGTCCGGAGTCCAGCACCGAAAGTTACCCAGCATTTGCTCGTATTGGGTTGAGGGGAAACCCCGGAAAAAACCTCAACCAGATAACTTTCCCCGACGGGGATTCGAACCCGGGCCACCTGGTTTCGCGGCCAGACGCGCTGACCGTTACTCCACAGGTGTGGGCTTTAGATTCGATGGAATTGGTGATAGCGAGATAATATTTGGCGAGATGAGGCTGAGGATTCGCCATAGAGTACCTGACATTTGCCTTACCGTTGGGGAAAACCTCGGAAAAAACCCAACCGGGTTATCAGTCCAATCGGAAATCGAACCCGCGTCCGAGTGCAACTTCGGATCGGCAGGCAAACCGTTAGCCGACCGAGCTACGCCGATGGCATATTGATTTTACTATTCAGATATTGTACAAAAGTATTGCACATTAGGGAGAATTGAACTTAGGAGGGGGGGACCTTTCTGTATTCACAAATTACCAAGGTTGTAATCCTTTGCTTTTACTGGAATAAAATTGTAAAACAAACTTTGTATCTTTTGAAACAAAATACATGATATTTAATTAAATAGGCCTACGTTAAATCTCAACTAACCTTAAGTAGAGCCTCCAACATCTTCATTTCACTGCAGGTACGCTGTTCTTGAAAGTTTAACCCTTCGTTACTCGCGTTAAATTTCGTAACGCCAGTACTCACCTGGATTACAATGGTAATCCACATTTGTTTTTGTTTGCAGACATGGTTTAAACATTGCAATTAGATTTAAATGTTAAGAAATATATTGTTTTCAGTTATTACAGTAATGAGAATGGATATGTTACGCATAACGGAACGTATTAAATATAAATATTAATAATGAAACGTATTATAGTACACAAATTGCATTCAAGTGACATGTTTACATAACGTTTCCACACTGGACGTGTCTATGAGTCATAATTTATTGTTGTACCATAGTTATGAGTTAGTTCACTATCATCTTAATTATGTAGGTTATCTAGAATTGTTGCTCCTTCGCTGTTTGAAGGTCACCTGATCTCTTGATGTAAACTCTCCCACAGGAAACGCAAGTTCACTACTGCTGACCTTTGTTACGTCATATTTGATAACTAAATACATCACTCAGGGGTGTAGCAATGAAAAAATTCAGGGATGTAACAATCATTCACACTTCACATATAATATTTTACAGATGTTTTTGCAGTTCAGATTTAACGCACATGATAGCCTAATCTACATCTGATTCAATTATCTAAGTAGGCCTACGCATTTCTTCCATACAGTTCAAACAAATTACATGTTTAGTAAGTCAAAGAAAATAGAGGCCAGCGTCGTGAATTTCTGCTCACATCATAGGCTGAGCATAACTGTTCCAGGACATTCACAGCACATTTAGTTCTATTATAAAATGATATTATTTCATGTTTCTAGCTGCCTCCCGTTTCCTCATCCATTTCCTTATCATAATGCATGGTTGATAATGCTAACAGTGTTTTTTTCTTTGGTACATACGAAATAATTGTGCAGCGTTCATTGAATCCAAACAATGTACTGTTAACTTGCCTGTCTTAGTAGTTGTGAAATGAGGAGGAATTTCTCTTTTGTGTTCTTTCTATGTTCCTACAAGTGTAATTTTGTCATTTTCTAGAAGATCTAAACACAGAGGTATGCTCATGAAACAGTTATCGGTGGTCACATTTCTTCCTGTTCCTTTGATGGGATGAACCAGCCTCTTCACCACTGCATGTGCACTGTTACTTCGGTGAAATGGACAGTCTGGTTGAATACCAGCATAAATTTCCAAGTTATGAGTGTAATATGTTTTCACATCCACCTTAGCAAAAATTTTGATCCAACATTTTGTTGGTTTAGTAGGTATATACTCTTCATGGGACATCGTCCTCTGAATGCAACCAACTGCTCGTCTATAGTTACATATTCGCTTGGACTACAGCACTTTTGTGAGTTCTGAACAAATAACTCTAATACTTCACGTATAGCAGCCAATTCATAAATTTCTTTCCTTTCCTTTTGTCATAAATGTTATCAAAGAGTAGACATCGTAACAAAAATTAGAATCTATTGTAGGTCATTGTCAGGTAAATTGACTCTAATCCTGTGCCATTTTTATCCCATAGTTCTCTTACGTTCAGTCTTCCCGATTTCAAGGCGCCAGCAAAATACAAAATACCCAAGAGTGCCTCAATTTCTACGTCATTTGTTAATTTGCAATCTCTGTCACGTCCGTAATTACGCTTCACTTTTTCAATACAAATATTAGTACCCTTACAATTACATTGATTATTGTCTGATCAATAAAGCAGTCAAAACTCTCTGTATGGGTCCGCGCAATTCTTGCAGCCCTTTTAGGGCTCGATAAATGAATGACTATATTTTGTGCTCGTCTTCTCCCTCGTCGAGCTACTGGTTCTTCCTGCCAAATTGTAGTCGTTTTTCTATCCGTATAGCAGTTTCCATCATTTATAGACATTAGTCTTTCATCATCACCATCATCATCATCATCATCATCATCATCATCATCATCATTGTCTTGTTCTGAATTAGAATCGTGAACTTCATTCTAAAGATCTCCCCTGTTGCTTTCATCATCACTTTCATTTTCAATGCCATCATCCATATCTTCATCCAGCCATTTGCAAATGATGTTTGTAGTTTCCGTACCCATTGGAGCAAACTGCGAAGAGGATGGAACGATGTCACACATTTTTTCACAAACTTAGTGCATTGCATCACTTATAACCATATTAAAAAACTATTTCACTTACCTGAACAAAAAACTGACGTCAGTACTCGCGTGGATTACAATGGTAATCCACTCGGAAAAATTGTGCATCACTTTATAAAACTTCGTATAACTTTCCAAAGGGTTGCGACAAATACGTCTAAACACCAGTAATGCCTCACTTAGACTGTGACGAGAAATTGCATTGCCGCTCAACTACGCAGTGCTGCAGGCAGTGACGTAATAGAGGATTAAATATCAGTGGATTACTATTGTAATCCACGCGAGTACTGAAGGGTTAATTAATCCTTCTCGATCGTCTTCACTAGCATTCACATATTCCCCTTTATGCCTATTTTCATTATGCTTCTGAATATATAGGCCTATATATATATATATATATATATATATATATATATATATATATATATATATATATATTTTTTTTATTTTTTAGTTATTAATTTTTTTAAATTGTTTGTTTACAGATTAAACATTGAACAAGATCCCCTACAATAATTTTGTACAGAAATCCTTCTTCTCACCTTGTGTCAAAATAACGTCTTGAAGATTACGAAGCGATCGGTTCTCCTGCTTCGCACACAACCATCACAACCTGAACTCCAAGCGACCTTCCGCTTCAAACGCTCACTGATGAGAGACAAGCCATCTGTAACTTGGAGCTCTCAGCCGAGCTGTCAATCAGCTGGCCACTGTCGAACAGTCGAACCACGGCTACGGCAAATGCCATCTTTGGCTCACTTTGAAGTAGTAACTGGTTTATAGCATAATTATAGCACCTCACGCACATCAAATTAATCGCCCATGGCTAGGATACATTTCTTTCAACATTTGTAAATTACAATTTATGGTCGGAAACAATCTTTAAAATAATATTTTCGGATTTAACAGATGCATGTGGGAACTTACTGCACCACAAAGAGCTTAAACTAGAAGTGTATGTCATGTGAACACTGCATCATGGCCCACAGTTTCACCACACGCTTGTTACGTTCTAATTATCATTCTACACCATTTCGATAAACCTTTAAATTTGCACACTCTTAAAATGGACTTAGCCAGTATGACTGTAATATATTTAAAGTAAGCTGACTCTATTTACTTAACCAAGCCCATAGACTAATCCAGGGTTACAGAACTGGCGAGAGAGAGGTGGAAAGCTTGGGGAAAGCGTTGGTTCCTCGCCCACAGAACACTGGGGTTGAATGGCGTCACTGTGTCCCGTACGCAATCACATAACACAGACACTGAATACAAGTCCCCTCCCCTACTAAGTCAATTACGCGGGGGTAGAAGGAAGGAATACGTGACGTTTCCTATGAGTGACGCAACGCCACAATTGCCGCCCTGTTCTGCAAGTCTGGACTAATCACTAGACACCGGCACAACATGAAAATGTTGTCAAAATATGAAATAAATATTTCAATGCTAAAATATCTAAACCATTTGGAGAAAGTTTACAGCATTATTTACAAAATAAGCTCTTAGAAATTCATAGTTTTGTCTATATTTAATAGTCGGTCAATGGCATTGAAGTGTGATTAAATGCAACAGGCTCATGTTGGTAGATTTACTGGCATGTAAAAGAACTCTTGCGGGACAAAATTTCAGCACACGCTTGAAAAATTAATAAGAAAATTTCTTTTCATCTTAATTTAGCTTTGTTTTCAGCTGTCTTTAATGTATTATACAGAGTGTTCTGAAAAAAAAAGTTTTCAGTATTTAGAGAAGAGGTAGTGTATATCAAAACAAGAAATAGAAGTCCTATAAACATGGGTCCTGAAATGAATATCTTCTGAGATATGAGCAAATGTTTACCATTACTCTGAGCTCTTTAGCAAGAAACAAATGAGGAAACAGAATACCGTCATTTGTCACTGTGTATTATCATCGCCGGCTGCTATATACTACATATGTGCACTTTGATCTCACAGCCAAGTTCTTCCTGTCGTGAGTCGCACGTCTCTTAAGAAGTGAGTAATGCATAATATAATATAATATAATATAATATAATATAATATAATATAATATAATATAATATAATATAATATAATATAATATAATATAATATAATATAATATAATATAATATAACATCATGTAATATAATATAATATAATATAATATAATATAATATAATATAATATAATATAATATAATATAATATAATATAATATAATATAATATAATATAATATAATATAATATATATCTATTATCAGGCAGTACATCTCACTTGACGATATGTGTCAGAGGAAAAATAATTGTTTGTATGCATTTGAAGTCTGATTAGTGTAATATGTAGCTAATCGGCGATGTATGCAATGGAAGGTGAAAGGAACTAGCCACCCTAGCCCACTATCTTAGTTGCCTCATAAGTGATGCCATGCTGGTATCACTTGTGAGGTTCAGATCTGTCTTCGGACAATTGACTAGACAATATAATATAATATAATATAATATAATATAATATAATATAATATAATATAATATAATATAATATAATATATAATATAATATAATAGCTGCAAAAAATTAACTCTTAGAAGTGTGTGTGTGTGTGTGTGTCTAATGCCTACCCACTTCATTTTCATGACTGGGGTTCCGCATACTGTGGATAGATAGTAGTACTGTGACCCATTTTCAAGTTACACACCACTTCGGCGGGCTACTCTATGCATGATGTGTTTCGGTGGAGAGTTATGTCGTGTACTAGGGTGAGTGTATGTGTAAGTGTAGTATAAGGAATGGGTGGGATGGTGATGATGATGATGACGATGATGATGATGGTGTAAATAGTGTAAATGTTTCTCATGTCGTTGGAAAGAAGAATTTCAGGTAACATAATACAGTACGAAACTAAAAACTAAAAATGAAAATATTTCATTATTTTTCCAGATTCGGGTACTCTTAAGACTCAAATTTATTTAAAATGCGGTATTTTGTTTTATGTTATATAAGAAAAAATCGTAATGATTTCATTACTTGATGCTTTCGTAAATTTGACAACATAATATTTTCAGTTTCTGTAGACTAATACATGGGTAGACTACCGGTAACGTATTGTGACACAAAAATAGTATTTACGCTGTATGAAACATTCTGTAACGATAGACGTAGAAGTTACACTCAGAAATGTTTCGTTGTGATTTGCATTACAAACTGTAAGAACAGAAAATAAGGCATAATATTATTTATTCTATTATTTTAATTACCTACATTGTATACTTATATTGAATAATATAATGTATTTTTGTGTATATTTGCTTGCATTTCAGGCGTTCGTGTTGCATGCAAATCCGGATCTTACTGTTGAGTATAGGGTGTGGCGGACGTATACATACGCAGTCAGCATTAATTCTAGTCCACCGTGAAGTCAAGAGATCAGCTCCACTTTCGCATGGTCTCTTCTATAATCATCGATTTCGGACTCGTTACGGTCTCATTCTGCCTAAATAATGTAGCTATCTAGCTTACCAGATGTCTTCTCTTCAGTAGGCAAATTTTCAAAAAGAAAATAACAATTTCTGAAAGAGAACTGACTACTCATTATAAAACAAAGCGTCAAATTTTAAATGTCCAAAAGTCGCCATATCATTTTAGTTGATAATTCTATCTGATTTATTAATCATTTTTCCGGTTTTTGACCAAATATTGGATTAATCCTTCTACGGCCTATCACTAGAGGAGTGGCGTTATCAAAGAAATAGTATTTCAGATTCCCTCCGAGAACTTCAAATCGTTTATGGATGCTGAACATCGTTCGATAAAGATTACGGTCTCATGTATCCGATGGTTAAGACGCAGGAGTTTGAATATCGCCTATGGTACAGAAACTTGTACTCTTTCTATGTTATGAGTAAAGGTAGGATTTTTTTTAAATTTATTGAGTATGCTCCAACGAGTATAACTCATACGTAGGGGCTATACAAGAACACAATGTACAATGTAATTTTAAAAGTCATGAAACTACAGTCTGTGAAAAACAAACAATAACACAAGAATTTATTAAAGAAAGAAAGCAAGCAAAATAAGAACAAATACTAAGATAACACAAAGTGTTGGACAGAAAGAAGAAAACGTTTGAAACCATGTAATAAATAAATCAACTGAGAATTAAAATAAATAATCTTCCCAAAAACGTATCTTTAAACAATTCTTAAAACACCGTCAATTTGATAAAATTCTATATTTTAAAGGAAGTTGGTTAAAAGTTGTTATTAGAAAATACTTAATTCCTTTCGTTCCATAAATTACCGAGCTATGCTGAGAAAAAATATATTTCCTTTTTGTCTTGTTAAATGAGTATGTATATCTTTATTAAACTGAAATATAATATTACTACGTATTAAATTGTTAATAATTTTATACGTGAAAATAGCAGCACCTAATTTGATAATTGATTGAACTGTTACAACGAAAGAAAATTGATATAGATATTTAACTGGAGTCAAGTAATGAAAACCTAATACATTTCTTAAAGCTCTATTTTGAATAATCTGTAAAGGTCACAAAGCAGTTTTCTTATTATGTCCCCAAATAAACGGCATATACATTAAATGAGAATGAATAAAAGCATAATATACCTTTATACCACAACATGAGAATTTAGGTTAGTTGTGCTTAGACTGCCGTTACGTCATGAATGACATGAAGCCTGAGGTATGGCCAGGTTACAACCGAAATGTGTTTTGTATCGCAGCAATTGAATGGGGATATGTTTCTCGTGCGTACAACAAACACTCTATGCATACCTAACCTTGTAGTCTCTGTGGGTAAATTCCTATCTTTAGTTATGAGGCAATAGGCTACGGCGCTACGCCATGCGCCACCGGTACAGGCACTGTATCGTTCTGATTTGACATCACTAAAGTCAGTGTAGTGACAGTTCAAATATAGACTTAGGCTAGGAATCTTAAGGGCGGAAGCGAAATGGAATAACAGCAGCAGTAACAATAGGAATAATAACTGGTAGTAGTAGTTTATTTTTTTATTTTAGTGGGTTATTTTACGACGATTTATCAACTGTTGTGGTTACCTGGTGTCTGAGTGATATGAGGGTGATAATACCGGCGAAATGAACCTTTTCCTGAAAAGATTATTTTCTACATTTAAAATTGAGGCGTCCCTTATAACAACTGAACATGCGTTAGGTAGTTTTTCCGTTTGCGGAATATATTGAATCCTCAATTACACATCTTCCTTCTGGCTAAGTACTATTTTCCTCTAGAAACATCTGAATATTATTCTGCGCATTGGTGTTATAAGAGCTCTAAAATGTTTGACGCTCTGTATCTCAAATTCAAGATTTTTCAGTTAAGTTTTTTTTCCCCCCAGAAAACGTCTCAATTATTCTAATAAGTTTGACATTACAAACTTATAAAAAAAATGCCATATCAATGTAATATTGAAAACAAAATTGTAAGTAAATGAGTATATGATATATACAATGGCACAGATTTACTAATTAATTTAAAATCCGCAATTCTTTACGTAATTCCATCAAATATTGTTTAACAGATAACTCTACTTCATTTTAAGGCCCAATATAATATGTTAAATCTGATTTAACTGATTATAGGGCCTATTTCAGATAGTCTATTTTAGGACGTAATAATCCAAAGTCTACGCATGACTAAGGGAAAAATAAGTTGCACAAGTTCGAAGTGTCTTCTTCCGTCAAGGCTGGCAATGGTTCCTACTGTTCCGTTTCCCTACTTTGAAACCAAGTGATGTAAACTCATGCATTATGTGTGGAGTAAAAGTTGCAGGCACTGGAGCGGAACAGCAGCCACATTATACTGGTCATGGGAAGAGCTTCAGCAGCTCCGGTTCTATCTAGAAACACTGCCTCACTTTGAAATTAGCCATTTGATCTGCAGCTGTCTACATGACTATTGCTTTTGTTTCCCAGGCTCAAGTGCTCCGACATCGCGACAGTTCCAGTGAGTCCTATGGTTACTTGCTCTTCAGTTTAGAACTTTCGCCGTAGTGATCCCATGGAGTTGATCTCCTGGGAAAGATGGTAGGATACAGTAGGTTCTTGTTTCTATTATACCGAAACGTTGAATTTTGGCACGAAATTTGGAATAAAGCGAGAAAATCTTGTCTCAAATGCTGTCTTATTTGAGGGGCTCGAGCGTAAAACAGGGTAACTGACATTCTGGTAAAAGATTAGATATCTAGCGTAAAATATGGCATGTTACATTCTACGTCTAATGCAGTAGTTAATTTTCCAACATCTCAACAGATGGCAGAAGATGATAGAAAATTATAATCATGTAAATTCTTTTCCTTTATTTATTTTTATTTTTTTTGTCACTTTTACAATGTTATATTCTTAACTAGTATGTTTATGTATAGCCTATTTACCGTTTGTTTGTTTATGTTTTTTTTTCTTATTCTTTTTAAATTGTATGTGTAATTACAGTTAACAGTTCAGTCACAGTTGTAATGATGATGATGATGATGATGATGATTATTATTATTATTATTATTATTATTATTATTATTTCCCTTTCTGTCCAGTTTCATTATTGATCACACCCGACCTTAAGCATCTTGCTTTTTCGGATGTGACCCAATTACATTGTATTTGTGCAATGATTTTTAATATGTATTTGACTCTGAGATTGGTAATCAATTTCGAATTTTGAAGAAGCATATTCATATACGAGTATTAAATTGTATTGTAAAATCTTTGTTATTGTATGTAATTTTTGCTTGCAATAAAAATCTTTGTTGTTGCTGTTGTTTGTTGTTGTTGCTAAAAAAAGTAAGCTATAGGCTACAGATTTTACTTTCTTGGAAACTATACAATATAATTTTATTGTTTTAATACGGATATACTTTATAAAGTACGCAAAGAAAATAATATTGATATATTATCATCACCGACAAGCTGACAACAATAAATGACTTAGAAATTAGCCTACACATCTTATTTTAAGCCTGCTCATGATCAAGATGCAAGACAAGCAACTCAGTGCGACCAAGCGTTGAGCCGTATCGAATGAGGATAATAATTTTATGTATGGTATTCTCTATCTAGAATTCTATCCCACCCTCATCAGAAATCTTACTTCGCACCCTGTTAATAACATAATTTCAAGTTACTTGCAATGTCCACTGAGACTTAACATTTAAAATAAAGTGCCTTACCTATTATCAATAAAAAGTGCAACAACAAAAAAATAACAAGTCACTAAATTGACAACAATGACCACCACAAGTTATAGATTGCAGTCTTCTACACCAGGAGTAGACTTACGGTCTTAGTAATAAAAACTCTTTATACAGACGTTTAACTGTCTTATACTTATACAATGAGTAGCTCGTTTATAAGTCGTGTGTAAATTCCTTACTAATAATCACTACAAACATCGCGTATAACAGTATAGCTGTTACACAGCTACGTCATAGTTTCGTCATTACTTTATTCCGAAAGGTAATAGAATATCTGAGGTTCTCTATTACATCCGGTAGTGTGCTCTGGTGTTCTGTGTTAAGTATCGACAGTAAAACACACTCTCACCGATTACCACATTATATTTTGATCAAAGAGTACAAGCTACAGCAATATTATTCTAATTATTCTGCGCTCTTTGGTTTGTTCCTCTGTGGTTACAAGGTAACCATCATCATAAAATGGCAGTCGATACGAACAGCTGTTAGAGGGGCGGCCATTTTTTCTCTATATACAACGCTTAAACAAGGGGTTTCGTGTATATAACTACTGTATAGTTACAGACTGTTTATACGTTCATCGCTTATGCATGGTTTATTAGTAACGTTTTCTGTCTCAGCTCTGCATAAGTCTCGTATAAAAACTATACACGGTTTATTAGTAAGACCTTAACAAATAAACGTGTCTAAATACACGTTGAATACAGCTGTTCCAGAAGGCTGTGGTTTAGATTTACAAAGCAAACAGATAGTATTCTTTGCTGCGAAGAAATGTATAAACAAATGTTTACGGATCACATTTTCTCAGTAACGGTATGTCATTTTTCACTAACGGTATATTTACTGGCCATAGAAACTAATGGCAGTATTCCATACCGTCGGATAACGTCTCAATTCCCTGACTGTGTACGAGCAAGTGTATACTGTATTTTATTACTTTAAATCGAGTATCGATGTTTCATAAAATCATTCGGATGGTATTTTTTGGTGAAAAATGAGTAAATTAAAAAAAAAATCTTTAAAATACTCTGTGATATGTGTGGAATGCATAGCATAACATTTTGTGGGTATTTGTGCCCTTATCGGATGTTGAGACGTCATTTTTAAACTTCCTGCGCTATGGATTTTTAAATCACACGCCCACTTTTATCGGTTTCCAGTAAAACTTAATTTTTTTTGCTACATTGCCAGATAAAAATGGATATGATTTCTGAAGTATTAAAGATACATGCATGAAATTTAGAACACACATTCTTTAGACTAATAGGAAACGTTTCTCTCTAACAGAATTTTTTTTAATTGATTTCATTTTAAAAATACGTCCGTTTGTTTGCAAGAAAGGAAATCAGAAAATTGTTATTAAATTTTAATTGTTTATTTTACAAACGTAGGGACTAATATCAAAATTCTGTTACAGACAGTTTGTAGAACATGATTTTGCAAATACATTGCAAAACGAAGTTTGAATCTATCTTTAAAAAACGGTTTAGATATATCGGTTTTAGTATAATCCTGCATTGGTTTTTTTTTTCAAATTTGGGCCCCTAAATAATTTTTTTCAAAATATTTATATTTGGTTGAGTTCCTACAGCTATGAGCTCTCTACATACAAAAAATTAATATTTTACACCAAATAGGAAAAAGGTTTTAAAAAATACCATCCTCTCCCCAAATCTCCTGTCACTTTTTTTGCACTCACCAACGTTTTCAACTGCAGAGATTAACAAGAATGGGTAAGGTGACAAATAATGGTGCACGAGGATGATTATCTTTTATTAGCAGAGTTCTATTATATGAGACACGGAAGACTGATTTTGCCTCCAGTGAGAAAATGACTACATTTAACTTTACTTGTTCTAAGAAAAAAGAACGCTTATCATCTGCTGAAATTACTCTTATTATTTGTTCGAGGTTTCCTCTATTAATATCGCCACCGGCGGTAGCGCGTTTACCTGCTGATCCAGAGTTGCGCTCGGCGTGGATTTGATTCCCGCTTGGGCTGATTACCTGGTTGTGTTTTTTCCGAGGTTTTCCCCAACCGTAAGGCGAATGTCAGGCATTCTATGGCGAATCCTCTGCCTGATCTCTCCAAATATCATCTCGCTCTCACTAATTCCACCGACGTTAAATAAACCAGTAGTTGATATAGCGTTCTTAAATAATCAAGTAAGAAACATATAGGCCTATACTAACATGAATAAGTTTTATTATTGCTTTTAAGTCATTCCACTGCATCCTGTTGCGTCTAGTTATGATGAATGTTTTCTTTCCCATCAGCCTATCCCTGGACGATAAGTTGAAATAAGTAGTTACGCATACATGTTTCTTGGCGCATTATGTCATCGAGGTACGTATGCTGTTGATCCTTTCTATCGCCAGTAGGAATTTCCGTTCTCTATTAATACCTCGCAGAACATGGGCTATTCGTTTATGATTCAGTCAGGGCCTGTTAAGCCCACAACTAAAATTCCTCAAATCTATTTTTGGTAGGCACCTACACTGTAGCTCCTTGTCGTAGTACCGAAGATTCATAAGATGCTTAACAAATCCATTAAGTCTACAACTACTTGAAAGTACTTTTATTGTCCTAAACATTCATCTTCCATAGCTGGGTTTGAAACCACGGATTTAGCGGTAACCATTGCGACTACACTATTATGAAGAACGATCTTGTGTTGTTATTAGGGAGGTCGAGGTCATTATGACCAATGATAGTAAAACGGCTCTTAACGTAACGACATGTTGCAGGATACATCATACAAGTTGGAAATAAATTCGTTTAGACATGTTGTTCTCTGTTTTACCTCACAAACGTAAATTACTGTAGTTTGACAGGTAGTACAATTTTACTGATCGCTAGAGGTGGTAGATTTTATCAACAGAAATCTCACTAGAGGTTTTGATTTATCTAGAGGAAATCAAAACTCGAGTGGGATTTAATTGGCTATTACACGATTAGAAGAAAGTATATAAAGATTAGAAGAAATAAAGTACTCTAATACAATAAAATACTAATTGACTTACTGAAAATCTATTTCACTAATGTTAGCTTCACCAAAACGTTTGAACGAAGCCGCCATTTTTAGTTGACTGTCTATGCGGTAAACAAATGACGATCGAAAAGAATGTTTTATAGTACCGTAAAGAATTTGCAGTTTAAAATGTTGGCAAACAAAGAAACAAATGGTAGTGAGGTGATAAAAACAGAAGAAAGTATGTAAAGATTAGAAGAAATAAATTTCTCTAATACAATAAAAAGGTATTAATTGACTTACTAAAATTCTATTTCACTAATGTTAGCTTCGCCAAAACATTTATACGGAGCCGCCATTTTCAGTTGACTGTCTATGCGGTAAACAAATGACGATCACAAAGCATGTTTTATAGTACCGTAAAGAACTTGCAGTTTAAAATGTTGGCAAACAAAGAAACAAATGGTAGGGAGGTGATAAAACAGAAGAAAGTATATAAAGATTAGAAGAAATAAAGTACTCTAATACAATAAAATAGGTATTAATTGACTTACTAAAATTCTATTTCACTAATGTTACTTTCACCAAAATGTTTGAACGGAGCCGCCATTTTTAGTTGACTATCTATGCGGGAAACAAATGACGATCACATATAATGTTTTATAGTACTGTAAAGAATTTGCTGTTTGAAATGTTGGCAAACAAAGAAACAAATACTAGGGAAGTGATAGAAACAAACAAATGCTAGGGAAGTAATAAAGTTGTAGCGATAAACAGCCATGATTAGTTGAAACACGACCTTTCGTACCGTTTTATTGATCAAAAGTAGTATGACCTAGTAAAAGTGTAATAGTCAATTTAAAATTAAAAATTGAACACTTTAGAAATCATTTTATCGCATTTTTAAGTTGAAATTTAGCATTATTTTGTAGCGTTTTTTGGATTAAACAATTTTTTTTGTGGAAAATTTGGTGGTAGAAATTCAATGTCATCGTTGTGTTAACAGATGTAATTTTTAGTAGATATAAAATAAGTTTCTGTTTTTAATTGGTTGTTTAATAACGTTCTTCCAAATATGAGGCTGTCTAGCAGCTGTTGATTTGCTGATGGCAAGATTATTTTGGCGAAATGAGATCGAGGATTCGCCATGGATTCAAAGACATAGTTAGAGAAAACCTAGGAAAAAAAGCCAACCAGACAGTCAGCTCAAGCGGGACTCGAACCCACGTTCGTGAGCAGCCTTGGGTCAAGAGTCCTCCTCCTTACCCCTGAGTTACGCCGATGGTGTAAGTTTCTATTGTGAGAACCTAATTTAGAAGCAAGGTTATGATCTGAGAAGCTCACGAACCTACGACTCCCGCTCGACTGGACGGACACAGGGCGAACCGGTTGGTTTCGCTCGCTCAGAGGTCAGTCCTCTGCGCGCCGTGACTTATGGTGTGCTCTTCGATTCTCACCGAGGGCGGTTATATGAGTGACAACTTTTGCGAAGGTAGACAAGAATAACAAGTATAAGACATAATGCATAATGCAACTTTGGTCTGCAGTAGTTATTTTTTTTCTGTAGGTATTTCCTTTTACATTTCCAGTAGTCTAGTGCAGTGGTTCTCAACCGGGGGGCCGTGGGTCTCTGAGGGGCCAAAGTTCAGTTAATGGGAAGTCGTGAATAAAATAATAATAATAATAATAATAATAATAATAATAATAATAATAATAATAACAACAATAACAACAATTTAAAAAATTGTACGAAAATTTAAACATCCGACTATTTTGCGTCAAATTAAACCTTGATCAATTTTTTAATTAATATTATTTACGAAGTTTCGTCCCCATTCTTGCTTAACAAAAGTAACATGTTTTCGCTAGAACACAATGAGAGACGGAAGGTAAATTAATGTCTGTTTTTCGTAAATTGTTCGGAACAATTGAAGATTTAAAAAAAAAAAAAAAAAAAAAAAAGAACCATAGCCCAAAAACAATACATTTTCAGGAGAAACAAAAAAAAACTATCTTGCCTGAGTGTTGTTGACACTTCAAATATTAAATTCATCTTCCCATTTCTTAAGGTGTTGTAGAAACTTTGGAAAACTGAAGTACGAGTAAATTTATAACTAAAATTGCCTCATAGAAATACAATATTATGTAAATGTAGGTAGCCTAAATGTGGACAATGGTTGTTTTTAAGAAAAAATACTCTATTGTGGCTGAAGTGTGCCTCTCCTTTAATCTTCTTTTTCTTCATTATATCCTGTTTCTTCTCCTTTCGTTGCTTACGTTTCTTCCATGGGGTTACTTCTGCACCTAAAGATGACTCCATAACTAATACAACAATTCACGTGCTAAAGTAAGTGGTTGTTGCCGCGAACGTAAGAAGCAGTATTGCCAATCTACTACAGTTTAAAATTGTATGGATAAATGTTTCAAGATTAAATGAATGTGATATTTGTAAATGACTGTTTTCACAAAAAAAAGTTCCTGGACTATGGTTGTTTTATGAAAATTACTGAAAATTTCCACTCCTATAACATAATAATAATAATAATAATAATAATAATAATAATAATAATAATAGTTTCATTTTATTTTCCCTGGCAGAGTTAAGGCCATCAGGCCTTCTCTTCCACTCAACCAGGATCAAATCACATACAGAAAAATACATACCGGTATACAAATATTAACTTAAAAATAATAATAAACATAATTAAGTAAAAAAGAGAAATTGAATACATATACACAATCAGTATTAACATAGGTCTATGGCGTTTTCTCCCTAACAAATAATTCAGTTAGGAGAAAATACACAAAGGATTAGGTAAAACACGGAAATTTTACTTGAAGCAAGTAAAGCGATCGGTTTGGAAGTAAATCCCGAAAAGACGAAGTATATGATTATGTCTCGTGACCAGAATATTGTACGAAATGGAAATATAAAAATTGGAGATTTATCCTTCGAAGAGGTGGAAAAATTAAAATACCTTGGAGCAACAGTAACAAATATAAATGACACTCGGGAGGAAATTAAACGCAGAATAAATATGGGAAATGCGTGTTATTATTCGGTTGAGAAGCTCTTATCATCCAGTCTGCTGTCAAAAAATCTGAAAGTTAGAATTTATAAAACAGTTATATTACCGGTTCTTCTGTATGGTTGTGAAACTTGGACTCTCACTCTGTTAGAGGAACATAGGTTAAGGGTGTTTGAGAATAAGGTGCTTAGGAAAATATTTGGGGCTGAGCGGGATGAAGTTACAGGAGAATGGAGAAAGTTACACAACACAGAACTGCACGCATTGTATTCTTCACCTAACATAATTAGGAACATTAAATCCAGACGTTTGAGATGGGCAGGGCATGTAGCACGTATGGGCGAATCCAGAAATGCATATAGAGTGTTAGTTGGGAGACCGGAGGGAAAAAGACCTTTAGGGAGGCCGAGACGTAGATGGGAGGATAATATTAAAATGGATTTGAGGGAGGTGGGGTGTGATGATAGAGACTGGATTAATCTTGCATAGGATAGGAACCGATGGCGGGCTTATGTGAAGGCGGCAATGAACCTTCGGGTTCCTTAAAAGCCATTTGTAAGTAAGTAAGATGGCCTCTACATTACGCTTGCCATATGCTTAATATCTCAAATTTTCATTTTTTGGACTACTGTTCTTTTATCAATAAAATCTTCAATTACAACAATTGTCGCGCTCCATAAGACACATACTTACACACGCTCGATATCTCTCTGAATGTTCGATTGTCGTCTAAATCCAAAATGAGGTTTTTTAAATAAACCAAATTTCACATTTTACTATGTTCTACATTTTACATCTCAGGCCAGAAGGGCCACATTAAAGTAATGTGAGAAAAAGAGGGGCCTCAACATCAAAACGTTTAAGAAACACAGTCTAGTAGTTACCATTACATTCGAAGTTTGCGAGTTACGTTGGCCGAAAGCGATGTATTTTAAAGGAAAATAAAAATTCATATAATGGCTTGCTTTGGAGACGGCAATGAGGATAACTCAGTGTCAACGGCGTAGTGCAGTCGGCTTAGGCGCTTGCCTGTCGAACCGGAGTTGCGCTCGGGCAGGGATGTCAAAGCGCCTGTATTACGTGTTGAATACTACAAGTAATATAAATCCAACAAGGTTCACTTTTTAGCAAGATAAAGTACAAACATCTCTCTTAAGGAAATGTTGTGCGAGTTTTTGAGAGCACGCAATGCAGGCGTGGTTTCGATTCCCACTTGGGCTGATTACCTGGTTGAGTTTTTCGGAGGTTTTCCCCAACGGTAAGGCGAATGTCAGGTAATCTATGGTCTCATCTCGCCATCACCAACCCCATCGATGCTAAATAAACTAGTAATTGATACAGTGTCGTTAAATAACCAAATAAATAAAAAGGGTAGCTCAGTATTTATGCTCATCCGTATACAGATCGGAAGTTCGATGCCTTACAATTCCTAGAGTAAATATAACATTTTATACGTACAAGTATCGACACTTCTGTTCCCCACACGTGTCTTGTGTCCAGCGAAAGGGCAATGGAACCCTAACACTTCGAAAACGAGCAACAAATGGACAGTTAGTTGCAGGAGCGGAAGTATCATGTTCAGGTAGCAAAAACATTCTGCTAATGTGCCCAGCGCTCACAAATTTATAATGCTGCCACATTCCTCCACGTGACGTCACATCCGTTTCAATTTCGACCGCAGTTGTGTTTATGCTAAAGCGTCCCGACACCTTATACAATGTATTCATAATTGAGGATATTGCCATTTGTGACTGCCGGCTATTACAAATGAAAAGTTCCGTAATGTACCTTAAAGACAGCAGCGATTACTACTACTACTACTACAGACAAGATTTATTATTATTATTATTATTATTATTATTATTATTATTATTATTATTATTATTATTACAACCCACTGATTTTTTTGCTGTTGAAAAACATTATACCATTATTGCATAATTTTTGCTAGTTACGTAAGTTTATTAGTTTGAAATATTTTTCAACATTCTCATTGTCTTCCCTGCAGACTTTTTCTTGCACGACTAGCTTGGTTTCTCTTTTTTTTTCGGTGCTCTCAGCATGAATATATGAAGAGTCCACTGCAAGAATGATGGATGTCATTTGGAATACATTTTTCAGGAGAAGCAATTGAAAGTTTGAAATGCTTAGAGCTCAAAGCTTAACTGTGATTTTCCAATCATTACTGGATAATGACTATCAGTGTTAATACCATATAACTCTCTATGCACATTCTATATGTCTTAAGCTATGCATTGACAGTCTTGGTTTATTTTCGACAAGAAAGTGGCATCCATCATTCTTGCAGTGGACTCTTCATATCCAATCTATTTTAAGGCATCTTAATTTAATTTTGGATACCACACCATAAAATTTATAAATTTCGTCGTTTTTATTTCTCTCCATATCATCTCATTACGTATCTATGTGTCTGAAGCTTAAGGGGTTAGGTACAGCTTACAGTAGTAAAATTTTGGAAATATTCAACATTTTTTTCCCTCCATTACTGTATCTTGTACAATAATGAAAATTAGTATGTGTAAAACACTGTCCTTCTGCTATATGAAAAAAAAATATATATATATTTTTACGATTTAAAAAAATTATTTACATTTTTTTTTTTCAAAATTCTCATCATTGTGCAGTGATGAAGCGTTTCCCACATAACTAAAAAACTATCCAGCACTCTGTGATAAAATTTCTTGTGTATATTAATGCATGCAAGATCACTTCTCAATCTTTGAGAGATTGTCTGATAAAAAAATAAATTCATTTTAAAAAATAGTCAAATGTCAGTATTTTCTTCTAACACAAAAAAAAATATTCATTAAGGAATGTAGTTGAAAGAGCATGATATTGTAAACATGTATTTCAGCAATAAAATAAAAGGGAGAGAACATGAAAAAGTTAACAAGCTTATGAGTTATGAGGGAAACGCTTCATCACTGCACAGTGAACTGCACATTTTGAATTTTGAAAAAAAAAATATATATATATATATATATATATATATATAATTTTTTTATCGTAAAAATATTTTTTCGTACAGGAGAAGAACATACCAATTTTCATTATTGTACAAGATACAATAATAGAGGAAAAAAATGTTGAATATTTCCAAAACTTTTACTGCTGTAAGCTTTACCTAACCCCTTAAGGATTAAGAGAATAATCATAACTCCTAAATAACATACGTATCTGCAAGTCTATATTATTATCGGCCCTCACTATGGCTCAAATTGAAATGAAATGCTACCGAAGAATAGTAGGAAAGAGGGAAAAGTACGAAATGAGATAATTAGAGAGGAATTAAAACAGAAATCAGTGGAAGAGCAGGAGGTATTATAGCACAGATAAGGAGTATGATAGAAACCTATGTTTGCTGAGTTTATAGTACCTACATTAGTTGTCCGTTTGTACATCGTTTCTGAAGAAGTATTCGTCCAACTTATAAAAATAACGGTTTACGAGGAAAAGTATAAAGTAGGCTAATTACGAACGTTTTGGTTACTATTCTGCAATATTACGTACACCGGTTACTATAACATCACGATCTGCAATTACGAAACGTTTCCGGACACAGGTTCCTATATCATTATGATATCCCCTATTATCCCTAAAAGCTTCTAACAGTCACACAAATGTCGTATATTTCAAATATTTTTAATTCCTGGTTTTATAAGCGACGTCCCAGACCTTGTTAGTATTAGCTCTTCTTCGGAAACAAAGCAATTAGAACTGAAGTACATATGCACGACAGACGTTGTCGATAGGTGACTGTCCTTGAGATATTTTTACATGTTATTAAGCCTCTTCTGACTCTGTCAGTTGACAGGTTACTTAAAATATCCATAACGCGAGAGATGAAGATTACAACGACAACTCTATGTCACGAAGCCACTTCATTTTCATTTTCAGGCTGTATTTATATCAACGATAAGCTAAAGTGAAACTTATTTCATAGCATGCAACCCATGATTATAAGATACCCATTGGTTCGATAACTGTCGGTGTTGACCTAGAAGTTGATTCAATGTAGAAGTGAATTATGTAGTAGTGCAGGTTTATTTTCTGTTGTTAACATCAAGTTTTAGAGGACCAGGACATAATACCCTTCACGTTGTTCGGATTTAAAATAATAGTACCGGTATTTTATTTATAACCTATTATGCTGTTAAAACCACGTAAAATAATATGCATATATATTCAAGCATTTTTTTTTCACTTCCCATGAGGGGTTGAACCGAAATCAATATATATATATATATATATATATATATATATATATATATATTTACGTTTTCGACCAACTCCAGACGAACACAGTGTGGAAGTCCTATCTCGTGAGGTCAGCGCGACGCTGCAATTTCATCTACCGGTACTACAACAAAGAATAATTAGTAAATTTTTTATGCCTTAAGTTTGATATATAAATATAATATAAAAGTATAAAAATAACTAGAAGCAAAGTGTATGCATTATTTTCTTTTTCATTACTATTTAATCCTGAAGAGGGCAGAACGAAATCCTCCATTGCTTGCTACTTTATGGTGCACGGCATACTGATCTACTGACAAGCAAACATTTTTATGGGAGCAGATATAAATGTTATTATTATTTTTTTGGCCACTAGAGCGTAATTACAACTTCCCCGCCCCACCCCAGAAAATAAGTTTCCCTAACGCCGTTTACAGAAAGAAAATACAATTTCATAGAAATATTTATTGGAACAGATACAGATATTGTTGAATGATTATTCACCTTACTCTCCACCGGAAATGAGACATTTGTCATACCGTGGGATCAACTTTTGTATTCCTGTGTCGTAGAAGTCCGTCGCCTGGGATCGGAACCAGTGTGTGACAGCCTACACCTTTCTGTTGATCCCACGGTATGACAAATGTCTCATATCCAGTGGGGAATATGTTTAAAAATAGCTCAACAGTTGTTGTACCTGTTCAAAAAATCTTTCCATGAAATTGTTTTCTTTCTGTAAACAGTCCCAGGGAAAGTTACTTTCTGGAGGGGCCCTCGTAATTGCGCTCGAGCCAAAATTTGTATAAGCACTTGCTTTGACATTATTAACATAGTGGAAGAAAAAAAATAACTTTTTATCTGCCCTCATGAGAATGTTTGCTTGTTAGAGAAGTAAATATAGGCCTAAGTGAATTTCTACATTAAAAAACACAGGGTAAGGGAAAGAACTATTTTTGTGAATTGAACGTTCGATATGTTCACTGTGAGAGACGGAAACCAAATTAAGGTGGATTTTAATGTTTGTGCACACTTTTCAGTCAACGAAAAGCGTGGAAATGATAGCTTTATATACGAATTCTGCCTGTTGATGTCTACTTTGTTTCCTCAATTCTACTGTAACATCAGAGAAAAATGAAATATGAATATCTTTTATTGATTTATTGTATTTCTTCTCAAAGACATATTGATTTGACATTTCGAAACAATCTAAGGCACTTATTTTATAGATAGGTAAGTAGGCCTATGATAGGAGGGCGAAATTTTTTATTGCAAGACGGGACTTCTTATATATTTCGAGGGAATCTAGGTTCAGAAAGTATGGCAACACTCTTTGATTTACCTGAAATCACTCAAGTTCAAGTGCTTTGCTACGTGCTTAGCAAATGGACATTTCCTATAGATTTCACGTTATTTCAACTGTTACTTCGAGTTACTTTGTCCTTTCACAGTAGTTTCATTTTACATCGTGCATAACGAAAATGTGGCATGAAAAGGCTACCTTTTTTTTTTTTTTTTTTTTTTTTTTCTATTTTTTGTACTAATCCCTGACGGACAGAAAAATGGAAACAGGTTAACATATTGTCACAATGCCAGATATTGAAAATAATATGAGACACATCTGAGTTCCAGAGAATGATGAATAAATATCAATATCCTGACATTCAGGAAGATATGAATTAAAAAAAATGTATGAAATGAGCAAAATTAGTAGTCTGACATGAAGCAATAACCTACATTTCAATCCACAATATTCACTTATGGTTTATCATTTATTATTTAATAGGAAATATAGAGTTACTGTATGTTAGGTTCGCTTCTTAATACTGTATACTTATAACTGAATTATGCACGGATATTCTTTCATTCAGGAAATGACAATTCCAGTATACCGCTAGACGAATTTTAGTTTCTGAGCGTCGTCGTCAGAGGTAAAACCGACATTGCTGTATCTTACTTTTACTAATCGAGAAGTTAACCGTGACACGGAAGGGGACGTATTCTCGGAAGACGCAACGTCTTCCCGTCTGTCCACTCGGCGCGTTACCGACTATGGAATGGAGTTCAGGTTCACGGCAGTTCTCACGAGATGCCCGCGTGACATTTCAGTCTCGATTCTTCGAAACGCACTTTCAACACTGTTTACAGTCGGTGTGCGGTATTTATGAAATGAAACGTCTGAACAGAGTTCTTGACTCTGTGTCGTGACGAAAATATTTATGCTTTCGAGTTCGTATTTATTGTCCATTCTCAAAGTATTATCTTATACATAAAAAACAGAAAATAAAGAATTTTGGAGATGAACAGAAAAGGGTTGCAAAGACTCGATCATTTATTTACATACCCAATAACCTATGTATGTATGTATGTATGTATGTATGTATGTATGTATGTATGTATGTATGTATGTATGTATGCATGTATGTATGTTTGTATGTATGTATGTATGTAGGGGAGAGTCGGGTAGTATCGGACATCGGGTAATATCGGACAGTGAGTTTCTTTCATCTGCCACACGATGATAGTACCTGATTGACATGGTTACGTTTCTGTGATGTCGCATAGAGAAACGTAACCATGTCATTCAGATACTACCATATGGTGGTAGATGAAAGAAACGCACTGTCCGATACTATCCGACTCTCCCCTATGTATGAATTTTTATTTTATTGAGTTATTTTACGACGCTGTATCAACATCTCAGGTTATTTAGCGTCTGAATGATATGATGGTGATAATGCTAGTGAAATGAGTCCGGAGTCCAGCACCGATAGTTACCCAGCATTTGCTCGTATTGGATTGAAAAAACCTCAACCAGGTAAATTGCTCCGATCGGGATTCGAACCCGGACCACCTGGTTTCGCGGCCAGACGCGCTGACCGTTACTACACAGGTATGGCTCATGTATGTATGTATGTATGTATGTATGTATGTATGTATGTATGTATCTCACTTGCCTCTATGCCTACCCATTTATTCATTCATTCATTCATTCATTCATTCATTCATTCGTAGTTTTCTGCCAAAGGGCAGGTGTTTCACTGCAAATCCAGCATTCTCCAATCTTCCCCTTTTCTGCTTTCCTCATCTTCTCCACATAAGGTCGATATATCTTAATGTTGTCTATCATCTGATATCTCCTTCTGCCCCGAGCTTTTTTTCCTGTTCGTTATTCCTTCAGTAGGCAATTTCTTCTTAGCTAAATTCCGTTTCTGGAATCTGTAAAGTAAGTCGGCGCATTTGGGTGGAGCCGATGACAGCGAATGGGCGGAGCCTATTAGTGCGGGAGTGTGTTGCGAGCTGCATCGGCTCGTGCCCGCTAAGGGGTAAGATGCGCGAGGGAGGAAGTGATAAGTAGTGTGGTATTACAGACGCTCGTCTTCAAGCAATGCTTTCCCCAGACGCGATCATTGGACTGGTCCACTTCACTATAGGCCTACTTTAGAGCAGTGGTCGTCAGCACTCGCTGAAATGGGTAACGGGTAAGAGGTGTATCACAATATGTACCGTCGTGCAGAATGGAGATGGAGGAAGCATACCCGCCAGCAGCCACGGATGCACTCCAGTGCAATATCTTATCTGCTGGTAAGAAATGCTAGCGCCGAGGGTGCAATGTGCTGATAACCGCTGCTCTAGAGATTTCAGAAACGGAGTAGGCTACTGTATAGTAGTCCAGCTAATTTCCTTTCCTCTTTCTAATCACTTTCAGCATTATTCTTTCTTTATCCACCCTTTCTAGCACGACTTCATTTATTATTTCGTCTGTTCATTTCGCATGCTCCATTCTTGTCCATATCCACATTTCAACTGGTTCCAGTCGTTTCTCTTCACTTCGTCGTAATGTTCATGTTTTTGCTCCATACAATTTCAGACTCCATACAAAGGACTTGTCTAGTGAATTTTTTCTTCTTTTCTCACAGATCCGCAGAAAATGCTCATTTTTCTATTAAAAGCTTTCTTTGATATTGCTATTCTCCTTTTGACTTCTGGCAGCAGCTCATATTATTACTTATAATACACCCCAAGTATTTGAAATTGTTCACTTGTTTGACTGTCTTATTTCGAATTTCGCAGATAGTGCGCTGGTTATGTAACGCGATATTTTTTATTAATATATACTAAGTTGCATCGGATATCAGCGTAGATGAGCAGGCACTTAGAAATTATACTGTTTAAAATAGTGTCGCATGAGCAGCAACTTGAACGCAAACAGCTGTCTTAGCAGAGTTCATGAGATCCTGTGTTCAAATTTCTGCACATGCACTATTTCTTACGAGATTTCTATTTCAGTAAAATGAGAGATAAAACAATAATTGACATACAAAATGATCCTCTCTCTACGCGACCCATGGCTAAACATCCGGCTGTTACCAGAGATTTGTTGTGAACAGACAACAGAGCCATTGTTTGCTGATTTTATGCTATCATTATTATTTCAGTATTCCCCATTATTGTTAAGATACTATGTCAACTTCTCTTATTTACTTATAGTTATAAATGGAAGCTCCCAGTCAAGGGGTAAGTAACGTACAACATAAATACTGCGCAGAAGCGCAAGTGTTTTCATAGGAACGTGTTGGTTCCGCATCACGGGAGTCTGGTGGGCAAAGGAAGTCCAAATATGAGTTTAGGGTAAACTATACTGTGTAAGTGTACGAAAATCTTTGACAAAGATAAAAATATATGTTAAGGATGTGCGGTGAGTGGAATACGCTACAGCAGTGATTCCCAATCTGTGGTCCGCGGACCTCCGAGTAATTCCAAAGGGGTCCGCATGAACAAGATAAATATTCAAATGGAATTTCAATTAAATGTAACTTCATCGCGTTCTCTGATTTTTCTCATCTTGAAGAAAAATTTGTTCCTTGTGTACGATTTGTGAGATGCAGAGTTTACCAAGAATGAGATCACTTGAGAGACTTCTCTTAGCCTGCAAGTCTAGCGGCCTATATATCTGTTACTTCAGATTTGTAAATTATTTGAATTCAGTTTTCAAGATCCAGCTTTAGGTGTTCACCGTTCAAAATAAGATTGAAGCATTTGTGGTCTAGCTGTATTGTCAATCGAGAATTCGAGTAATTTCCCACTCTAAATAACTTCTTAGCAACAAATGGTGATGAACTCTTGTCCGATATCGTTGGGAGTATGGAGAATATTTTAATTCATTAACATTAAAATTAAGAGAATATTTTCCTTTCTGTAATGGAAAAATCAATTGGGTGGAAACTCTTCTGTGTGACAAAAAATAGTTCGTCTGTCAGAGAAGAAGAAAAGCTGTTAGTTATTATCTTCTGACTTGAGCTTAAAAGTCGCGTTTCCCACAACGACCTTGGCGCAATCATATCTGCATTCACTCATGTATCCCCATGTTTTCCGATCTACAACACAACACCTAAACGTCATTTGCATCAACATAAGTGACTTGTGTCCAGTGTACATTTTCTGTTGGTCTCCATGAAGAATTGATATACTCGTAGATGTAAATTTAATATTGAACTAAACTTGCGATTTAAGAGTATCTACAATTGAAACAGACTTGTCAAAACTGCCAGCTACAAGGCAATATCAACCATCCCAATAACAATCTTACGGCAAATATAAGAAACTAATTTCATTACTAAAATTTAATATCGCTATTAAATCATTAACTATAATAATAATAATAATAATAATAATAATAATAATAATAATAATAATTAACTACATTATGAAGGCTGTAATGAGTAGAACATATTTATGGGCCTAAATTATCAAAAATATTTTTAGAGGTTCGCCATTCTGAAGTAGGAACTTTAAGGGGTTCGTGACACTCAAAATGTTGGGATCCACTGTTCTACAGTATTTTCTTTATCAGTTTTCATATCCAATTCGGAGTTTATTCTAAGGCTATAGTGGGGTAGAGTAGGATTATCTGCTGAAAAGCTAATATGGCCGCTTTTTCAATGTTATCAACTATTACTAAATATCACCAAAGCAGGTAAAATAACAATGCTGTCTACAGAAATACGTAATAATAATAGTAATAATAATAATAATAATAAGTTTTATTTATTTATTTTCGTGGTTTTCCTAAGGCGCTAAAACAAATGCCGGGATGAGCTCTAAATGAAATGGGCCACGACCTATAACCTTCTTCCACAAACTTCCGGCACTTTCCCAAATAATATTCTTCCAAATTTATATCGCATTCGGTACATGGCCGAATTTACTGGAGTCCCCTTCGCTCAGCCTTTTCCAGGTATATAATCATCGAATTAACATCGATGTTCTAAACAGAATTAAAATCCACGATCTTGACTTTCCCGCAGTTGCTAGAGCTGCGCCTTAACTACTGTGTGCACAACGGATGGCCTTAAAATATTAATATATAGGGACATACAAAATAAGAGACTACAGACTTCTTCCAGCGACAGAAATTGGTTCTGACATGAAGATGGGTGAGAAGCTGTCGTTCAGATTTATGAGGTGCAATGACAAACGGCGTTGTGCTTAAGTGCATCTGACGCGGATCTGAAAGCTCAAGGAGATCGCGAATTGCCTCGCTCAGTTACGGCAAAAACTCCAGTCATTTCGCAATGGCTGTTTCGACACAGTCAGTCACAATGCCGAGCAAGGTTTCTCACCTGAGACCATGAAAACTTGCGCGATCAGCGTTCAAACCGGATCTAGTTTTAAAGGGAAACACGTTGGTTATTTAACGACGCTTCTCACATGAAAAAGCCTGTTTTAAATCGTGGTTCAGCCATAACTACAGACGAAAGTTATGCGCAACTGAAACAGAAAATGTCCAATTTTAAATATATTAACATTTCAGTTTAAACGTTGCATACACTACTTTTAACACTTAAATACAAATGATTGATAAAATGGCAAACTTACTAGTGTTAATTATATAAGCACGCGTGGCTTACAGCTGTTTCGGTGTATACTGTACACCATCATCAGAGCCTAGTAGATCTTGGCGTCATCTTGATATCGTTGCCTGTTGTAGGGGTGTGTTTGCGTGCTGAAAAGTTGAGTCAAATAGTGAAATTTCAGAACACACTATTTGTGAATTGTGTCGTCACCTACCTTTCCTAAAATCCCCTACATTAGGCCTAAAAAACCACCAACCTTCAAGGAAACTACCTGAAAAACTACAAAAGGAATCCAGTGGCAAATCCCAATATAGCGAACGTAGATGCTCCGACCACAACCCCTTCCACGTTTCCCCTACTAGCTCATCAGACACTCTACGTGATAGGCGAGTGTTGTGTCGAATACCCATTTCATGTGGGTGGGGATAACTTCCCCTACTGGCGTTCGCTATATTTCGATTTATCCGAATCCAGGTGTCATTCCCCAATGGCCTACCCTCTGAATTCATCATTGCTCTCCAATACACTGTCGTCTGTCGACATTCTTTTCTTCGTTTCTGTGCAAGTGGACGTAAAATCCTATGTGTTTGATACCGGAGCATTCATTAGTGAAATTGAAAAACGTTCTTGTGGTGCATCTACACGGTTAAACTTTTCTTTCAACTTCAAGCATTCAAGCAATGAATGCAAGATTGATATTTAATATGAATTAATATATTATATAGTCCCGTCGCTCTTATTTCCGGTAGCCAATCACGTTGCACATCGGCTACATTTAAACGTGTGCGTCGCTGATAACGACGTTATGCATTTCCTAAAGCTGCATAAATAGTTAATATAATCGCCGGCCATTTTGGCTCTTTCGTTGGCGTTCGCAGAAAGCACGCGAGGACGTTATTTACCGCTCACTTATTATTTGCTGAATTAAAGTGCGTTTGATTTATTATCATAGGAGCTACGACATGATAATGTTTAACGGTGTGGCAAATAGATCCCTCGTCTGGTAGCTCGGCAACGAAAGAACAAACTACCTACCTAGACTTTATAGAGCCTTCACTTCCTAAGACGTAAGCAAAGAGGAGGAGTTGTGCCGGGAATAACAGCGTCGCGACTATAGGGGAGAGTCGGGTAGTATCGGACAGCGGGTAATATCGGGCAGTGAGTTTCTTTCATCTACCACACGATGATAGTACCTGATTGACATGGTTACGTTTCTGTGATGTCGCATAGAGAAACGTAACCATGTTAGTCAGGTACTACCATATGGTGGTAGATGAAAGAAACGCACTGTCCGATATTAACCGATGTCCGATACTACCCCACTCTTCCCTAGTAGTGAAGATGACATTCAGAACGGCGCACCATGTACTGTAGACACAAAATGTTCATGCATTTCAATTGAACGGCCTTTTTGAACTTGATTCTTTCAATATTCTTTCCAGATTGCATGCGTACGCGCATGGAAAATTGAACCGTGTAGATGCAGCTTTGCACACTTCTTCTCAACTCTGTATCTTGACGTTGATTTTTTATATTTTCTAATAGACCTACATCGAAGGAAGAAATCGATAGCCTATATTAACTTAAAAATCTGTCTTCATATTGACTGAGATCTGGAAATAAATTATTATAGAGACGACCATCTTGAGTACTGTTTTGTAAAGCTGGATGAACAATCGGCGTAGCTCAATCGGCAAAGGTGTTTGCGTGTCGATCCGGAGTTGCACTCGGGCGTGGGTTCGATTCCCGCTTGGGCAGATTACCTGGTTTGATTTTCTCCGAGGTTTTCCTAACCGTAAGGCGAATGTCGGCAATATATGGCGAATCCTCAGCCTCATCTCGCCAAATATCATCTAGCTGTCACCAATTCAGTCGACGCTAAATAATCTAGTAGTTGATGCAGTGTCGTTAAATAACTAAGTAAAAAAAAAGAAGAAACTGGATGAGCCCAGAACTTTCCAACTTTCCTACGCTTTCTTCTCTGCAAATAAAATGAGCGATAATGCTTCTTGTTTTTCTTCACACTTCATTTCTGATAATAAAGTTGCAGTCGAAATGGAAAACAATGTGGTCGACATAACTGCAAATGAAGTCGGGATGAACTGTAAAATGCAGTCGAAGAGAAATCTGAATCGACTGCAAGCCGACCGAATTTTGTATTTCATTTCGACTGCACAATGACGTCAAATGCCAATGTGTTCCCAGCCTTACTCTCCGGGAACTGAATCCGGGTTTCCAGCGTGGAAAGCTGGCAAAGTATAATTTTACATAAAAGTTTCTTATCAGCCATAGAATAAAACGTGGAACTTATCAGCAACAATCAATTCAGTCCTTCCACTATTTCTTGATATGAATATTTACTTTTCTTCTCCACAAAGCACACAGAGCAAACAATGAGATGTTGTGAACAATAAAATTAGACATTACCATGGATACACACTTTTTTTAGAATTCCTGACACCGAGAGAACTCAAGCTGTCTACGAATAGCCATTTCTCCCAAAATATTTGATGGATTTTGTTTATATTCAATATCTACGAGTCAGCCTATCAGTAAAAGGTATGCATTGAATTTAATACTCATATACTCTAATCAATTACCGCATTTTTATTTGAAACTGTGGTGTAACACAAATGATTTAATCAAAATTGGCTCTGATTCTGTCATGATTTTATTGCCTGTGATTATGTGATAAGTTAAATTTTGTTGATGGTTAATTACTGGCTTTTAAGGAACCCACAGGTTCATTGCCGCCCTCACATAATCCCGCCATTGGTCCCTATCCTGAGCAAGATTAATCCAGTCTCTATCATCATATCCCACCTCCCTCAAATCCATTTTAAAATTATCTTCCCATCTACGTCTCGGCTTCCCTAAAGGTCTTTTTTCCTCCGGCCTCCCAACTAACACTCTATATGCATTTCTGGATTCGCCCATACGTGCTACATGCCCTGCCCATCTCAAGCGTCTGGATTTAATGTTCCTAATTATGTCAGGTGAAGAATACAATGCATGCAGTTCTGTGTTGTGTAACTTTCTCCATTTTCCTGTAACTTCATCCCTCTTAGCCTCAAATATTTTCCTAAGCACCTTATTCTCAAACACCCTTAACCTATGTTCCTCTCTCAAAGTGAGAGTCCAAGTTTCACAACCATAAAGGACAACGGGTAATGTAACTGTTTTATAAATTCTAACTTTCAGATTTTTTGACAGCAGACTGGATGATAAAAGCTTCTCAACCGAATAATAACAGGCATTTTCCATATTTATTCTGTGTTTAATTTCGTCCCGAGTGTCATTTATATTTGTTACCGTTGCTCCCAGGCATTTGAATTTTTCCACCTCTTCAAAGGATAAATTTCCAATTTTTATATTTCCATTTCGTGCAATATTCTCGTCACGAGACATAATCATATAAAGCTTTCTTTTCGGGATTTACTTCCAAACCTATCCCTTTACTTGCTTCAAGTAAAATTCCCGTTGTGTGTAGATGGTATGTACCGAAAAATGTTATTCTCAAAGAAATTAACTATTATTTACATCATTATGCCTTCAGTTGAATAATTCTTCAAACAAAAGTTTTAGGGTTTGAAAATATCTACACGAATTACTTTAAACAAGTTGATACTACACTCCCCGTTATGGTAATAGAGAAAGCAAAAAAAGTTGTATTTTTCAACTTAATCTTTCTGTGTACGGAGTTGCATATGAACTCTGAGAAATCTTTCTAACTAAAGGGCGTTTTATATTCACCAAAACCAGAAAACCACAAGGATCCTGCCCCAGCATTCTTACATTTCTATATGCAATAATTCTACATACGATGGGTAACATGGTGCACATCATTTTCTCACACGGGTGAAGTGTTTTTACAAGATTAAATTCTAAGGTCATTTGGAACTTTTCCTTGTCAATGTTGCTCGTCCGAGGCGAAGTGTGACCTTGCATGGTGTAAGGCCATGCCCTCGGGGCAACCTTACAATGGGACCATAACACTCAACTATGCGTGGGATCTCTCTTGCCTGGAGAACCACATGCGTGCACCGATTTAGAGCATACTTAGCACATACTTAACACCTGCCAAGAGCTGAACTTCAATCATTGAAAGAGTGGCAAGTGACAACTGTGAGATAGGCCAAATTCTTCATTGGGAGCTATTGGTCTGACTTCCATAAATCCCTTCCATTTAGCAACAGAGCAATAAATCCGATGACAGGGGTAACAGTCAGGCCACTGATACTGATTATTAAAAAATATCATTATTCAGCCCTCCATAACAAAATTTCGTACAACAATCTACTTGCTGAATTTAATTTAATGTCTCTTGCAAGTCGCAGATTACTTGCTGAACAACTTTTATTATATAAAATATTCAACGGTCTACTGGATAATAGCGAAATATTATCACAAATCCAGCTTAACACTGGAACATCACATTTAAGAAATCATCAATTGTTATATTGTAAAAAACCAAACACTTCCGCACATAAAAATTCACCAGTGTTGAAAATGTGTTCAAATTTAAATGAAATATGTAAAACATGGGATCTAGATTTCAGCTTTTCTTACATGAAATATAAACATCTTATTAATATAATGAAGGTAGTTGATTTTAAATAGTATTGCTATCTATTTGTTACTCTGTAATTTGCCATTTATAGCTACATTTTACATCTTTGGTTATGGCATCTATATTTATCTATTTTCCATTTATTTTTAATTTGTATTTTTCATTTATATCTATATCTGTGTATTTTATTTAGGTAGTATCTATTTGTATGTTTTTTTTTTTTTTTCATTTTTCATTTGTATTTACACTTGTATCTTGCATTTGTATCTGTTTTATCTCTTTTTTAATGTTATCTCTAATTTTATGTTCTAAGCAAATATTTGTACTGTTTATTGCAATTGGGGCTTTGCCCTGTTATAGAAATAAATAAATAAATAAATGAACAAATAAATAAATAAATGAATGAATAAATGAATAAATGAATGAATGACTAAATAAATAAATGAATAAATGGATAAATGAATAAATGAATGAATGAATAAATGAATAAATGAATGAATAAATAAATGAATGAATAAATAAATGAATGAATAAATAAATAAATAAATAAGTAAATAAATAAATAAATGGCTATGTACTCCATTTGGAGTTTATATCAGCGCGTCAATTAAAGTGCTGAAACATTGGTAGGCATACGTTACCACTCGTTGTGATCGGAAAGGCATACGACAAGGCCTAGGCTTTTTAATAAACAATATCTTATCTCTTCAATAGGAAGCTCATCTTTGACACCGCCTGGGTATTAACTGAATGCTGGAACTATAATTAAAGCGAACAACGACGAATGCATTAAAATGTATCTATAGGCTGTAATAGCGATAGCGTTTCCAGTACAAACGAAGACAACGCGGATTCTATTTCCGACAAAGAGGTGGAAATGTATCATATTCCTCTCGGGACTTGATTTAAGTTACGTTTCTTCTATGTTTGTTTCATATTGTTTTAGGCTACATAGCCACACAGTTATGCTGAATACATGGCCAGGGAGTCCGCTACTTACGAATGTCTAATGTTGGATGATGATGATGATGATGATGATTGTAAAAGTGAGACTGTGCGTTGTTATCTTACTTCACAACAGTGTTGTTTCAAGTTCCCTGCATAGGTCGAAATTTATCGGCAGTCGCAGTTGAATCACCGGTTGTCGAACGTTCAACCCGCACTCTCTCTTAATTTATACAAGAAGGGTGCAAGACCCTCAAAAGTAATTAAATGTCCTCGATGACGTCACCAGAAGGGTTTTGTGTAATGAATGAGTCAGGCGTTGCAAGGTAACGAGCTTGTAAGTTTTATCTCACATCTGACTCACTTATCATGCGCTGGCCCAAATCACGCAGGATATGCAACACAGTAGCTACGTTTCTTATTGCCGTGACATGCGTCGGAAAACTTAATCTGCTGAAGATGATATACGACTACTTTACATTAATGGGTGTTAGGTGAATCGTCATTATTATTACTATCATCATCGAGTACCATCCGCAGCAGCAATAGTTCTGTCTTGAAGCAAAAACACTATTGTCCGTTACATCTCACTCTACCATGGATTGCAACCAATATTTTACAAAGAGCTAAACATTAAAATGTAACCCTCAACTGGTATCTATGGGTCAATATAGACCCATATTGCTTGATATCGTAATGCACACTTAAAAGTGATTATTATTATTATTATTATTATTATTATTATTATTACTACTACTACTACTACTACTACTACTACTACTACTACTACTACTACTACTACTTAGCCTATTTAATGGCTTTTCAGGAACCCGGAGGTTCATTGCCGCCCTCACATAAGCCCGCATCAGTTCCTATCCTGTGCAAGATTAAAATCCAGTTTCTATCATCATATCCCACTTCCTTCAAATCCATTTTAATATTATCCTCCCATCTACGTCTCGGCCTCCCCAAAGGTCTTTTTCTCTCCGGCCTGCCAACTAACACTCTAAATGCATTTTTGGATTCGTTTCGTGCCAGAGAATCAGTCCCATTTCCAGGCTTATTGTATGGTTTCGTAACAAGCTGTTTCTTAAGATGATGGGTTGTTAGTCCTTCGCCCAACCCCCAAGCTAGAGGACCACCCGTTATCGGCTGTCCACGACAGCTTATTCAATATATTCGCAACTACCCTCCATATCTGGAGGCCGCATTATTATTATTATTATTATTATTATTATTGTTGTTGTTGTTGTTGTTGTTGTTGTTGTTGTTGTTTTTGTTGATGTTTAGTCAACTGTCCGAAAACAGGTTTGAACCTCATAAGTGACACAAATAAGGCATCAGTCATGAGGCATTAGGCCACGAGATAATGTGGTAGGGTGGCCAGTTCCTTTCACCCTCCATTGCATACATCGCCGATTAGCTACATATTACACTAGTCAGACTTCAGATGCATACAAACAATTACAGTTCTTCCTCTGACACATATCGTCAAGTAAGTATACTGTCTGATAATAGATGTAGGCTACATATAAACCAGAACCTCAATCAGAGGTATTATTATTATTATTATTATTATTATTATTATTATTATTATTATTATTATTATTATTAGTACAGACAATAATTCGGGCCAGCAAAGGAAAAAATCCTTGCACTTCTAATAGCTTACATAAGCTTAGGCCTATTAGGAAGATCAGCACACTAACAAATTAAAGTATTAAATCTGAATTATCAAAAGTTTTCTTATTATAAAAAACAGAATTAGTTTAAAAAAATCAAATATGATAACATTACATGCTTACAACGTGTAGATAAACATCTGAAAATAGAGTCTAAAAAATCAGGAAATACGTCGAGTCATTTTTAAAAATAAACAATAATCTAACAGAGCTCTATCATGATGATAAACATCTTACAGAACAAAAAGAAATAGCCTAATTATTGTAAAGGCTTTCACTAAACTACAGTGGCGGTGCGTCCTATGGGTTCAATGGTTCAGAGAACCCCTACGAAAACAAGGAAAGCAATTTAATTGTTTAAATAAATTTATTTATAATTTGCACTATCATTCTTTGTTTCTTGCTCATCTTTAGTAAGTTTACTTGGGGCTCTGATGTATTTTTGTCGTATGAAAATCTATGAACCGCAGAAATCGCTAGTAAGCTTCCGAGGTTCAATTTCTCCTCTGAACCTCGCCGAGTCAGCTTCTGGACTTGCGTGCGGGGCGAGACGCAAGGGGAAATGCTGCATGGCAAACGTGTGGATGCGCTGCCCTTTTACCAATCAATGCAGCTATAGAGATGTCGCCAGGTAATTCGTCCGCAAGGTGCGGGGATGGGGGCGGTGGGCGGGCGGGCGGACGCGAGGGTGGAGCTTACAGCCTGCGAGAATACAGCATCTCTCATTTATTTTCATGCACTCGCGAAGGCAAGAACGGGATCGGGATGAGGTGGCTACAACTCCTGCACAAGGTTGGCAAACAGCAGACTTCTCCAGCCGCATGTACTCTCTTTAAATAAATATATAAGTCCAAAAATCTCATAACAATGCTTTACAAACATAGCAAGATGATTACTACTAAGATTTCAAATCATCCGTCCTCAAGTGAGGTTGACCACTGGGATCCGGAATTAACAAAATATAAAAGATAAAGGGAAATGAAACGAGCAAAATACTGATTCCTTTTGTACATTAAAACAAAAATTTACGTGTTAACATATAGATGATAGTGTAAAATTTGAAGAGAGGCCTTCAGAATTTCCATTACAATCTTCTGAACCTCATAAAAGGGAATTTTAAAGGATTTAAGGATATTACATGTAAATTTTGGTAAACAACCCCTCGCTCCGAATAGTAAGCCTGCAATATCCCAGTTGTAAAGCGAAATGCCATATTTTTCACTGAGGTATGGAAGACAAGGTACATATTTAGCTCGCTTGTCATCATTTATCTGCAGTGCTTGATTCGTGTCTCGTTCAAAGCAAATCGTTGGATCTAAGACCATCGCTTTCTGGGTTCTTCTATTGATGGCAATTATATCGACTCTTCTATGAGAATCATCTTCAGACACACAATGAATCTCCTCATGTACTTCCAATCCTTTGTTTCTTAGCAGGTTGGCAATTGCTGTACGGGCACTATGGTGTCTGTTGTTACTTTAGGACCTCTTCTTTTTGCAATTGAAGACCTCCCCGGAATAAGGATGTAACCAACATAACTAATTCATGTTTCAGGAGAAAAGAAAATAATTTCAGGGCATATTTCATAAGGCCTATATTTACCATCACAACCATTTGACTAAACAAGGATACAAGTTTATTCAGCAACTGAACGTAATAATTTATTGTTATAAATAAATGTCTTAAAATTACTTTCTCCACCTACATCACAT
Source organism: Periplaneta americana (assembly GCF_040183065.1). Lineage (NCBI taxonomy): Eukaryota > Metazoa > Arthropoda > Insecta > Blattodea > Blattidae > Periplaneta > Periplaneta americana. The sequence goes on along the minus strand of NC_091131.1, from coordinate 54,757,936 downwards.
ATTTCAAGAATCTGATGTGACATCCTTTTTCCGAAGAGTCTTCAATTTTCATAAATGACACCCATACAAGAATACATTTTGACTGTATAGGACATTTATTATTTCCTGACAATTTACAAATCTTTCGTACAATAAAAATATAGTTGACTGCCAAACTCTTCAAATCATACTTGTCAATGAGTTCGAAACTGGCGAGATCTAACCCGACCCAAGGAGCTGGATTTTAAGAGATGACAGAGAAAAAAATAAATTATGGTTTATTTAACGATCCTCGCAACTGCAGAGGTTATATCAGCGTCGCCGGTGTGCCGGAATTTTGTCTCGCGGGAGTTCTTTTACATGTCAGTAAATCTGCTGACATGAGACTGTCGCATTTAATCACATTTAAATGCCATCGACCTGGTCCAGGATCGAACCCGCAACCTCCAGCACAGAATGTCAGCGATATACCAATGACAGAGATTCTTAGCATAAAGATCCTTGTTCATAACTGAGAGTGCTCCATAAAAATTTACGGAAGCCAGTAGGTTTCCGTATATCCCAAGTTGAGTAGTGGACGGGAGTTGTGTACTATAATGAAAAGTAAACCATGTTTTAATTCAATTGCCTTCATCATAATAGTACATTATGCAACGAGCCTATAATGTTAGTAATTAAGACGCGAGTATGTTTATGAAACGAGCGCAAGCGAGTTTAATAATTTTCATACGAGCGTCTTAATTGCCATTATAGTCAAGTTTCATACGGCTTTTTATGCTCGACCATATTTCTAACTTGAAATTATTCATAAGTATTCATGTTATTCTTATCTGACTGAGGAGCGGAACTGACCTTGTGCAATACCTCGTAAATTGTGAGATGTGCGCAGACGCGAAAGTATTGATTTTTTCCTAAAAACAAATGTCGACATTGACTTTGATATAATCTAGAGAGTAAAATAACCATTAATCTTGATATAACCTTGAAATTGAATTAGACATTGAAAAACGAGATGACAAATTGAATTTATTTGAATATTATTTACAATTAACGCTAATTATTAATCTAATCTCGCGCTAGTTGTCTTTCGATTGCATATCCGAGAATAATCGATACTTGCTCTTTCATATTGCTACAATGGTATTTTCTGATTGGTGGAACACCTGAACTTTAACGAATAGGTGTACTTTAATGAGGTCCATTAAAGGTCTGCTACCAGGTGTATAATTACTACATTTCGGCATGGTCGAGCATAAAAATAAATAAACCATAAAAAGGCTACATATTTGAAACACCATCTTGTCTTGACATCTAATCGGTCAAAATATGAAGAAAGAAAAGATAGCCAATAGGTAACACTGTAACAGTGACGGAATAGAAAAGAACAATTTAAAAATGTCTGTAATTTATTTCATAGTTTTCATTTGTTTTTAATTGTAGTCTATTCAAAATCAAATTTGACCTATGAACCATCGATTTAAAACCAGCTCGGTCATTATGCAGACAGCTTCATCAAAGCAAACTTTAAATCTTCACGCAAAATACACTTCGCGCCCCAATAACAATGACAAAAAACATACTACAAAGGTTCGCGCAATTTTGCGTCCTTGTAAGACGATTAGGTTCTGTCACAGTAGGCTATCTATTTGAATGCCAAGTTTGCTGATAAGTCACTTGCTTTACTCCAAGGTACGTTGTTTAACTAAAGCGACTGGAATAATTTTGAATGGAGAATAAGAATTGAAAAGAGGACGCAACCTACATATATAAGAAGAAAATAGATTGCATGATTGTCAGTCGCTAAGCAATAGTCTACAAATTACAGCCTTCCCAGCAGAAGGACCAGATTGCTCTGTGTTTGTTTCTGGGCAGCATTATCTCTTCCAGTTATCGGCACTCGAACCCTGTGTTTAAATAAGTTCTGTTCTTACAAATTTCCACCTATATCCATTCATATTCCCTGCCACCGAGGTTAGAGACGTTTTAGGCTGTAAATGAACAATAGTTCGAAACAAGAATTTGGAAATGTCTAACTTTAAATGAAAAGCACAATCTAATTTATTCTACAGGATTTCTCAAAAGAAATCAGATTAATTTCTCATATTTTCTTCAGTTTCTACATAATATTAAAAATTCTGGCATTAGCTTATACAAGGAATGGGAGTTTTTTTTTTTTTTTTTTTTGCATCACCATGACATAGAGTTTGTTTCTGATTGTCCTGATGAATTTTCATATAAATAATGAAATAATAGTACATTATGCAACGAGCCTATAATGATAGTAATTAAGACGTAAGTATGGATGTTTATGAAACGAGCGCAAGCGAGTTTCATAATTTTCATACGAGCTTCTTAATTACCATTATAGGCGAGTTTCATACGACTTTTTATGCTCGACCATATTTCTAACTTGAAATTATTCAGATGTATACATTTTATTTGTATCTGACAAGATCGGAAGTGACCTTGTTCTAGGTCGTGAATTGTGAGATGTGCGCAGACGCGAAAGTATTGATTTTTTCCGAGGAACAATAATGTCATTGACCTCGATGTAATCCCGTTAAACTTGATATAACCTTGATTATTGAATTCGACATTGAAAAACGAGATGACAAATTGAATTTATTTGAATATTATTTACAATTAACGCTAATTATTATAGTGACAGAACATAACCTTCTGCGACAGTATTAGATTTCCAGCCTCCGTAACTTTTCGCTAATTCTCTTTCGATTGCATATCCGAGAATAATCTATACTTGCGGTTTTATAACGGTACAAAGCTGTCATTGTCATTGGCTGAACACCTGTAAGCTGAGTTGTCATTGGCTGAATACTGTTAGCTGAGTTGTCATTGGCTGAACACCTGTACTTTAATGAGTAGGTGTACTTTAATGACATGCATTAAAGGACTGCTACCAGGTGTATTATTACTACATTTCGGCATGGTCGAGCATAAATAAACAAAATTATTTACATAATATTTCAGTAGGTGTAATTATCTTATTCCTAACGATAGCATTAATTTAAGTAAAGTTAATAGAAGATTTTAACTTCTTTCTTATCCTTTCAAAACATATACTTGTCTTTAAAGCTTTTTAACTTCAATTATTTAAATTATCCTCAACACTTTCTTGGATTAGTTGGTATACCTCGATGTTATTTGTACCACGAACTCAAATAAACATAAACGAGATAAAAGAAAGCTTAAAATAAAAAAAAAAGATATAGAATTATTGGAAAATATGACAACATGAGTCAATATAAATTTACAAGACAGAGCATTACCTATTTAGATTTAGATTTATTGATACTAGTTCACAAAATTAAAAACTTAATAATTTAAAAAATGATCTAAATACATAATAAAATACAATTTCCTAAACTACTTAATCAATCGCAAATCTCAGTAATTTATTGGTTCAAACTTGCACTTACGTCTGGTTTTAGTGCATGTTTAAACCAATCGGCATCACCTATTATAGAACAATTAATTTATTTCCTCATGTTATCTGCAAGGACTTTCCTGTAACTGGCCTGCAAGATCTCCAGGTATCAATCCAGCAGGAAAGAGTGTTTTTGAGTAAATCCACCATATTTGAGAAGTTGATGGACTCCATTGCACATACTATGGTAGACATTCCAGATACGAAATCAAAACTGCTGTATACAGCATCGAAGAGGGGCGGTTACTTGTACAAAAACAAAATGGTGAACACATACAACATCTGCTATGAAATTATGGCAGTGAATTGTGATGCAAAATATCCCATTTCTTGTGTAATATGCCAGTGCCAGAAAATTTAAGATTGCGTAGAAAATATGAGCCATTAAAATGATCTCTTGCTTTTGAAAAATCTTGTAGAATAAAATCCCTATACATTTTCCGTCCTTACGAAACCTTGAAAAAATTACAGGACAGACTGAAATTTCAGAATATTGGACACTAATACAGCAATTACTTTAGTGATGAAATTGATCCGTGTCAATACTATATTTCGAAATACCAGGACGAAATGTGTTTTACAACAAAATGTCCACTTTGCAACTGCGGCAATGACGACAACCGACAGAGAGGGAACGAGCAATGATAAACTTGTTGCACGAACTGTAACTCCACTCTACCTCGAACTTGACACTTGCGCACTTTATCGCGGAACACGTGTTGTGATAAGAAGGAATACAAAGAGAATAATAAAATTACAACCAGACAGCTTGGTTTTACATCCTTTTACGTTTAGGTACCTAAAACAGTTAGATAGGCTGTATAAAAATTAAAAATGCCTAACTCTGGGTTAAAAAGTTAAAATATAATAAAAAGCATTCAATAATATATTTGTATTTAAATTAAATAGTTATATCGTTGGCATACAGAACACACATACTTTTTCGTTATGCAGTTTACGTGTTTCGGAACCAGTCAATTCTTTTATCATGTTACTAATGATATTACCACGTACAATTTACCTCCTTGAACTATTAATACGTTATATTCAAAGTTAATTAACGTATTAGGTAAGCAAACAAGATAAACTTCTTTAATGGATTGCATAACAGGCATTTTTTTTATAATTCAAAGAAGTAAGGTAACTGACTTCATTTATAAATTGTACGGTTTGAAGTAATATAGGCCTACGCGATAGAAATGTATTTAGAAATTATCCACGAAGAAATGTAAGAATGTCTTCGTGGATAATTTGGCAAACATTTAACAAATGGTTATTTTAATTTAATTTATTGACATTCATTTTTAAATGCTAATTGCTATAATGGTAATGAAAGAAAAATGGTATGGAAAAGAAAAAGCTTGGAGAAAATCTGTCCCACTGTTGTCTAGTTCACTACATATTACGGATAATAATAATAATAATAATAATAATAATAATAATAATAATAATAACAATAATAATAATAATAACCCATACTTTACAATATAGGACGGACGGTTCTATATATATTGCAAGTCCTTTCATATTATAGTAGGCCTACTACTATTCTTTTCCTCGCAAAGAACTCTGATCTCAGCCGGTTGTATTTTTCTGTGGTTCTTTGGCAAATTCTCTCTTGTGTGAATGGTGTAAAATTTTAATTGTGTAATCTTTTCCAGTTTTTTTATTTTAGAGTTTTATGAAAGGTGTTCCATGTTTATTGAAATCAATATACTTCTTTGACGCTAGCATTTGACTAATATCATGGGGGGGGGGGGGCAGATAAAAATGTTATTTTTTTCTTCCATCATGTTAATAATGTCAAAACAAGTGCTTATACAAATTTTGGCTACTCGAGCGCAATTACGAGGGCCTCCTAGGAAGTAAGTTTCCGTGGGGCCGTTTAGAGAAAGAAAACACAATTTCATCGAAAGATTTATTGGAACAGATACAGCATTTGTTATTTGTTGGAATTGGGACATCTGTTATACCGTGGGATCAACAGTTATGTGCAGACGGCTGTCACACACTGATTCCAGTCCCAGGCGGTAGACTTATACGACACAGGAAAACAAAAGTTTATCCCACGGTACGACAAATGTCTCAATTCCGATGTGAAATATGTTGAAAAATAGTTCAATATCTATATCTTTTCCAATAAATCTTACAATGAAATTGTGTTTTCTTTCTGTAAACGGCGTCAGGGAAACTTTCTTTCTGGGGGAAGGGCTCGTAATTGCGCTCGAGTGGCCAGAACTTGTATAAACACTTGTTTTGAGATTATTAAAATAGTGGAGGAAAATAAATTAACTCTTTTATCTGCCCCCGTGAAAATGTTTGCAGGTTAGATTTTGTGTGTTTTTAAGTCATTCATCTGTTTTATGACGTTACTGCACTGACCAAAAAGAGTATCACACTCGATGGAATATCAATACAATTCCTCATTTTACATTTCTCCATTATTCCCAGACCTTTTTCTGGTTAAGAGCAACAGTTTCTCTTCCTTGTGAGAAAGTTCCCATGTCAAAGGGTGGTTTATGATTCCCTCCCATCCGCAATACGCATCCTTTACTGTTCTACGCAATAAAATGTTGTAACACCGGCAATAAAGTTTATGACTTGTTAGTAATTTCGTTTTTAACCCTGGCTGGCTACCTCATATGTTACTTTTTAGTGGAATTGCAATTCTTTAGTCTTTTCCTCAGTTTCAAACAGAACTTAGTGAAATAACAATGCCTATATTGCAAGTCCAAAGGGAGCTGCGAAATAATGTCAAACAGATGAAAGGGATAAATCTTCATTTTTCTGCAGAAAATCTCAGCCGAGACCACTGATATGTAGTTAGGAATTCTACGACATGTGCCACAGCGGAAGAAAGAAAATAATTATATTGCTTTTTACAAGTTATCTTAAGCGAAAAGAGCTAAAGGAATTTGATACGAAGTCTGTCTTCTACTAGCAGATAGCTTTGCTCTATCAAAGTTGTATTTTTGAAGTTACGTAATAATATTTACGTCAATTTATTCAATTTATTTAATAGTGTAATTATGTTCAAGGTCTTCCTTTGACGTTACAATAAATACCTCCGGGGTATATGTCTAAATTACATGACGTCACATGATTTATTTAGACTCTGAAATGGCACAAAAACAAATGGCTTCTTGAACAACGTGAACTTAAAACTTACAGTTATACAAAGCAGAAAAAAACTGATGCCATTCTTCCCCTTCCTCAGCACTATAGTGTGAGGAATTCGTCACAGATCCTCCTCTGGAATATTTAGAGACCTAAATCTAGGCAGACACACGATGTAAGTCTCATGACAGCACGTACTATTGTCTAAATTTAAGATAACACAGACCATCACATTTACAATGGAAAATATTCATACATTAAATCAGGTTTTTAACTCATGATCATGATGGTCTTCATGTAGGTCATGATTGGAACTAGAAATCACATAATTCATATAATGTAACATTCTCGTGGTACAGCTCTCTAGTGATACAGTTTTGGTACAGAAACTGTTTCGCTGTTTCTAAGATCCGTAGAAATTTTGACTTAGAAAAAAAGCTGAAACGCGCCATTATAACGCAATCGCTGTACACTTCTTTTATAGAAATAATGAACTTAGTAGAACGCAGTTATTTAAGATTCAAAGGCAAATCTTCAAAATAAGCTGATTTAAAAAGTAAGTAAGGCATTACAGTATGAAGTCTTGCCACCGACGTAGCCTACACCACTACATTATTTATTTATTTATTTATTTATTTATTTATTTATTTATTTATTCATTCATTTATTCATTTATTTATTTATTTATTTATTTATTTATTTATTTATTTACTTATTTATTTATTTACTTATTTATTTACTTACTTATTTACTTACTTATTTACTTACTTATTTACTTATTTATTTATTTATTTACTTATTTATTTATTTATTTATTATTTTTTATTTAAATTTAAATATACAGAATAAAGAATATAATTACAAAACAAAAACAAACAAGAGAAATAGAAATAAAATAATACAAGCAATATAAAAAGAAGATACAATAGTATTAACAAAATTTGAGACCGAATGAGCAGCGCTCATGCTCGGTCGCAGTTCAGATATAATATTAAAATAAAAAGAATAATAATAATAACAATAATAATAATAAATAAGTAAAATAAAATAGGAACTAAAATATAATTACAGCGGCAATGGAATTATATAATATAATATTAACACTAGAGAAGAATAATATCGGACGTGAAAAGTAGGACTATATATTTCAAAATTATAGAATACAAATATAATATAGGTTGATTAATTCATACACATATGCTATAAATTTATTTAATCAAATTGAAGATATTAACACGTTTCTAATTTTCTTGTTATATGTTAGTGGGTTACATGTTAGAAGTTCTGGGTGTAATTTAGTTAAAGCATTGTACAACCGAGGGCCAAAATTAATGCTATGCTTTAGACCAGCAGATGTGAGACATTTAGGTTCTACTAATGTTGAATTAATATTTCGTCTTGTGTCATAACTGTGTGTCTGTAATACAAACTTATTACGATTTTTATGATAAAATTTTAACAGCGTATACTTATAAATTTGTTCAATATTAAATACATTAAATTCAGAATAAATTAATTTAGTTGGATAATCGAAACGTTTCTTCAAACAAATTTTAATTATTCGTTTTTGTAGTAAATTTAACGGACTAAGATTAATTTTTGTACTGTAGTTTCAAGAAACTCTGGTAGAAAGGGAAGTAAAATCAAACCAGAAACAGAAATATTCTGTCCGGTTTCAAAGATTTGAACATGTAACTAAAAAACGAATTGAAAATTATTATTTTTTTAAATTGTAAGGAATTTAAAACAGGAAGTTTAAATGTTGCAAAATTTAGGTAATGTCACTGAACAACAGCACCTGTATTTTTGTTGTTGTCAGTTGATTGTAGGATGAAAACACAGTTTATTTTGTGCGATTTCCTATATGTAATCAATAAGGATATTTTATGTTCTCTCTTGAAGGGTATACACCATTTTAAAATAATTTAATACACAAACACAACTATTACATGAAATGCTCAATACGTTTTTGTAGCTTTATTCCCTTCAGCCCTAATCAACAATAACAACAATCCAGGTTGCCAGACGACGATAGAAAACAAAAGATGCGAAAACAAATGAATGAGATGTATAAACAATTGAATGCTCTTTCATATGAACCGTTCAGAGCAAAAGTGGTGTAAGTCAAAATTGGTAATGAAGTTTAAAATAAAAATTCTGTAAGATACAGCGCAAAGTAGCAATTAATATGTCCTTCGTGCTATCCAATAACTACTAATAGTTTAAATAAATTGAATATTAATTGCTAGTTTGCGCTGTATTTTACAAAATATTTACTTCAACCCTCATTACCCATTTTTGACTTACACCACTTCTGCTCTGAACGGCTCATATTTAAGTATAAAAATATAGGAGTGCCATTTGAAATTTCAATGTGGGGTGGCTGGAAGATGGAAAGTGAAATCTAAAATGCAATTAAGCCTGGTTTCAAACTTCCCCCTCAATATCTAAATTGACGTGATTTTTGTTAAAATTGAATTCAATTTAAATAATGAGTTATTTAGACTGGGAAGTTTTGAAATTAAAACTCTGTATATATATATATATATATGTTCGTGTGTGTGTGTGTGCGTAATGAATTTTAACGTCTCTAAATAGTGTGTTATTTAGTGAACCAGAAAAAATAGTCGCTGAACATATCAGTTTTTTTTTAATGTTGCTGTTTACTGAGGATATCGTGTAAAGTAATAGTGAGCTAAGACAAGGCAAATGACTCATCACAGACCAGATCTTTGAATGTTAACTAATGGCACTAGTCGCCTTAGTAGCGATAGTCCAGTTATGCCAGCTACTGTAACCCTGGCAACTTAATAGTCTTTTTACATTCCAATATACTCAGCAACAAATCCAACAGAATCACATTTCAATCTTGTATAAACTGATACACTCTAACAAGTACGTGTATTTTAGTAATAGGTACATCAGCCTCCTCTTCCGTCTTGTAGTGGTATATCCACAGCAACAAGTATTATTTACAATAGGTGTACAAAGCCAATTACCCTTCATGTAGACAACTTCCACAGTCGTCGGAACTGTGATGCAAGACAACATAGGAGCTCGACCTTGAACAAACCGCCAGCGGCTATTGCATTATTAGTTTAAGATTAGCGCGTACTTGTTAACAGATTTACCGCTGCAACCGAGTCCAGTGACTATAGGTCATCATCCCTATGTTTCCGCAGCGCTACCGTAACTTCGTTTCTAAACTGCACAAAAGTAACTTCTGATTGACAACAGACACAAATCTATATGGCTATTGATGATGCTACTACTGCAAATAATCTAAACGGCAGTGTAGAATACGGCAGTTTTCCTAGTAGCATTCGTAGAATATAATGCATCCTTGAATACACCAAGGCTCTGCTAGTTGCATAATCAACAGGCGATGTTGTCTATATCTATCAATGTTATTAAAAATGACGATATAATAAGCAGATTGTATAACTTGCGGCTTCGTGGTCTATCGGACGGTATTCGTGACTACAAATCATGAGATCCTGGGTTCGATTCTCGTCCTGAGCAAGGAAATTTCCCCTTAACGAGACTATTAATTTAATGATTTCACTAGTAGGCCTAAAAATCTAGAAACCCAGTGAGTGCATATAAACGATTTCTGTAGGTAGGAGCACCTCAGTGTTCAAGTAAATATAGGGTCATTTAGGGACATCTCGACACGCTAAGAAAAATATATTAATTTTTGAGGCCAATTTATGCTAATTTTATTAAAATTTTTTCCCCTATATGTATGGACATGTTTTCAGTACATTTCATAAATCTCGTGTCAATGTGATCATATTGTATCACTGTATTTAATATATATATATATATATATATACATATATATATATATATATATATAAATTGGTGCCGAAATGTCGACTTCTCCCTTAATGGGGGAGATTTCAACGTAGTATTACAAACATAGGAAACACTTCAAAATCCAACATTTGCAACACAAATTTTGCTACTGAAATATTTCTAAATATTGTATAATACTCATAGGTGCCATTTTCCACACACGCTTTGTGAAACCATTCTTTATATTCTCCAATATACTGAATACAGTTTTTGTTTTATTGTCCAGATTGAAGAACTAGCTCCCTCCCCCTCCACGCCAAGCATTAGACGTCTTCCTTCTATGGGAAAGCCTAACTCCTTTTACAATGAAAGGAGTCCATAATTGTAGCTGTTTTTAAGAAGGGGGACAAGACTAATTGTGGTAATTTTCGAGGAATATCACTTTTGTTGACGTCATACAAAATTGTATCCAATATTCTTTTGAGAAGATTAACTCCGTACGTAGATGAAATTATTGTGGATCATCAGTGCGGTTTTAGGCGTAAAAGATCGACTATTGATCAGATTTTTTGTATTCGACAGATATTGGATAAAAATGGAATTATAAGGGTACAGTACATCAGTTATTCATAGATTTCAAAAAGACATATGACTCGGTTAAGAGAGAAGTTTTATATAATATCCTTATTGAATTTGGTATCCCAAGAAACTAGTTCGATTAATTAAAATGTGTCTCAGTGACTCTTACAGCAGAGTTCGCATAGCCTAGGCCAATTTCTATCTGATGCTTTTCCAGTTCACTGCGTGCTAAAGCAAGGAGATGCAATATCACCTTTACTTTTTAACTTGTTCTAGAATATTCCATTAGGGAAGTTAGGATAACAGACAGGGTTTGGAATTGAACGAGTTACATCAGCTTCTTGTCTATGCGGATGACGTGAATATATTAAGAGAAAATCCACGAACTATTACGGAAAACGCGGAAATTTTACTTGAAGCAAGTGAAGAGATAGGTTTAGAAGTAAATCCCGAAAATACAAAGTATATAATTATGTCTCGTGACGAGAATATTGTACGAAATGGAAACATAAAAATTGGAGATTTATTTTTCGAAGAGGTTGAAAAATCCAAATATCTTAGAGCAACAGTAACAAATATAAATGACACTCGGGAGGAAATTAAACGCAGAATAAATATGGGAAATGCCTGTTATTATTCGGTTGAGAAGCTTTTGTCATCTAGTCTGCTGTCAAAAAATCTGAAAGTTAGAATTTATAAAACAGTTATATTACCGGTTGTTCTTTATGGTTGTGAAACTTGGACTCTCACTCTGAGAGAGGAACATAGGTTCAGGGTGTTCGAGAATAAGGTGCTTAGGAAAATATTTGGGGCTAAGCGGGATGAAGTTACAGGAGAATGGAGAAAGTTACACAACACAGAACTGCACGCATTGTATTCTTCACCTGACATAATTAGGAACATTAAATCCAGACGTTTGAGATGGGCAGGGCATGTAGCACGTATGGGCGAATCCAGAAATGCATATAGAGTGTTAGTTGGGAGACCGGAGGGAAAAAGACCTTTAGGGAGGCCGAGACGTAGATGGGAGGATAATATTAAAATGGATTTGAGGGAGGTGGGATATGATAGAGAGTGGCTTAATCTTGCACAGGATAGGGAATGGCGGGCTTATGCGAGGGCGGTAATGAACCTCCGGGTTCCTTAAAAGCCATTTGTAAGTAAGTAAGTTTGAGAGTAATCACTTTGCCGCCGTTACTAACCTGTAAAATGTATATACAATAATTTGTGCATCTATTATATCATGCACATCCAGTCAACATACAATAAAATAAAGATGGTTCAATGATATCATTAAAAGATCTCTGACTTCTTGTGGCATCCCGTCTCTTTTGGAACCACCAGGTATTAGTCGCGCAGATGGTAAACGACCCGATGGTCTTACCTTAATTCCATGGTCTAGAGGAAAATCTTTAATTTGGGACTCCACTTGCATTGACACTCTAGCTCCATCTCACTTGCCGAATACCTCCAGACACGCAGCATCTGCTGCTGAATTAGCCGTGAAAAAGAGTCAATAAATATGCTCATCTTTTAGACAATTATATCTTTGTCCCCTTTGCTGTGGAGACCTTCGGTCCTTGGAGTCATGACGCTAAAGTTTTGGTATCTCAAATCGGCCAAATTTTGATCTCCATTACTGGTGATCGCCGTTGCACTACTTATTTGCGTCAACGCTTAAGTATTGCTATTCAACGCGGAAATGCAATGAGCGTTTTGGGTACTCTTCCAGAGTCCAGCCCTTTGGACGAACTTTTTCTCCTGTAAAATTTTTTTTATCTCTATGTAAATGTTTATATTTAGTGTAATTGTAACGGTGAAAATATTGTTTAATCCAATAATTTTTTATTTATTTATTTTTCATAAGTGTATATTATTTTTGGGAGTGTTTTTGTAAGTAAGTGTACTACTTAGAAAAAATTGTGTAAAATTAAATAAACCATTAACTACATATTTCCATATAAATGAACATTATTATGCTACAATATAATTAAATACATTTCCATAACAACCCTTCTTTTTTACATTGCATATTGGAAGTACTTGTTATCCAAAAGTGAACAAAATATTCGAGGATAAAATATTTAGTTGTCACAGAAACTAGTGGACAAAGAAAAATTGGGAAAAAATTATGGACACAATAACTCTTGACCAAAATATTAATGGACAAATTTTTTGACGGACGAAATGTTTGCTGGACTAATTTCCTTGGGCAAAATAGCTGTGGACGTGAGAAAGTGGACAAATTGCCTGATGGACGTACTGCTGTGGACGTATCGTCCTGGAAGCATTAATTCATATAATTTAAGCTATTATATGTGTCTGCATATAGAAAGTCTTAAATATGCAATCACTTGGGTAACTTCTGGACCTTTACGAGCTCCAGGAACATCATATTACAGAAAAATATATTTATAATAAGGAAATATTATTATTATTATTATTATTATTATTATTATTATTATTTTATTATTATTATTATTATTATTATTATTATTATTATTATTATTATTATTATTGATAGAAAAGCGTCTGTGATTATTTAAGAGAAGTAACACAAATTCTTTCCACACGCCTGGAACTTTTAACTATATACATGTTTCATATCTTACACATAGGCCCTAATTATGTCTACATTACCATTCACGTCAATTATAACACTAATAATCAGCTTACAGCCATATCTGAGTATTCTAAAAGGCATGTAGTTGGTTGTTATATGATTCTGTAATCCTTAATTAAAAAAAAAAATACTCGGTTCCTGTACATGCATTCAAGTTTCTTTTCTGACCAGTGCTACCAATTTTACCGCAGAATACCCGATTTTCGTATTCTACCAAACTACCGTTGGGCCGAACCATTATTCTACAAGGCCGCAACTCTATTGATACTCGTTCAAAAGCAGAAGACAGCACTAGTAGCAGAGCGATGTATTCTAGAAGTCGGAACCCAGAATCACTGTATCAATGTGTTCACTTGGACACGTGAGTCAGATGTCATTTGAAATACTAATTCATGCAAATGAAGAAGCCCACGCGCAATTGTGAAGCTGCAGTTCCGGGTGAGTGTACCGAGCCGCCCGGTCCTCGTACTCCGATCATTAAGTCTGCATTTAGAACTTCCAGATAGACTGTGTTGGTTTGCAGGGGAATAAACTTCACACAATGACTAGTCAGCGTTATATTACACTTAATTGGAAGGTATTTTGGAAAAACAACCATAGTCCAAAAACATACATTTTCAGGAGAAACAAAAAAAAAAAACTATCTGGCATGAAATTCATCATGCCATTTCTTAAGGCGTTGTAGAAACTTGGGACATTGAAGTACATTAACGTAAATTGCTTCATAGAAACACATGTGTAAATGCAGGTAACTGTGGACAATGGTTGTTTTAAGAAAAAATACTCTATTGTGGCTAAAGTGTACCTCTCTTTTAATCTTTTTTTTCTTCATTATATCGTGTTTCTTCTTCTTTCGTTGCTAACGTTTTTTCCATGCAGTTATTTCTGCATCTAAAAATGACTCCATAACTACTACAACAATTAACGTGCGAAAGTATTTTTCTCTGAGGTGGTCTTTGCCGCGTACATAAGAAGCAATACTGCCAATCTACGAGTACTACAGTTTAAAATTGTATGGATAAATGTTTTAAGATGATATGAATGGGATATTTGTAAATGCTACCATCGTCCTGGACAATGGCTATTTTCACAGGAAAAGTCTTTGGACTATGGTTTTAAGAAAACCACTGAAAATGTCCACTCCTATAACATAGGACTATGGTGTTTTCTTTCCACTAACAACAACTAATTCCGTAGACGGCCGCTAGTGATGCTTAATATTTCAAATTTGCATTTTTTGGACTATAGCTATGAATTTTAAAAAAGCCTTCAATTGAACATTATGCATATCACACAAAAATTCAATTAACCATTGCAAGCCACCGGCGTGAGTTATTCGGTTAAGGCACTTGCCTGCCGGTCTGAAGTTACGCTCGGGCGCGGGTTCGATCCCCACTTGGGCTGAGGTTTTCCCCAACCGTAAGGTGAATGCCAGGTAATCTATCGCTAATGCTCGGCCTCATCTCGCCAAATACCATCTCGCTATCATCAATTCATCGACGCTAAATAAGCTAGTAGTTGACACAGCGTCGTTAAATAACCAACTAAATAAAGCCATTGCATTAAGTAACAATATTTGCCAAATTACCCATAACCGCATTCTTATAGATCCCCTTTCTTTACAATCATCACATTCTCTATCTGCTCTAACCCTGAATCTACAGTACACAATATTGTTATTTAACAATAAATCGCCACCTCATATCCGAGGTTTAAAAATCCTTATAGACCTATAAAATACAGAATAAAAGTTTCTCCGAGCACAAATGTCACTTCTTTTGTATCTACCCAGGAGCTACAGTTACCGATAAGTTAATTTCTTAAAGTTATTTATATTTGCTTAAAAGCGTTTTCCACTGGACACATGCCTTTCTTTTTCTAAGAACCCCTCTCCGACTTCTGATATACAGTATAACACTTAGCATTGGAAACTATAATAATTTTGCAAAGAATACCGATTGATAGCCTTACTGTAAGTATTGATCATTGTAGCGTGAGGTTTACAGTGACAAGGAGACGTCCTCAGGTTCATAAAATTATAAACTCGGTGGAGAGAGATTACATACAAAGGCATACAATGTCCCCTGAGGTGGCTGAGTGCTCAAACCTTGTCTGTCACGAAGCGGCCCCGGTTCGAGTCCCGGTCAGGACTGGGATCTTTAATTAAAAAATCAATAGTGACACTTGTGGCGGACAAGGTCGCAGTTGGGGCTTTTCTCGGGGTTCTCCCTTTTCTAGGCATTTACATCATTTCATCAACGTTTCTCCATTTCATTGTCATTCCATAGCATTCCCCGAATGTCTGCTGGCGACGTACAGAGAGGGCTGGCCTCGAGACAAGGGGGGTTGCCTGTTTGAAACCTGGATACGCAGCGAACCTTAGTGTAGTCAGCCAGTGTGGGTTTGAGAATGCGTCTAGCTTAGGCGTTAACGTAATAGATCGTGAAAGATCGCAAGGTTGTGCCCCCTCCCGAAATTCCATTCCATTCCAAGGCATAAGAAGGTGATATCTGCATAGTTGTCAGTTTGCTAACATGGCCTAGCTCAACCATTGCACAAAGGGCATAAGATATTGCGTCAAGAATCAATTCGGACTGAACCCTTTACCTGCGACATCCAAAGGTGTTTTAATTTTATCCGTGAGCCTGGTTGAGCCAATCGACAGTTTCTCTAAGATGGAAATGTAAGGGAGAGAATTCGAGTGGCGGTTAAAGGTTTCTCCCTTTCCCATTACTTATTACTAGAGACCGAATTTTAAGGGGAAATTTTTTCATTAAAAAAGGACATAAAAAGGGAAAGTTATAGCCGAAAAAGGACTTGAAAAAAGGACAATATTACTCCCCAAAATACACTTCAATACGCATAGCACACACAAGCTTATATTTATTCGCTTCACAACATAAGGAAAGTGTTGTATTTGATCACATTCAACATTTCAATATGTTTCTGCCTCTTTGAATGCAGAATGTTTTTATAAACAGAAAATGACCCAACATCAACTGAAACCAGAGGTGAAAATTTTCTTTTTATCCTGAACTCTAAATCAGCACACTTTATTAGTTTTTAAATGTCTGGACAGAAGAAGAACGATATTTATTTTCGTTTGCTCAGGAAGTTACAGGCCTATCGGAAAAAATATAGGAAAATTATCTAAATGTTTACGATATTTTGTCAAAAAAGGACCAAAATAAGATATTAAAAAAAAGGGAAAAAAAGGGCATATGGACTAAAAAGGGGGGAGGAAATGAGGTCAAAACCACATAATTTGGTCGGTGGAAGATAGTTTTGAACATCGTAATTAATTATTTCATGTTTCGTGTTGAAATAAAAAAAAGAGATTCCCTTTAAAATCCGGTCTCTACTCATTACACTTTATAGTTTTGAGCTATATATTTTGCCTCATCTTCACACAAAAGAAATGCTTTGTTCATGCCACGCCAATCTACTATTAAAATATTTTTTTGCAGAGACAGATGGAGATATGAAAAGAGGGGAGAAGTGCAATATGGAAAGCGAAATAACAATAAAGTGACCACATAAATAAAGCATTCAAAATGTCGCCCATCATCTCAACTTTCACTTGGATTTGCTTCGAGTACACGGACGCGGGAGATGGGCCTACGCTACAAACAAAATACGTAGGTTGTAAGAAGTTGAAGGCGGACGTTTCAGGGCGTTGAGCGAACACATTTAAAACAAACTGCGACTATAAAATACACGTTACTATCGATATAGAAAACATTGGGTTGGATATAACCTTGCTGTGTCCCACTCCAGACTGTAAGTTCGTATCCTAGCAATCAGATACAATTAAGATGCTAATGCCATTTAACAAGATCGAGCCTAAAGTTCAATTTGTAATAATGAATTAAACAGTGATTCAGTATCCCAGTAACCACACATAAAGTTAACGAATTTTGCACCAACGCCAACGTAATAAGATTAATTCTAAAATTTAAAATGTAATTCACTGGAGTTCGGTTTTGTGTTACAAATGTGAAACATACAAGAACATAAACAGTACTGAAATAAGGTATACTATAGTAATGTAGTATCAGTAAGTACATTCATAATGACGTTTATATTTTTACGACATTTATTTTGACCGAATATATCACACTTAATATGAGAATTTTCTAAAAGATGATTACGTCTACATAGACAGAACCGGAGCGTCTCAATTTTCACCATCAGATAATATAATTTATTTACTATACTCACTATGTTAACTCTATACGTAATATGACATAAATGTAAAATATACCATTTTAACACAATTTAAATGTAATATTTAATCTACTAAACTTATTTCCATGTTTTAATTAACATCTTTCTAAAATATGATAAAAGGAATAAAATAAGGAGGAAGGAATTATATGAGAAAGATCTCATCCATCGAAATAGATACTACGTGTTCATGGAGTATTCAGATCGATTTGAATACGATAACCGTATTGAAAGTTCCATGAAAACGGGGATTCAAAACGATCTGAGTCTCAAGGTCGATACACCTAAAAAGTGCGATCGAATCGTATTCAATTCGAATTGAGTTCCATGAAAACGGGTATCGTATTCAATACGATGTCAATACGCTAAGCGCGTGATCGTTAGTCATTATGTGTCAGCTGTTTTACCAACAGCGAGAGCAATGTGTATGTTGAAAAGGCGTGTTGTAAAATATAATATTTGGTGTTTTCCTAAAAGTCAATATTACCCTCCTTCATTATCAGCCAGAATATTAAGTTTTCATGCGCCTCATTTGGAAAACGCAACATTGTTTATAGCTAATGCCTACAGAGTGACCAACATGCTAATATGTCCATGATATGTTAACCAACATAATAATTACTTTCTAAACTTCAACTTCCGTACTCTGATCGTTTTCAATAAGTATAAAAAATTGCATGAAAACAGGGATTGGGAGGATCGTATTCAGTACGAAAAATGTATTCAGATCGATTTGAATACTCCATGAAAACGTAGTAAGAGTTAGGAAATGATCCCAGATGGAGGTAACACTCCATTGCTGAACCGCAAATTCATGTTATTTATCGAATGCTGCATTACTTAGGATTGTTGATTGTTATGTGTAGCGTATTTACTGTAGAAGAAGAAATGCCTATTTAATGAAACTAGTTCTGACGCTCTTAAAAATCGATAACACAGCCGAAAAACTAAATGTGTAGTTTCTGGAATGAGAATGACAAAAATGTCATTTGTGACAAATATTCAAAATAGTATACAAAATTAAATGTTAATATACAAGACAACTAAAAATAAGGTCCAATGTCATTAATAACGCATATAAAAGATTTCCTTATTAGTAGCATACTTCGTATTTTAGTAACTCTTTTGTTTATCAACATTTCTGCATTGCATCTTTTCATAAGAATTTCTCAGATTATCGGCTAGCGATGTGCTGAGGAGGCTAGTTCAGGGGACATGTAAGTTTGCATGAATATTCTGGATATGAGGCGTTCAGAGCTAAAGTGGATAAAGTCACAAATTTTCATAAATTGAGTTTACTTCATTTTCTGATTATCTGAAGTTGGATCTTTTCCGAGCAGTAATGGATCGTCTTAATTCCAAGCATTCGCCGGTAGGTGACACCAGTCACTTTTGGTTCAGATTATTTGTTCACGATGTTCTGAGCCATAGTGGATCAAGTCACCAAAGCGTTGCATCAATTAACATCATTATATTTATATTTTATAAATCTAGAATTTGATAATAGAGCAATAAAATGATTGCTAGTGAAATTAGATAATCCACTAGAGCAAGTTAACCGAGTCCTATTATCTCAAAACTACGGCTCATGGACTTGATCCATTTCAGTTCTGAACGCCTCAATACAGAGTGTCTTAGCGCTGTCGGCTGGTATGGTGACAAAGCACCTAGCTGGAGTTAGCATAATATACCAGTGTTGGCAAGCATTCATGCAAGAGTAGTAGCTTATCTCAATTCAGAAAAAAAAGTTATTTGCTTGCTTAGGCCTATATAATGTTATACCAAAATACTCTATCGAGGCTAAATTATATTACTTCAGGGATTACCACGGTTAGCCTACTTGATCAGTATAACATTGACTATATAGGTCCCTTGGAGGTGGTCCCGCTGCTACTGTACTGGTGATAAGATTGATTATAAATCATGAATAAAATGATGGGATGGCAGACGAAACGGGAGTACTGTTATAAAACCAGTCCCAACACAATTTTTGTCGATCACAAATTTCAACAATGGAAATCGGATTTGCAGCATGAAAACTCCATATTCTATATAGTCCATATAGTTCTAGCCAATTTGGCTAACATAGAATAAGAAGACTAACTTTAGAACTGAAATGCAAATAAGATACATGTGTACCGTATACATGTTTTCATTTTGCACGTAACTTAAAAGTTATATTATTGTCGTTGTAAAATTGCTATCAGACTAAATTAAATGACAGAAAACATATTTGTTGTGCAATGAAAGTAGAATTTATTGTGGTTATAAATCAAGTACCTTCTCCCTTTATAAATACTAGAATTATGTTATTCTAATATGGAATGCATGATTCATAAGGATGCCGAAAACAATATCTGAACTATACGTCACCGAACACTGAATTGTAATGCGAACAAAGAACTATTTGGCTTGATGTCTAATGATCGATAATGAATCCTACAAATAAACGATTCAAGGAATTTCTGCTTTACGTAATCTGAAGGCTTACCATTATCTTCATGTAATTTCTCCGTAGGGATATATCCTGGATTTCTTGAATACGGTACCGGTATTGCACATTCTCATAATCAATCTCTCTTCTACTATAGAGCGTTCGGAGTTCAGAAAATATACCATTGAGTAGCCTATATAGGCGTCTTCTTAGCGGACATCCCTTCTCTTTGTGATATAATAACTAAAAATAAGTTACTTATATATTTTCTAACGTGTATAAAATAAGTAAGTCTATTCCATTATAACTATTTATAGGAGATATGAAGCGTTTATATTTGAGTCAGTGCTTAGTTTAGATTTATTTCTGTTACTTTATAGTTATAGGCCTACGCTAGAAAATATGTAAATAACTTATTTTACTGATCACTGATTAACTTTACAACTTCTTTACTGTGTTAACTTTATATAGAACAATGAAGAATTTATTTTAGTTATTAGAAGGGGATATCTGCTAAGAAGGCGACTTTATAGGCCTACCCATTAGTATTTTCTAAACTCCGAACGCTGTATAGGCTAAATGCTATCCTTGCAGACTTACTTGCAAGCCTTTATCCCTAGTGCCAATTTCTTCTCGTTTTACAAATATTGTGCTATTAAATTTCAGACATTCACTACATTACATGGAAATAAACTAAAGAATAAACTGAGACAATAATTCGGTTTATCCATTGAATATCGTGTTCTACACTCAAGTTTTTCTCACCCTGTCCAATTGCGAAGTCGACCTAAATGTAAGAGAGGAGGGAAATAAAGAGATTATCCTTAAATTACTGGCTCTAGAGACGAATCCCTGTCTTTTACTTAAACTTTTAGCTTGAGTATGAGATATTTAATCAAAACAGATACAATATAACATTATTTAGAATTTATATATATATATATATATATATATATATATATATATGCTGTGATTCACATTTTCGATATTTGCGCCTACCATTTTGTTAATGCATGATACAAAATTACGATCACACCAATTCTGTTTTACTCTTTGAAATATTATGTACTGTACACTTACACACGATGATGTAAAGGGTTTCCAAATTACAGAGTTACTACAAATTCTATCACTTTTCAGAAATGCACAGTTGCAAATTTACTTTATTTTTAAACCATATGTTGAATGAATTTTATATACAGCGTGGAGTTAATTCGCTTTGCGGGTAATTCGCGATCGTTTCTTTGGGGGAAGAGAGCGAAGTAACGTTATTTCCATTTTTACTCGATTTACGCTCTCCCCTTTCCTCTTAAGAAATTTGCGATCTAAAATGAGAAAAAATAACATTCTCTAAGGAAAAAAACGAAAGATGACAATTTATTTTTGTTAAACTAGTGTCTTATGATATTTTGCAAACTTGTGTTTCTTGTTTTACGATTCTATTCCACTGAAGTATTGTATAAAAGGCCCTATTATGTTTCAAAATGTTTTGCACTGTTTCACATTCTGTACTTGATTTTGAAATGTATTTTAGTAATTGAAGCTGTCAGAATAACTTTTACTGAACTTTAAATAATTATTTAAAAAATTTGCGGATAATTTGCGATTTTCGATATTTCGCGGAAGTTCGTGCATTAATTAATAATAATATAATTATATAAATATAATAATTATCGCGAATTATCGGGGGTCGACTGTAATCGGTAGCCTACTATGCCAGTTATTTTAAGTGCGGTTAGATCTTTTTCATATATATATTATTTTAATTCTGCGTTAATCTCAGATGGACGTCATTACTTTAAAAAGAAATTAGAGAAATGGGGGAAAAAAAAGAAAAGAAGAAATAATGAAGAAAAGAATAATACTACACAACAGTACAAATAAAATCCAGAAAAAATGAAGTGGCGTAGATGAAGGCCCTCTCCATCTGGATTTTAAAATATGTATACGCCAACTTTTTATTGGAGCACAAACCGTAAACGCAAATCCTAATTCGTGGCTAACAGCAAAACAAAATGTGTCACGGACAAAGCACGTATCACTGGCTTACGGCCTGTCGTTTCTTTGCCAATAATATTCATGTCGTGTCCTTGCTTGCAACAGATTGGAGAAGTCCGCAACTTCTTGGACCATATTGTAGACCGGTGCACAACAAGACAATACAAATAACAATAACTCACATGGAAAGAAAAAAACATATATTTCGTTTAATTTTTCAACCGGTTGTACAGTAGTATCATTAACACCGTGGGAAAGGTCATGATATGGGCAACTACACCTGCCTATTATGTTCTATAATTAACTTACCTTTGTAATGTTCCAGATGACAGATGAAAACAGTGAAAGTAAAGTCTTTGAAGTTACGCACCGAATCCAAAATTACAGATACTACAATTGCACGTGACAGCAATATGAGTCACAAGTTCAAAAGTACGTTGTTTATTCACGTCACTAACGTTCCTCAACAATGGATGAAATACACAACAATGGAAAGTGACAGTTGCAATGCGACTGATCTGTGCAAGCTGCAGCAGTCGTCTGCTTATTCCCGCTGGACATATGCTCCGCCCACAAGGCAAGCGAGAAGGCGCCTCGCTTGTACGACCATCAGTTCTGTATTTCGGTTATAGATGGCAGCACAATGCGAAAGCATCTGTCCGTTCGTGACGTCATACTTACGTTGTGTTGCATGTTGCATCTCCATCATCGGCAGCACGTGTCAAAAAGAACTATTCGTGTTGCTTTAACTTCTTATGAAATTGATTCAAAAACTTATTTAGTTTCATTAAATTCACATATCTCTAAAAATATTGTTATTTCCAACATAAAAAATTAAACTGTTCACTCTTTCACCTAGACATTTAACATTTAGGCTACTTTCAAAATATTACATTGGGATAAAATCCAATATTTATTTTATTTAAATTTGAATTTCAAACACTGATTACATCTTAATACTAGTCCACACCTGTGGAGTAACGATTAGCGCATCTGGCCGCGAAACCAGGTGTCCCGGGTTCGATTCCCAGTTGGGGCAAGTTACCTAGTTGAGGTTTTTTCGGGGGTTTTTCCTCAACCCAATATGAACAAATGCTGGGTAACTTTCGGTGCTGGACCCCGAACTCATTTCACCGGCATTATCACCTTCACCGCATTCAGACGCTAAATAACCTAAGATGTTGATAAAGCATCGTAAAATAACCTACTAAAATAAATAAAATAAAAAAAAATCTTGATACTAAAGACTTTTCATGTACAAATTATTGAAAATGAAATCGAATGACTGCAAAACTTGTGTCTGCTTTCTAATTCCTTTCCATGTGTTATGTCAATTATGACAAAGACCTATCTTTAGTTGACCAACTGCTGGACTTTGCCGACATGCCCCCTCAAACATCTGCTTTGCATTTAAATTCCATGCAAAGTTCAGATTTTTTATGTATATATTTATTTGGTTCAGTTTTTGTTAAATACCGGTTCAATGTTGATGTAGAAATCGTAGTTCTGAAGGTTTTCACCCACTTTCATATTTATACAATCTTCACAAAAGAACTCAAAAGATTTCTGTCAGATTATTGAGAAAAATTATAGACAGCTTTTCAGCCACAGTGAAACCAAATGGTTAAATTTATATAATTTCCGGCTTTGAGGACATTTTTTCTTTTTCAGGCAACAAAATGTGTTTCTATTATACCTGTGATTTCTTCATTTCATTATGTGTACAACATAAGAAAAATCACCAAATGAAAGAACTGAATTCTATAATAGTAGAAGTCTATGATTTATTAATTTCAATCCTGATCTCACTAGAAGATAGGAAGGAAAATTAATTCATGATTGAAAGTAAAACTATCTTTGAAATTCCTCTCTGAAAGTGAACTCCAAAAAAAAATGCCCTGTATCTACTCCTAGAAAAGAGTGTTCATTTTGTTAAACATGTATTTAATATCTGGAAAAGTCCAGTAGATTATGCCATTAAAGGAATTCTAAGTGTTTAGTAGTTCGAAATTCAATACATTAACATTAAATATGTCAGATACCTTCCTTTGTCTCCAGCATTTGCTGTATAGAGGTGAAAAAAATAATACTTATCTCTATTCTGCAATGTTCGACAGTATGCTAACATTGACAAGAAATTCTACACTGGATAAACAAGCTTACTTACTTACTGACTTTTAAGAAACCCGAAGGTTCATTGCCGCCCTCACATAAGCCCGCCATTGGTCCCTATCCTGAGCAAGATTAATCCATTCTCTATCATCATATCCCACCTCCCTCAAGTCCATTTTATTATTATCTTCCCATCTACGTCTCGGCCTCCCCAAAGGTCTTTTTCCCTCCGGCCTCCCAACTAACACTCTATATTCATTTCTGGATTCACCCATACGTGCTACATGCCCTGCCCATCTCAAACGTCTGGATTTAATGTTCCTAATTATGTCAGGTGAAGAATACAATGCGTGCAGTTCCGTGTTGTGTAACTTTCTCCATTCTCCTGTAACTTCATCCCTCTTAGCCCCAAATATTTTCCTAAGCACCTTATTCTCTTCTTCTTCTTCGTATTGTAGGATTAAATCCTGTCTTTTCCAACGTTGCCTATTTAGAAGGTCGTCCCATCGCGATTTTTGGAAGTCGTTCATCTGTCATTCTTGAAACGTGATCTCTCCATCCTTTTCTTCTTCCTTTGATCCATTTTGTCACGTCTTGTATTTCACATTTACTTCTAATTTCCTCATTTGTTTGTCTATCATGTATTGTGTAACTCTAGGTCCGAGGCATCGTTGATTCTTCGAGCAATTCTTGTATGTCCACTCAAGTAGGTTGCTAGCCTCAAACATCCTTAACCTATGTTCCTCTCTCAAAGTGAGAGTCCAAGTTTCACAACCATACAGAACAACCGGTAATATAACTGTTTTATAAATTCTAACTTTCAGATTTTTTGACAGCGGACTGGATGATAAAAGCTTCTCAACCGAATAATAACAGGCATTTCCCATATTTATTCTGTGTTTAATTTCCTCCCGAGTATCATTTATATTTGTTACTGTTGCTCCAAGATATTTGAATTTCTCCACCTCTTCAAAAGATAAATTTCCAATTTTTATATTTCCATTCCGTACAATATTCTCGTCACGAGACATAATCATATATTTTGTTTTTTCGAGATTTACTTCCAAACCTATCTCTTTACTTGCTTCCAGTAAAATTCCCGTGTTTTCCCTAATCGTTTGTGGATTTTCTTCTAACATATTCACGTCATCCACATAGACAAGCAGCTGATGTAACCCGTTCAATTCCAAACCCTCTCTGTTATCCTGGACTTTCCTAATGGCATACTCTAGGGCAAAGTTAAAAAGTAAAGGTGATAGCATAAACAAGCAGTGGTGTGAATTACTCAAAAGTAATTTATAACATTGAAACATGAGTTTCATCTTGGCCAAATAAACCAGAAAGTGCTAGCAATGCATCAGTGAATAATGGGCAACATAACCCCGTTTCTGCAAAGCAACAGAATGGAAACCCACCCACAGTAAAAGTGGCTGTGTGAAATATGATAGCAAAACTCTGGCTTATGATATCGAAGAAATTGTAATAAATGTGTACAATTAATTCTTGTTAATTGTTAGGACAGAGCTTCTCAAAAAGTTTGCAGATTTCACCCATATCGAAAACAAAGAACTTCTGCGACATGTACCTATCACTCTATCCCGTCTTTCACCATCTAGTCCAATAACGTTGTGCTGTGAAGGCATATTTCTTGTCAAAAGGAAAATGGGATTGTTCCTGAATACTATGGAAATTCATTATTCCAAACTATTCTGACAATAACTCAACTGAGGCTTCATATCATGCTCCACAATGGTACTGGTAATAGTTTTTTTTTTTTTTTTTTTGCATAATGCGTGATTCCTCATTTTGATTGTGCTGTACACCAGTTGGGGAGCAGTTCTCGTTATAGTGAACTTAGATTAACAATTTAAGTTTCTGAAACGAATTCGAATAACTTCCTTAGGCGATTTTTTCTTCGAAACTCCTCTTCCCCACCAATGTGTCCCAGAATCACTAGTGTGAAATTTGTGTATTCAAGCATTGCCATTGCCATTGCCAATAAGTGACTTGCTTGAAAACTCTTGCATACCTTAGAAATTGACACAACTGAAATAATGAAACTGAACTTGTTGGCTAGGGAAAAGTAAAATAAGTTTCACTTGCCAAAATGAAGCATGTTTTATCCAATAATGCAATAAAGTATCAAAATAAACCACTGGATCTAAAACTGTATCGGACTTGAAACTTATTATCCCTGACAAAAGCATAGATTAGACATGCAAATTGTGTGACACAGGCAAGAAATAACAGTCATTCATGAACAGACTTTTCACACACCAGTAAGTTAATTTAAATCTAAAACATTGGACTTAATTTTAACACTGGATAAAATAAGTACTTCACCATTGTACAGATTCGTAAATGATTTATTAAACCAACATAAAAGCAATATTTTTCTATATACATGGTCTATACATACACATACTAATAGTTTTAAGTCATAATCGATTTTCATCTAAAATGCAATGTTTTTTTTTTTTTTTACGAAACTTATTGGACCGAGAAGTCAATATAAACAAATAAATGATACTACAAAGAACCTTCATAAATAGTCAAAGGAAGGCTTTTTGTATTATTATTTATTTGTTAAAATGTAAATGCTAATATAAAGAAATAAAAATAGATCAAC
Organism: Periplaneta americana; assembly: GCF_040183065.1. Classification (NCBI taxonomy): domain Eukaryota; kingdom Metazoa; phylum Arthropoda; class Insecta; order Blattodea; family Blattidae; genus Periplaneta; species Periplaneta americana. Next base: position 54,730,995 of record NC_091131.1, on the reverse strand, counting down.
ATAATAAATAAATAAATGAATTAATGAATGAATAAATAAATAAATAAATAAATAAATAAATAAATAAATAAATAAATAAATAAATAAATAAGTGAATAAGTAAGTAAATAAGTAAATAAATAAATAAAACAATAAATAAATAAATGTATGAATAAATAAATAAATAAATAAATGTATGAATGAATGGATAAATAATACACAGACTTTACAGTTCCGAGTTCTACAGCCTCCATTTTAGTATGTGTAAGGACACTGTCTTTGCACCAAACAATCCGTGGCATATACTGGTTAAAGGGTTTGGGCTACCGCTGACCCTATTATTACACAAAATATATCTAACAATTACTTTAATTTTAATTACTATGGTAAAACTAATAATACAAAATTATTACATTATGTTATATTATAAACTTTTTCTTTTGTAATTTCCTTGGGCTACTGCCGGTAGCCCTGGTAGCCCGCAAAATATGCCCCTGCAAACAATCAGTTTTTTTAAAAACAGCTAACATTTTATTTTTATACCAAAACAATGGAAAGATTCTGCAGAAACTTCGAAATACTATAAATTAGGTATTGGAAAAGAGACGAAGTTATGTTAGACATAATAGCCAACATAGTTTTAAGAAACAGTGATTGCAGAGTATTTTCTAAACTTTGTGAGAAGAACTCGAATATGTAACGTAACACGTCATGTTTCTCGCACTAAAAGCACCTGCAAACATTGTCAACTATCTACATCCTTCGAGGTTTCATTAGTACTATTTAATTACATGAATAATCCGAGGATACAGATCTCAGATGCCAACAGTACAGCACTATTGATAAGATATAAACACATACACAATTACACAAACACAATAATTGAAGAAGTTCTCAAAATGAATAAAGACAACACATCGTCATTGCTTTGACAATACCTTCTATGTGCATTTTCATCTATTTTGCGTTTTTGGTCTATTAGATTTAGATTTTCAAGCTGCTTATTATGAGAAAAAAATTCGAATGTTTGTTTTGGAGCAAAATACAATATTTCTTATGTGCTTGTTCAAATATACAGGCAAGAAATTACTCTTAAATGAAAATGCAAAATTACAACAACAAAAATTCCTATTCAAGTATTTCATGAAGTACTAAGTCTTCATAATATTTTCATTCACAGATACAAAATAACTTTCAAATATACATTTAAGTTAAATGACGGAGCTTAAGAAATGTGTTGAAGCAAAATATACTTCATATAGCTTGGCAAAGGAATGTGTGTACCTCACAGATATGTGAAGTTCAAGATTCGGATTGATGGAAAACGTGTATGGGAGAAATTTTCCTTTTCCCGAAAACTTTTCTCAGACTTTTCATTTTCTTCTCCTGCAAGTAAAAAAAAGATCCCTTATACTATATTTTGCTTAGCAGAGAGAACAATTTTGATTCTTAATAATTTTATTATTTTTTATACTCATTTCAATATAATTTTTAAATTATACAATGATCCACTATCTCGACACTTCAACATGCAAATTTACTTAACGTCAGTTCAACAATGACTAATAATAATTATCACTAAAATTTTCAATGCGTAACATTTTGACACAGACTGTCCCAGTGCTTTTTTTTTCTGGTGGTACATAATGGTACTCAGTACCGGCACTTTTCCTCTTTGAACTTTTTAAAATTAAAATTTCTCTAATGGAATGGCAAAATTAATTGTAAAATCAGCAGTGGACACAAACAGATGCTATGATTTCATGAAGAAGAAGTTGCCTGTAATAATATAACTGAGGTGCTATTATAAATTTGTATAACCTCAAATTTTGCTGCATACCACACCTTCATATAAGAAATGCATTGGACTGTCTTAATATGCAGAATGATCATATATTCAGGTCCCATATTTCTTTCTTTACCTCCATATTTTTGTTCTTGGAACACTGTTGTGTATTGATGCATGTATTATGTACTGATACCTATATGAGTTGCTTTTCTTCTCCCACCCATATTTAATTGCCGTTCATGCACATAACACTGTAACTCAGCCATTTTCAACCAGTGTGCAGCGGCACACTAGCAATTCCTCCCTGTCAATCAACATAGGATTAAGTGTAGAGGTGTTATTAAAAACTACTTGCATAAAGTATGAAGTTGTATGTTACCTGAAGCGTTTTGATATGTTGAAGAATTACATCTCAACTTTGTCAACTTTCAAATTGAGTCTTGCATTGCGATGGTTCTGAATGAACTAAAAACAGACAAGAAAAGATTGTTGTTTAGTCAAATGTCCAAAGACAGGTTTGAACCTCATAAGTGACATCAATAAGGTATCACTCATGAGGCAACTAAGCTAGGAGATAATAGGATAGGCTGGCCAGTTCCTTTCCTTCCCCATTACGTACATCGCTATGTCATAATATTTCGAAACTAAAGATCAATTTTATTATAATAAAGAATTATTCACAATAAACCTATCCTGCCAAGGATTAAATTCCATTCTTCAACGAAATAACAACATTGTAGACTATATTGGGAAGCCCGAAGCAAAATGGAGTAAATCCCATCATGCTATAGGAAACAACAACAACAAACAGTATAAACCAGGAGAGCTATATTGTGTCCGCCTACTTACATTCCAGTTCTTATCAGATTACCAGGAAACAATTGGCATTCATACAGTCCTCTCTGTAGATTGAAAACTCAAAAAAGTTTCATATCCATTGTTCAAGAATTAAAACAGAAAATCAATATCCCGAATTTAAAAGAAACCCTACAAATTAAACCAAACCCTTTAACTCTATTAAATATAGAATATAATCTAAATTTAACACAAGAAATACTAAAATCAGAAGTAAACACTGAAATACTGAAACAATTGTCTTTAGAGACAATTAATATTAGGTACCCTCCACAAAACTGGCTTCTTTTATACACCGATGGATCCTTGATCTCCAGAGAACAAGGTGCCGGTGCAGGTGTTACGTGCTGTCTCTTCTCACTTTATAGATCACTTGGATATGGAACAACAAGTTTTGGTGGTGAAATCATTGCAATAAGTGAATGTCTCAGGGATCTTCTATGCCACATCAATAAATTTAGGAATGCAGTTATAATGTCAGACTCCAAAGCAGCTATTCTATCAATAGTCTCTAAACACACACCTTCATCTCAAACAGCAGAAATAACTAAAATACTCTCTCAATTAATATCACTCAATAAAAGAATTGTATTCCAATGGATACCATCCCATTGTGGATTCCTGGGAAACGAGAATGCGGATGCTTTAGCAAAGGAAGGCAGCACTGCTACTTACAGACCTGTTACTAAATCTACGTATTACTCTGTGAAGAGATTTATTAAATCTACATACTTAGACTTCAACAAACAAAATTTGATAACACAATCTCAAGGGAAAAAATGGAACTCTCTGCATCAAAATCCACAGTTAATTCCCGATTTACCACGAAAATCGTCTGTAGCTGCATTTAGATTGGCAACAGGTCATGATTGTTTGGCTAAACACCTGCATAGAATTGGAATATATCAGTCCCCTAATTGCCCATTGTGCAACTCAAACCAAGAAATGGATTCGAAACACCTCAAAATCTGTGCTTCATTGGCTGGTCATGATAATATCTTTGAAAAATATTGGAGTGCAAGAGGTCGAATGACTTTATTGTCAAACGCCTGGCATTAGAAAACAACAACAACAACATTCCAGTTCTAGAAATGTTCAAGATGCACACAGAAACAAAATTTAAGAATATGTAAGCAAATACATTATCATTAAATTAATAAATATAAAGCATACAATGCAGAAAGGGTAGTCCACATGTTGGCATGTTTGCAAAAAAAAAAATGAGTTAATATCATGGATATAGCCTATTATAAGATACTTCACATCTTACATATACAGTAGCATGATATATTGAACCTTGAAAATCTGAAAATATGCAGAAATAGTAGGCCTATAGGCTGGTATTGAAACATGAACTATTTTAGCTTGGTTTAGGTTGTTGGCACTGCTCACTTTTCTTACTTTAAAGCTATTTTATAATATTACTATTGAATGCTCACTGTTGTTAAGCTGTTCACTGGTTAATATTACAGCTCAGTACCAAAACATATTAAGGTCGCTTAATGATCTGTAAATTTGTGACAGTTTAAGTTCTGAATAATGTCTTCTGATGAAGAAATGTCACAGAGGAAAAGAAAATCTCATCCATAAATTTGGACAAGAAACTGTGTGAAGAAAGCCATAGTTCAAGACATGAATTTTATTAAAGGACAAATATCAGTATAAAGAACAATTTTTTTCAAAGGATAATTGGTGCAAACTGTGAGTACAGGTTGCACTGCTTTGAAAAACCTATAAAAACCCTTAAGTAATGTTAACGTAATTAAATTCCATGGATTCAAAGACATGTAAGATATATTCTTGTACTATACAGCATAACAATGATGATCAAAAAGAAGAGCTGCATAAACAAGAAAAGGGAAAACCCCTAAACCTAAAAGCAATACCCACACATACCATCTCCTCTCTGGTAGTGAACTTATAAGAGTTTGTAAGAAAGCCTTCATTGCCCTACAAGGTACATATAACAAAATAGCCCAAAGACTTTGTATCCTTCTTAGCCAATTTAAATCCCTTCATGATCAAAGACGTAAACAGAAGAATGAAAATTCTTTCCCAGAAGTTTGGTACTAAAACTAACTAGATTTATCGAGAAGTTTGAATCGAAATAAACCCATTATGCAGGAACAATGAAGTAATATTTTGCTAATGTAAATTAATATATTTTATAAAATCTTCAAAAAAGAAAATATTTGCAAGATGTCCTAAGAATTTTTCCAAACAATTACGATGGAAATATTGGTTTTGACTTTGGAAGACCCCAAATTGACGTGTGAGGAATTAGGTGCAAAGGTAAGAAGTTCTGTATTAAATGATCAGAGAAAGAGACTAGCTGAACTTCTCTTCCACAAAAGAAAAACGAGGAAATTTTATAACAAAATAACTATACAATTGCGAGATCCAGAAGCAGATTTTAGGGGGAAAAAAAACTTTAGTAAATTGCTTTAATTCTATAGAAAATTAACCACTGCTCATTATCCTAGTTCAGGGGACAGCTGTGGGATGTTCAAGTACTGCATTCATGATCTGAATAAATACAAAGGAATACTATATGCGTAATATGAATGATGACTTTTTTCATGGCTTTTACACTACCTATAGCAGCCATTTTCAACAGGTGTGCCACGGCACACGCCAATAATTCGCTGATGTGCCATGAGAAAATTAAAATAGTGGAGATTGTTATAATAAAAACTGGGAAAATAGAAGTGAAAAGAGTAGTAAAAAAAGTGAGTCCACAAGAGTCAACTTTCAGTGAAAGTGGCACAGTCAACATAATGTAGGTGTGTGAGTTGCACAGAAGGGAACGACTGACTTGCAGCCAGGTTTGTCAGATCAGTAATGTTAGAATATCGTACCAACCTTGAATTGAGCCGAATTTGAATTTAAGAGAGGGGCACTACGACCCATCACTGCAGCCTTGTTAGTGCTATTGCGTTGACCCTCAAGCGAGGCGCAATTTCCAACCCACATTACGGTTCACTGTGTACCCAGGATACGAGCAGGCAACTCCACTATACCCTAGGCCAGTCCTCTCATTGCGTCGGCAGCCAGCATTCAGGGAATGATTACAGAATGGAGGGATGTTGACAGAATGACATAGATGCCTAATATGGGAAAACGTGAGAACCCTGAGAAAAACCCAAACTGCGACCTTTTCCGCCACAAGAGTCACTATGAACCAAGCTTAAAAAATATCGTACTATTTTATATGTTTTTATGAGTTATGGGGATGCCGAGGGGATTTTAAATCACAACTTTAGTGCGCCACATGTCGAGAAAGGTTAAAAACACTGACTTAGAGCAACGTGGTAGACAATATAAAGATTTGATCATTTTCAGTCCTTATGTTGAATGAGAGTACTAATAAATATGACGAAACATGAAATACGATATTTTAGAAAATCACCTGCTACTTCCGACTCTGCCAGTGTGTTCAAGACTGGACACTTCAAGAGATTTATTAAAAAATATGACAATCTACAGGGTTCAACAGTACAGTGAACTTATATTAAAGTAGGTCTACAATATAACTGGAAAGTTCAGTGTCATAATTCAACCTGATAAGTTATAGACTATCAGAAGTAGTGTCAAAGAGTTTACAAAAAGACATGCCTCACTGATGGTTCTTATGGTAAAGACGTTCCTGAACGTCAAAAGACGACATTCAAAATGTTTGCATAAACTTTACTGATGAACTTAATGAGCATAACTTCATCAGGAATGATCCCGATCTTTCAACTGCCAAAATCTATTGGAAAGATACCAATAGAGGAGAAGAAAATAGACAATAGAAAAACTCTGCCAAGATAGTTATCCTATATGGATACTTTTCAAAAGAAATATATGAATGGCTAGTGTGTGAGAAATTTGAAATGTTGGAGAAAATCAATTTCAACACGCAATTGCTAAACGAAAAATCGTCATCATCATAACATAATCATTGTTAAAGCCTGATTTATATTTAAAATACAATAGGGCTATTGTATGATGCAATAAGTTAGAGTATATGCATTAAGAACATGTGCGAAATTTTTTTCAGACAACATTGCTGAATATAAATCATACATAAAGTGAAGTTTGTCTTATTTCACAAATCCTTTAATCTATATTTCTAATTGTGTTAGTAAGATGAGATGAAGATTTAGAATTTTGCAATCCTGTGTTGGAAGTTAATTTCGTCAAAATTTTGGAGATTTTTATAGATTCCATGCCCAGTGCTTTATCATTCGAGACACAGAAAGTTCGCAAGTATGGTCCGTTATGTTTGGCTGCCAGACATAATTGATCTTTTTGTTTAAGAATTTCTATGTCTTTCCTCGCTTTTCTTCAGATTATTAGCAATCCAGTGAGTTTTCTCATACTAATTAATTAGGCATACATGAGTCTTAGAATTTCACAGTGAGTGGGCTGCAATGAAGATTCTGGACTTCGCAAATGGGTGTTGAAATTTAATTTCTGCACCATTTTGTAACTGCAATGGAGTAATCTAGCATAACGGGCAAATAAAATAGATTAACTTTTCAGATCTCGAGTGGCATTTTCTTAAGGGTGGAATATTTAAGTAATTCCGAAACACTGCAGAAATAAAATGTCCTGGTTGCAGAAGCCAAAATCTTCATAATAATCCTATCACTATAAAAGACTGACATTTGCCAGAAACTTGATATATATATATACTGATTATAGAGCAATAGTGGCATAAGAATAGTAGGCAAAATGGAAATATATTTAGAGAAAATCTGCATTAACCACCACAAATTTCACAGAATCTGTCGGAATCTAACACCAGTGTCGGCCTTCGACCAGTTAACTTAGCTATGGCTGAGCCTACAATTCTTAGAATAGAGCCTAATGATTAATTTGTTGCAGTAAAGTTTATCTTTGACTTTTCCCTTATTATTCTTATTCTATCATTCTTGTATTACAGATAGAAATATTTCTTCGACTATATTAAACCTCTAGTAAGTTGTTTACCGGGGTCATAAAATAAAAATACATTTGTTTTCCTACACGAGACAGGACAGAGAACCTGTTCTGCATACAAATTTATATATGATGACACAAGTGCAGATAACAGCTCACCTGACGGGTATCCTGCAAAGTGACGGGTTTGTAACCTGAAGATAAGCTTTGAACAGAATTGCAATACGCTTCATACATTCTCTGCTGGCTGTTCATGAAGTGTTTTGTCAAATCTATTTGTCGTCGTAGAATCTCACTGAAGGCCATATCGACTGAAACTAATTCTGAAACAGAAATTTTGTTATCATAGTTACCATAGGCAAAAGTATTTTAAATTATATGTACAACAAATTAATTATTCTGATATAAAAAGTTTGCAATAGTAATTAAACTTCTATAAATGTATTTAGGCTATATGCCCACTAAAGGATGCACTAGTAGGAATGGTGAACGGAAGAAGAGTTCAGGGCAGAAGAAGATACATATGATAGACATTAAGATATATAGATCATATGCGGAGACAAAGAGGAAGGTAGAAAATAGGAGAGATTGAAGAAAGACCTGCTCTTGGGCAAAACACTGAAGGAATGAATGGATGGATGGATGAATGAATAAATGAATGAATGAATGAATGAATGAATGAATGTTTGTTTGTGAGATATGCCATAGATTTTTTTAATATTGTAGAACTACGAGTAAAGTTTTATGGTTTACATCATACTAAATCATTAAATTAGTTACTGATGGGTTGTTCTATGTGAAATAATCTTTAAGGTGTGTGAAGAAAATTGTAAATATTCACTTCATGGTGCATACTGAAGCAATTCATTCGACTAGAGAATTATAAATATGGGCTGTGAAAATGATCAATAATTATTTCTAAAAGGAAATATGCGATTAAGTTGCTTTTGTTCTCAAAATAAAGCAGCAAAATTATTGAACAACAATGGTAAATATGTTTTTAATTATAGAATTCTGATTAAATATTGTAAAACGGAATCTAAACAGTATTGATGTACAAAAATTCAAGTTAATTAAATAATTATTTGAAATACATATTTAATAATACATAACTGTTTTCATCACGTTCAGAACATGTTTAATATTATTTCTGAGCTGTAGAAAATAAAGTAATTCCAGACTTTCTCTACAGTTCCTTCCAGAAACTTTTCCTATACATGCTAATATTTTTTTCAAATACACAAAAATCGTATCTTTTACTTTTTATTCGTTGTAAAGTTATGAGAGAACTTAGTTAGTTTATGCTTAAACTAAGTAAAGCATTTTTTTGGTTTGTGGTACAGATAGAAATTTTAAATTTTGTGAATAGTAACCTCTATGGCTACCAATACTTTAAACACCACAAACATTGTAGAACTGTAAGGTCATATGTTTTTATAAGTTATACCGGTACAGTATTTGTAAGGAGTTAGAAAATCAAACTTTAATACAATATGAAAAATTGATTAGAATACCAGTACCTAACAGACACCGAAACAGAATAAATTTCAGAAAGTCGTAATTTTGTCAGAATCGCGAGCTGCCATACAAGCAATAGTTGGGTTATCAACTTCAAAAAGTGTCAAATCCAGAAATTTAGAAAAATTATAAATCATTTGATCAACTTAAAAAAGATCATTAGTATACAGTGGATTCCCTCATATTGTAATATACATGAAAATGAAATAGCATATGCCCTGGAAAAATACAGAAACGATGCCATGCATTGTATTTCCATTTTATAAAACAAATCATCCACAACAAATTTAATTTAATTTAGAAAAAATAAACATAGGGCAAAATTAAAGACAAATCATGTGAAATAGGACTAACATTAAGAAATCCTGAAGAAATTCCACACATAACCTGAAAATCTGCTGTCACTTTAGAATGGTGACAGGCCATGACTCTTTATCAAACCATCTACACATCTAGGTCTACATAGAACAAGAGTATTCAATATACTTTCCTCTATCCTACATAACACCAATGAAAAAATTAATTTGGAACATCTTAAAACATATGCAGTAGTAGAGAAAGAAGATACCTTGGTGCAAAAGTATTGGAGCGCAAAAAAACTAATGGTTTCGCTGCATTGGACACACACACACAAAATTTATAACTAGAAACATGTGAATTAAACTCATTTATGGAATAAAAAGACTGTAGTACACACTGTCAATGAACTGACCTGGAAATCCCATTGGTAGTGAAACGTATCTATGAAAGGGAGGAACTACCCTGTGACTCTGTGACTTTGCATAATCGGAGTGAACTTCTGTAGGAGGTAAATAGGACTGCTGAAATTCATTCTTAGTTGTTGAAGAAGGATATAACATTGTATTACTGTCTGTTTGAACACCAACGTTACAAAAACGAACAGTTTCATTGCATAGTGGTTCAGATTTATTTGCAGAAGAGTTATGTAAGACCTCTCGAAAATCTGGCAGGGCACTAATATCTGCTGGAGAATCTTCATTTTCATAATTTGTTGACACACTCTTGTCTTTGTACTCTGGTTCAATTGTTGGACGTTTACTTTTCAAAACTATATCTCTCTTATCACTATTTTGGTCTTCCGACTTGTTAGTGACAATATGTAAAGATGATTTATCACTGTTTGAACTGACCTCTTTAATCAGTGCTTTCTGTTTGGCTGAAACCAATTTGTTTCCTGTTTCTATTGTTACTAAATGACTGGATTGCTGTTCTCTCTGTCCATCATCGGATGAATTAGTTTTAAAAGATGAATAGCTGTAATCGGTCTCATTTTTATCAATTTCCTGTTCATTGTCTTTCTCTATCTCATCAACTTCCTCCTCTGAATCCAGTAAAGTATTACTTTCATGTCTTGAATTATTTTTGACACTATTTTCGTTGGATAATTTTTTATTTAAGTTATTCTTAACAACTGAACTTGTATCTACATGTGATCTTTCGACGGAGGCAAGGTCTTCGACAGTGAATATTTTGTAGGGTCCAGATTTGAATAACCCATCACTGTCTACAGAGTGCTGGATGGAGGATGAAACACTCAGATTTTCCACTTCTGATAAATCTAAGGCTTCCACTTCCTTCTGGGATATAGATATTTTAGCAGCTTCCTTGTTTGTGGAATCTTGTATTTCACTACCGGTAGGTGACTTGTCTTGTTGTGTCAAAGATATGTCCACTGATGTTGAACTACTCCTTTTAGGTGTACTTAAAACTAAGTTCTTATCAGTTAAAAGTTTTCGATTTGAAGTAATGATTGTATTCTCACTTGCACTGGATATGAAGGAAAATTCTTCTTGGATAGAAACATCACTCAAACTAGTTTTGTTACCAGTATGACTTTCTGACTTTTGATTCTTTTCAGTCATCCCCCATCCTATTTTATCAGATATTGGTTCCTTTAATACTTCCTTATTTACTATACTGTTAGATACTTGTTTCCTATCAGGTACAGGAGACATCGATATAGGCCTGATGTTCTTTTCTACAGTCATCAGTTTTTCAGGTTCTGTCTTTTTTAACTCAACTTTTGATTCAGAATCTGATTGATACATAACATTATTTCTGTTTAAGGTTAGCTGAACAGGAACTTCCAATACTTTTTGAACAGGTTCTGCATCTGATTTTGAATATATTTCTGAATAACTTGGAGTACTAACATCACTAACTGAAATTTTGTTTAGTGGCCTTGATTTATTTCTTATTGAATTTGGTTTTTGAAGTATTGGTGTACTGTTTTCTTTTCTAGAACTTGAATCTGGATATTTTACACTTGAATGTGATATACTTTTATTACTTGTTTGATTTATATTCTGGGGTTTTGTAACTTTTGTGTATTTCTGGTCTAATTTTTTTAATGTCTGCAGAGCAGTATTTACATGGCGACTTTTAAAGCTAGTATACGAATTCGCTAAAAAAGTTTTAGTATTATCTGAAACCTGGGAAGCAGATTCTCTTTCTATTCCAAGAACTTTATTTGTTTTGCTAATATTGACTTTCATAAGGCCTTGTATCTTAGAATCACTGTAACTGGATGGAGTTGATAATGTTTCTGTATCAGACAATTCGTCAAAAAATGATTGGCGATCTGACCACATATTACATTCTAAAATATATTAACTTTTTTCACTTTCACAAATGTTTGCGCTAAGGTTACATGCTATGTAAAAAGTTCTACTTTATTTCCACGAGACAACACCGCCATGATTATCAACAAATATGTCGTTGCTATGGTTACAAATCGATCGTGCCTGCAGGTTCAGTGACTGTACGATTGGAATGCAACAGCTAGAATTGTTTCCTTGGAGCGAGTTTCACAACATTTCTGAGCGTGGTTGGCTTTGATTGGCTGAAATGAGTTAACCAATGGCAGTATTCCATCTGTCTGTCTGCTGCGTTGTATTAGTATATCGGAACTCTGGAAAGCGCCGGGTATTTGTTCCGAAATTGTTGTATAAGTGTGGTCGAAGGAGTGTAGCTCCCAAGAACAAAATGCGGTATTTATTGAGTTTTTGTGCCTTTATGGCAATATTTATGGTAAATGCAGAAGTTTATTTCGAAGAGAAGTTCATGGATGGTGAGTATAGCCAATAGTTTTATTTTCCATGCACGTATGACATTTCGCCGCAATCTGGACATGGCAGTCCACGTAGTATATTAGCACGATATATAGTAAAATTATTGCAGTGTTTGCAAGAACCAGTAGTTAAGAACCGACATCTGACATACAGAAATTCATAGAACACTCGCAAAAACAAATATTCATACATTTGTTTACAATTCTATAATTGACGCGCTATGTTTCGTGGCTCGCGTTATTCTACAATTCCACAAAGATTTGGTCATTGTTGTATTGTATACCTTTAAAATGTAATGGTCATTGATACCTGAATTGTATTACTACATTAGTGAATACAATAGATACATAAGGATTCTCGAAATAGAATTGCACTGATAATTTTAAGAAAAAAAAACCAATGATTGGAGGAGGGAGGCCGTGTTATAATATGCAATACAAAGTTAATTTGTCTATCTTCGTTTTAATTTTTGAATGTGTGGTGAACTATGGTTTTCCAAACATTATAATTTTTGTAAATAGTAATTAAATATGTATGTATCTGAAGCATAGCTACTAACAGAATTCTCACATCAATTTTGCCTTCCCCCCCCTCCCCTCTATCTCTCTCACTCTTACGATTTACGTGGCTATGCCGAAGAACATGCTAGAAAATTGTTAACAATGCTGTCTTAAATTTGCAGATTCGTGGGAAAGTAATTGGGTATATTCTGAGCACCCAGGCAAGGAGTTTGGCAAATTTGTTCTATCGCACGGCAAATTCTTCAACGACGCGGAAAATGATAAAGGTATGTACAGGACAGTATTTCTTTTATGATCTATGTAAGCCCCATACTATGTATAAAATCACTTGTCTCACATCAGCTTCTTCGATATTATAGTATATTATCAGTTGTATTCGGTATTTACATTTTGTGACTCAATGTAAAGTATAAATTCTATCTATAACTTCTCTAATGTCGATTTACCTATGTAAAAAAAACAGTACATGTTTATGCAAGTTGCTGTCATATTTCAATATGTAACTATAATTAAGCTATATAGTAGAATTATTTCTGTTGCACCTTTGCGAAATTGACAGTGTACTTACCTTACTTAATGTCACATTATAAACCAGCAAATAAAATGCGAAAGTTTGTTGTAATACTCAGAATAGTATTTTTTCCTAAAAACGATTAGCCCATTTAAGGAGGAAAACTATAATGCAAAGTACTGGACTAGGCCTACTGGAGGGAATTATACTAATTATTATTAATGTTAACCTTTGTTCCTCCATTAACCATTTCCCTACTTACCAACTCTGAAATTAAGTGGAAGCTTCATTAGAGAGAAAAGAAAACTTTCACATCAATACGACCTTTACTAAGCAGATGACATCCCTCATTGAATATATGACATGCCATAAAACTGAACACGAAGAAAAAAAAAATTAATTAATTAAACTAATGCTAGGTCTGTCAAATCTGAAATTGGTATAGAAATAAATACATTTGCTTGGATGAAATTAAAATGTTAAATTATGTAGAATCAATGAATGCGGGATCAGTGTGACTTAGTCTTTCCAGTTAAATAAGTTGCATCAATTAGTTACAACAGCTGAATTAGGCCTATAAAAGAAATATGGGTGAACCACATTTTCACTATTTCTGCAAAACTTAGATCTAGCAGGAAAGCATTTGAAACCTGAGTCATAAGAGTATTAATAAAATTTTTTAAGTTTTAATGTTTTATTTGTCCCAAGAATTTTTAATTGCAAAACGAGGAATTTCTCATTATCCAAAACTTTGTTACATACATTTGTGCTCATTTAATATTGTTCGTTAAGTGTTCTTTGTCTACTGTACAGTATTTCGAAAATTCACGTCACGCATGTACACATTGTAATAGGTAAAGTTGTTTGTTTTATCGCATTCATTATTACGAATTCACTTCATATAAATTCTTACATTGTATTTTATCTCACTGTCCTTCAGTACCAGTTTGTAATTCAGAACTGCTGCCTCATTAAAATTAATGTTCATGCATGTGGCACAAATGTTTCATTAGATTTGCATTGTTTTCAGGAATACAAACATCACAAGACGCTAGATTTTATGCTTTATCCACAAAGTTCAAACCATTCAGCAATAAAGATAAACCGTTAGTGGTACAATTCACAGTAAAACACGAACAGAATATAGACTGTGGAGGTGGTTACGTAAAAGTCTTTGACTGCAAGTTAGACTCAAAAGATATGCATGGAGAGACTCCATATGAGATTATGTTTGGGCCTGATATTTGTGGTCCAGGCACAAAGAAAGTTCATGTAATCTTCAGCTACAAGGGCAAGAATCTCCTCATTAATAAGGACATTCGCTGCAAAGACGACGTTTACACACATTTATATACCTTGGTTGTGAAGCCTGATAACACATATGAGGTAAGAACAATTATAGTATCTGTACAATAAGCTACAATAGAGCAAATGAGATTTATTTTTACGAGATGACAATAATACGATTATCCATATTAAATTATACCTACAGACCGTTTATTTAGTCCTGACAGCTCAGCGACATGAAAGAGGGGAAGTAATAGGAGTAGTGAGGAGAGCTCCGGAGTAGAGGTAAGGGCAAGTGGTCTGTAAAGGAATGCAGTACAGGTTAACTATACTAGGAACATATCACTCTACTGCACGCATGACATCCGATCGCTCCGAAGGCAAGCGAGTGACTAACCCAAACACCCCTTGGCGTAACTAAATGGACTCGCCTGACCAAGGCGCACATTACCTGCGACTGTCAGGACTAAATAATTGTGTACTTGTATCTTACACTAAACAAAAAGTCTTCCAAAACCACCAGATCAAAATTCCCTAAAAGTCGTATTTTTTTTTCATTGCTCATTTACATAATGTAAATCTAAAATTACATATTATAAATATATATATAAAAAAAATGTGAGCAGGTATAGTAAAGAAATTTAAAATAAAAAAAGTTACTAGCTATTACAGAGACTAAAACGGAAAAAGCAGTATGGATAATCTTTTGTAAAGCTATTGGAACACACCTGCTTGAAATGATCTGGATCTGCCTTCACTTTTCTTTGGCTAGCCTTGTAGACGAGATATATAAACATTTGTCTTTGACTTCCTTTGCATTGGCTGTTACGAAATTTTTTACATATCTATTATGTTTGAATAAAGGAAGATGTCATAAAAATGAGTTTTAATTTAAATGAAAATTAATCAGACTCTTATTGCAAATAAAACTCATCAAATGCTAGTATTCTTTTGTTTTTTGCACACCCACTTTTAGAATTTAACTTGTTTTCCACTGGGGAACAAAACTCCATTTGCATAAAAATGACTTCCTGTACCCTAACACTAATGATATATTATTATACTAATACAGTTAAATTGTGACACAGTCTAGGTCTATTTCACTAAAGCAGGAATAATAGTGTTTATCAAGGTTCATATGGGAAGATCACTTGTAAAATCCGTCTTTTGCTGTGAATTTTAGCTATGAATTCCAAAGAAAAGTGGTAGATGAACAGAATTTTCATACTGAAAGTTTTACCCAAATAGTAAAAGTACTCTTTCTGAAAACTGAAATTTCACACCCTAATGTAACTGCTACAAAACAAATCCAACTGGAAAGTCCATTAACTCAGAATTAAACAGAAATAAGCAAAGCGCAATTTTACGAATTCTGAACAGGACATTCACTGAAAATAGTTTGAGGCAATAGTGTTTCATAAATGCAGTAGGTATATCTTGGAAGAGTCCAGAACAAAAGGAGGAGAGTTCGGTCAGCACTGTGAATCGGGTTCTGCTATAGCTCAAATGGAAAGAGTGCTCAGCTCACAGAGCTGAGAGGTGCTGGGTTCGATTCCTGGTGCCGGAACGAGTTTTTCTCCAATTCAATTAATTTTAAATTACTCTTAATTTATTGCAATGTAATCTATTTTGATTAATTAATTTTATTTCATTGATTTAATATATTTTAATTTTATTGTTTTTGGATGAAAAAAAAAAGTTATAATTTATAAGCAAAAAAAAAAAACTGTAAATTCTTTAAGGTACTATAAAACATGCTTTGCGATCTTCATTTAAGTGTATCCTATCATTTCTTTCAATCTGCGAGGATTATTTCACTTCCGCTCTGTATAATGTGAGATTTTATTGTTGGGATGAATGTACACTTAACTTGTGAACTTAAAGTGAACCACAACCTAACATGCTCCGCTTCTCCGTGCACACATTTCGCAAGTGGAAGTATGAATGAAGTGAACCGAATCGAAAGATGTAATCAATAATTTCATGACATTTGAAGAATAAACGAAGCGTGATGTTGAAAAAAAAAAATAAAATAAAAAAATAATAGGTTATCCTCGTTAAATTGGTATGAAGACTATTGGGATAAGCAGCAGCCACAACAGTGGATCAGTCGGAAATTTGGGTTTTAGAGTAGTTTGACCATGTTCTTTGCATGAATAAAAACAGGACAGGCCACAACAGTCATAGAAACTAAGAAATGAAGCAAGTTACAGAGATACCTGATCATGAAGAAAGTTAAGTTTGTTTAGCTTTGTGATGAATGATAAATCAATGCACAGCTATATAAAGTCACACGTGTAATTTGTTCTCATCTTAACAAGCAATGCTGTAATATTGTAGGAATGATTGTAAACAATTATAATCTTATCCCTTCCAAATCAGGTAATGTTGAGTTCTGTTCTGTCGCGATTAGGTTCTCATTGACAATGAGAAGGTGGAATCAGGGGAACTGGAAGCAGACTGGAACTTCCTACCTCCCAAGAAGATCAAGGATCCTGAGGCCAAGAAGCCCAGTGACTGGGACGACAAGGCTACCATTGATGATCCAGATGACAAGAAACCAGACGACTGGGACAAGCCAGAACACATTCCTGACCCTGATGCTAGCAAGCCAGAAGACTGGGATGATGAGATGGATGGCGAATGGGAACCACCAATGATCGACAATCCAGAGTATAAGGGAGAGTGGAAACCCAAGCAGATTGACAACCCTAATTACAAGGTATGCAACCTGTGTAGCTTATTGCTAATATTTAAATCCTTGACATGTGATTCTATTAAAAATGTGCAGGGTAAAACATTTTCCATCTTTTTTACGATTTAAAAATAATCAGCAACTCATCTTGCTTGTTCTGTTTGTAAATTCAGGCTTTAGTTTCCAGTGTCAGTCATTCTTACAAGGCTTCCGCAATTTTTTTCATTGTCTCTAAGTAAATGTTAGAATGGTACTTGAAATAGGCTTATTCTATCAGCCCACCAACACTAAATTATGTGCACAGCTGAAAATATGTTTATTGTGAGCATTTGACAATTATTATTAATATTGATCTCAGTTTAATATTTTCAATGTGGACTCCTCTTACTGGTAAGTCTGTGGGTGTTATCACACATTAAAGACTGTGGACCAGTGAAATTTTTAAACTGATTTGTGTTTTCAATTTATACTACCTGAGATTTCTTCAGTCTTTGTAACATTTGTTGCTAAGAGTTGAGAATGTAGTATAGTGGAAGGCCTGGATATAAAATTCTGATAATAGAATTTTATCGTTTTTTATGCAATGTTTTAAATTCACTGTCGTCTATATTGGCTATAGCTTTACTTTATCTGATATTTTATGTAAAAAATCATCTTCCACTTGTATTAAATTTGTAGTCCAGAGGTGAGAAAGCTTTACTAAATGTAATGTAATCGAACCACTAGAATGCTAATGACGACATACTATTAGTATATCATAGAGCTTAAAATGGCAAAATTTCATGTTGATGTGCGACACATTATGTTACAGATATTTCGCATATGGGTTAGCTATTTTCTTGCTAATGGATAATTTATGCAGTATACTTGAGTGCTAAATGTCACTCTTTTTGCAGGGACCATGGATCCACCCAGAAATTGACAATCCAGAGTACTCCTCGGATGCTGAATTGTATAAACGAGATGAAATCTGTGCTCTTGGATTTGATTTATGGCAGGTTAAATCAGGAACAATCTTTGACAATGTTCTCATCACAGACGACCCAGAACATGCCAAAAAAGTCGGAGAAGATATTTGGAGGCCTACATTTGTAAGTATTAATAATACTGTGGGTCACTGAATGACTTAATTGAAGAAAGCAAGTAATATAAGATTGTATTCTTAGAAAATACAAAAACAATAATAGTCTGTTCATTTTGTGTGCCATATTTTATTATATTTTGAACAGTTCAGATTGAATATTTTTTTATTAAAGTTATTAATTTATCAGTAATTTACTATTACAGTTTTTTATTACTGTTCGAGAAAAGCACAAGTTTATTTCTTATACCTTACACTGGTTTGTTTGGGTGTATCTCATTGCAGTGTCTAGCCTTTTTTAATGTTCATTGCAGAATACAGTGATAAATCATGCAATCTTTCTTTTTCTAGGAGGGTGAAAAGAAAGTAAAGGAGGCTCAGGATGAAGAAGAAAGGAAGAAGCGGGAGGAAGAAGCAAAATCGATTAAAGACAATGAAGATGATGAGGAAGATGATGATGAAGAAGATGACGATGATGATTCTACAGACGCAGGGGATGTGGAACCTGGAGAGGTATGAAGTAGCAATTGTAAATTGAGTAGTGTAGCAGCATATTTCTTAGAAATTCTGAAACTGCTTTATGATGTCTGTAATATTCTTGATGTGGCCACTGTTTTCAGTTTTTTATGTGAAGCATTAAATTGACATTGTGACCACAGCAATACACTGTTCGTATCAACGTTTTGAGAGGATGTTAATTAGAAGAAATAATTGCATCCTCACACACAGTGTACTCTATGCATACATTCACAGATTTCAGTGATATTAGCATGGGAATGAAAAAGTTTCTAAGATATTCTTTTCTTTTGTTTCAGGAACATGATGACCATGATGAACTGTAAAAACAAATTAAAAATTGTACAGAGACTATAAAAAAATTTTTATTCAACGGCTTTCATTCGTGACAGTGAAAATGTCGTACTCCAGACTGAAAAGTTTTTTTAAAAGAAACTAAAGATTGTGCAGCGTTAGTGTAACATAATCTGACTGATTAACTTACGGAAACTGATTATTTCAAATCTTTGAAGAATAAGAAAACAATGTTCTGTAATAAACTAGTGAGACTCGAATATGCAAATTTAGTTCTTGTCTGTGCAAGTCTTCAGTGGTTGGTTCTCTCTGTAGTGGGTAATGTGCATTTTCAACATTTTTTCGTTATTCTGTTTTGAAGATACAGAAGAACTGTGTGCAGCAATCATCACCTACAAAATAATTGCATACTAAGACACATTTTGATTGTTAATTCACAAGTTCATTTGTTTGAGATGTTGAAACTCTCGTCAGTTCATGCACCTAAAGTGTGTCTGTAGTTGCAATATTTTTGCTAAGTTCAAAACTGAACTGTTTCATATTTACTTTGCACAGATGTAAAGGGAGGGGAGAGACTTGTAGTATTTGAGCAATATGAAATTGGTTGAGCTTTAATTTTCTTCATCTTGTTATTGTTGTATCAAACTTTTATTTTATTTTGGTTGAGAAATGTGTTGTCTGAAATCTTTCATAAATGTTTCGTGATTACGTGAAAATTTGTAACTACAGTATATAACTCTTCTTTCGATGTCTAAAACTTAAAACTCTTCAATCTCATTACTCCTCGTATGCTTGGCACTAGCTCGCATTTTTATATCAAGTCATGATTTTGAAATATAATTTAGTTTTGTAGGTCAATTTAGATAACGTTCCATCACATGGAAGTTTGTCTGTGATGTTTGTATTTTGTAGCATTTCTTTTCATCAAATTCCATGAACGCCCACATCATGTACAAAGATTCATTTGTCAATATTAAGTCAGCCACACAGATCTTCCACTGCTTAAGTATGGTAGAAGTTTACTTGGAGTAATTTACGTAACTATTCTTAAATTTCATATTAAATAACTGGACACAAACACTCGTTTCATTTTCGAACATCTTGTTGTGAGATGCAGAACTGAGTGAGGTAGATTGAGCTTTGAAACAGTTGCAGGGGACTTTTTTTGTTTTGTTGAAATGGGTTGACTTCCATACTTGTGAGAAAATAAAAGAGGTGGATAATTAAACTTGTACGGTGTTTTCATTATGCATTTTCCCTGTGACTAAAGTTTTGTTATTGCATGTGTTAAATGTTTAAAATATCAGAGTGAAACAATGGCACTGTGTGAATGAAACTTCACCTGCTTCCAATTATAACATAAACAGAATATTCGTAAAAAACTTCGAGCAAGTGCAACAGCGATTATTAGAATATACTGATCAAACTGCTTTTAAATGATTGAGTTACAGATCGGATTAATCTTTGCTGATGGAAGATATTTATTTACCTCTAAGGACATTTAAATTGAGAATATAAAATATGCAATATTTTTGTAAAATGATTTGATTCATGCATGGATGTCTATCAAATTATGTCTATGTTAATTGAATTATAAGTCCACATTAAGTAAAATTTTATCTTCTATGGTAAAGATCAAAATAGTTACCAAAACGGTGACTGACAGACACCACGGATTTTATAGGAAACTGTTTTACTTAATCATACAGAGTGCAGGATAGAAATCTGTTTTCAAACCAAAGTAAAATGCAGACTGAATAGTTAGTCTGTTATTTATTACCACAAAACACTAAATCTCAGTGCATACGAATTAAACCATTAAATTTTTTAATACTGTATTTACTATTGTATTTGCCCTGTGTATGTAATAATTCCATACGAATTTGAAGCTCCCTCTCCTTCTCCAACTCAGAAAAAATATTTCCTTCTGAACTCAATGTTTAAAAATTTTCACTCAGCCCAGTGTTCAATAATATGACAAATTGTATCCTGCATTGCATCAGTAAAATTGTTAGCGCAGGAACTTTTCAGTACCACATCATCTGTTTTTAATGATCACTGAACTGGAAAGAAAAATATGCTACTGCAACAAAAAAATGTTCTGGGAAAAGAATGCTTTTCAGAAATATGCCTGTGAAAAAAAAAAAAAAAAGTGAAATATAATAGACCTTTGATAATCCAAACTAATAGAGAGCATGATCTGTTCACTTTAAATAACATTTTCGGATTACCTAAAATCGTTATTAAAACACAAGTACAGTGAAACCTCTGTGACGCTCTTCAAGGGACTGTGTATTAGCAAGAGTTTTTTTTTTTTTTTTTTTTTTTTACAAAGGTATAAATGAGCATAAACATTTGTTGAAGAAATTTAAGGATTAAATAATGTAATTATGCAGAATAAAAGGCATTTCATTTTCTTTCCTTTCAGAAAATGTCAGAACAAATACACTGTTTTATTGATTAAAGTGCCCCTTTATTAAAAAAGTCACATTGTTTTCTATCTTGCACTTAATGCAGTACTATGAATAATTTTATTTTCCACATGATTTAAATCGGAAGTGACATCAGTAATTTAACTACTAGAAACGAGTTATCTATGAATCACAGACACTGTGGGAAGGATTTGGAATATCTACAGTTTCCACTTCCTCTTCATCTAGTCATCACTGGCAGTGCGATTTAAAACTGCCAGCAAGGACAGGTTCTGAATACAGTAGTCTTGCAGGTACAGATACTCAAAGAGTCGCATTCTATTGTATTCACCAAAGACTCCTACAAATTCTTTAATATGCGGGTGCTAGCAGTAAATGTAGAAGTCCATGAAAATTTTCTCAGTATCCATAAAAAAGTACGATATTTTAGAATTTTTAACAGATGAAAGAGTGTATTAAAATTGATGATGAATGTATTATGCAGTGGATTTTACATGGTTTTATATAGGGCTGTCAAGGGACCAGACGAAAAGAACGTATAATGCAGGATAGCATAACAAACGGGCATGTATTATCGAGGTTTCACTGTATATTCATGATGTCCTAGTGTAATAGTGCCTCATAATACTAATTCACATCTCTATGTCAAAGAAAACTTATAAAGTCAAAGAACAAATGAGTTGATATTTGTAATGAACTGATCTCTAGGCAGCCAAAAAACAAGTTTTTCTTATGATTACTGTAATTTCATTTCTTAAAGACATTATTGGTTCTTGATGTCTTAAAAATCGTAGTGAAGCCAAATAAGAGTATTTCTTTCTTTACTTCTCTTAAATTTACAAATTTGAGAACATTATTTTGGTTCAGATTACCCAAAATTTTGAATTGGCGGGATTCTACTGTATGAAAGAAATCGTTAAAAGGTATACATTCAGGCTAAATACTGAAGTAAACGTCTTGTCAAGCTACGAGAGATGAAATGCAGGAGATGGGAATTTAGTTGGGGATATCAACTATACTAATAATAAATCTGTAGGTAAGCAAAATTTTTCCGGTAGTTTTCGATTTTCCAAAAATAATTGGTGTTAACATGTATAATTAATCATCCTGAAACCGAAAATCGCTTTTTTGAAATTTTTGTTTGTATGTCTGTCTGGATGTTTACCTTTTCATGCGATAATGGCTTGATGGATTTCGATGAAAATTGGAACATAAATTAAGTTCGTTGTAACTTAGATTTTAGACTATATGGCATTCAAAATACTTTATTTAAAAGAGGGGTTGTAAAGGGGCCTGAATTAAATAAACCGAAATATCTCGCTTATTGATTTTTGTGAAAAATGTTACATAACAAAAGTTGCTTTAAAAACGATTTCCGATAAGTTTTATTCCAGGAAAAATTTTGATAGGACTGATATTTAAGTCTGTCTGTCTGTTTGTTACCTTTTCACGCGATAATGGCTGAACGGATTTCGATGAAAATTGGAATATAAATTAAGTTCGTTGTAACTTAAATTTTAGGCTATATAGCATTCAAAATACTTTATTTATAAGGGGGCCTGAATTAAATAAACCGAAATATCTCGCTTATTATTGGTTTTTGTGAAAAAATGTTACATAACAAAAGTTTCTTTAAAAATGATTTTCGATAAGTTTTACTCCAGGCAAAATTTTGATAGGACTGATATTTAAGGATATACAAGAGTTTTAAAATAACAATACAATACATTTCCACCACCGCCTCAGATTATAGTGTCGTTCGGTAACTGCTATGTGCAAAATATTAAATTTTTTTAATAGGAAGAAAAATTTATTCATTCTAGCGCAGTAGTGCATAGGAGATCGTGAATTCTTACATTTTTACACAATCAACTATATTAATTTGGAGTGATTTATTAAAGGATGCATTCAAGACTAATTTAGAAAAATGTTAAACAAATTATATTTGCACCAAATGAGTGGTCTCTGGTCCAGAATGATAGCATTTTAATTATTTAAATACAATTTAAATTAAGTAGCATATTAAACTATTTATCCTTCTATCAAAGACGAATGTTCCCTGGACCCAATGTTCTATTTTAATTATGTAATTACTTTATGTTTATTTCTAATAAGTGCAGCGGAGCGCACGGGTACAGCTAGTTTTTAATAATAATAGCAATAGTACAAAAACCTCAACTGATATTAAATATGCAGCAGCAACCTGTTTGTTTCTGATATAGTTCATGTGTGTGTCACATGAGTGAGTGCATGTTACTTTTCATATATTTTAAGTTTTTTTTTTTTTTTTTTTTTTTTTTTTTTTTTTTTTTTTTCCCATGGGAGCAGAATGAGGAAATATATTTAGCAATGCAGTTGCCCCATTTCTCATGGCACAACAGAAGTCCTACCTGTGCACCACACTGACATCTACAGCAGAACTTAAGAAACAAATAGTTAAGGTCTGCACTTCCAAAGTAACTTTTATGAAAATATGTAATAATTCCAACTATGTCGGAAAATACGTCAAACTTTCCAGTAATTTTGTGTCGTGCTTATCAAATGACAATTATATTTGTGAATTTCTAATGCTAAATTTACAATGACACATCACAGTATTGAGTCACGAACTGGTGTTCACAATTTCGCGACTTGAATCGCTAGTTTGTATTGATTAGGAAACTTCAAATGAAACAATGTTGGAGAAGAAGAAATCAACATAGAAGATTGTAAAATAGACATTTGCTGTTGGTGAGTTCATCCTATCTTCAAGGAGAGTCAATAATTTTGAGATTATCATACTTTGATTCCGAATATGAGCTTAAAGGATACACAATCTTATAACTATGCCTATATGCGAATAACACCTTCGCAATTTGATGATTGCCTGCATATCACTGGCCCTCATATATAAAAACATTCAATGCGGGAGGCATCCAGCAAAGCATCCTAGCATAACTTTTACGTTAGTACAGTTTCCCCAATAGTTCTATCTCCCTTTCAGGTACCTGGCTGCAGGGGATCCTCAATGTTCTCTCTACGTTTAGGAGAGCAGTGTATGCATACATTTGATCCTAACAAATGTAACATTTTTGCTCTCCAATATTTCTAAGAGCGCTAATGGCTTCATTGCCAAAGCCCAGCATTAGATAACAACAATGTAACATTTTAAAATTCCTTTTCAGAACAAAAAGACATTTGTTCTAGATATTTAAAGGACAAAACTAAAATTCTTTCAATAATTTATTTTCATAATACACTGCTCTCTTAAATTGATTAAGCATATTGGAGATACATTCAATGACTTTCCCAGAGCACGCAATGAAATGTTTAACATAAAATAACTTTTTTTTCTCGAAAAGGAAGCAAAAATAACAAAATTGTATTAATTTCTTTTGTTTGAAATATCTCGAAAAATAACCCCTTATAAATTAATGACATTACTTACGGTTCATTCTGTATAATTCAGGGTATCCTTTAA
The DNA here is from genome assembly GCF_040183065.1 of Periplaneta americana. NCBI lineage: Eukaryota > Metazoa > Arthropoda > Insecta > Blattodea > Blattidae > Periplaneta > Periplaneta americana. The sequence continues at coordinate 54,706,039 of NC_091131.1, read as the reverse complement.
TCATTTTATCAACATCCCCTCTGAAAAAGTATTCAATTTTGTTGCAGACAATGCCATCATAAACAAAACATAGGCATTCTGGTAACGTGCGGTGAAAGATAAAAGTTAACTGAATTTCAACTTTCGACATTATGAAATTCTGATTTCCTATTGGGCCGTAATTTATGTAATAATGTGTCATTCTGTCGTGTCGCGTCACTGTAAACAATGCATAATATTGATGCATAGGCTTCACAAGAAGACTTGAAAGTGCCAAAGGACCCAATTCTTGGAGAATAATGATACTCCATACAATATTAAGATTCGAATATGGAAAAAGATATCAAATTGCAAATTTATAAATCATTTATTCGAAATACTTTAACATATAGAGCAGGAATATCGTAGTTGAATAGAAATATGATTTTGAAACTGCTTAGTATAGAAATGGACTATTCAAGATGTTCCACAAGACATTCTAAATGGAAAAAAAATATAAATAAGACAATTAGAAGAGAAATGAAAGGTCAAAATTCAATTTTAGATTTTGTGAAATATAAGCAGTTCAGAATGGTATGGGCATGTTCCATGAATGTCAGATCAGCAGCTAACAAGAAAGATTCTAGACTGGGTATAGCCTGGAAGAAGAAAAAGAAGCCATCCCAGAAGCACTTGGATAGATGAGAGAAAAAGGTTTAGAAGAAAAGGACTGGGAAAACGGAACAGAATGGTGGAAGAAAATAAAAATGGAATAAACTTTGGGTACAGGAATATGTATTTACATTGTATACCTGTTCATGATGATGACAGAAGTTATGTGAGAAGATACGAATTCAGGACGGGATGAGATGGAACTTTATGATGGAATAACAATCTAATGATTCAGGTTAATAAGAACAACTGATTTGACTTTTTTAAATCACATATTATTTAACAAAACAATGCTATAAATATATACAAACAAAATAAATTCTGTGGCTTAATGCAAGGAAATCTGTAACCAACAATATGCTTATAAGGAAAGATTCAAAATGAAATGCAGGCCCAAACCCTTGTCACTAACAGATTTTGAAACTTCTTCCTAAGTGACTTGTTTCACTGGATTTAAGACATTTCCTTTACTGCTATCAGTTTAAGGTATGACAGAATTATTCACTTGCTGTGCAATCATAGCGCTAAATTTCTAGCAGCATTGCGAAATACGTAATGAAATATCCATGGATAGGTTTGCTCTCGAATATTTCAGTTTCTCCTGCCATTCAATGCCATTACTCCATTATAAGTGTTATTTCACAGTTTTCGAATAAATTCTCGTGAGGTTTAAAAATGCCATGGTTGTGCAGTGAATAGATCACTGTTATGCAACTTCAACAATTATTGTTTCTTTACTATACAAACTTGGTGAATTGCAAAATTTTGTAGAGTTTGTTCATTTTCAATTTTTAAACGTGTAGTCTATGTATATTGCATTAGATGAGTGATTGAATGCCAAGTCCAAGCGCTCCCAGTCAGAGACCTGTAAGTGTTGTAGATTAACAACTTGGATCCCTGGTTTCACATATATTCTTAATAATAAATTCACGCTAATGGATTTTTACATGCCCAATTTGAACCTACAAACTGATCAAACTGAGTACGAAAGTATGTCAAGTAAAAATTAAGAAATTTAAATGGACATTATACAGGGTCTTTCATAAGTAACAGGTTTATCGAAAAATTAACTATTTTGGATAATTTTTTGAAATGATGTTCATCCTCATGGGAAAGAACCCTTCCTGATGCTGTACAGCAGATTTGGAAACCCCCCCCCCCTCGCTGCCAGAACTATTAAACGAAAGAATGGTTAGTGCTTTAAATCTTTATTAAAACACATAAATGTAAAAACAGTTTCAATTGTTGACAAATTATGGTGTAATTTTCAAAATGTCTTTCCGTTGTGCTGAATGCATAAATATAAGCGACGTATCAACTCTTCATGGACTCTTCATGGTGAGCTGTGTAGCATTTTCTCATTCCAGTCTATCACAACAATGTATATAGGCATGGCCGTGTGCCATTATCCTTGGCGTATAGGAAGGCCATGCTCCAGGTAATTTTAAATCCTTGGCGTATAGAAGGCCATGCTCCAGGTCATTTTAAGTCCTTGGCATATAGAATGCCATGCTCCAGGTTATTTCAAGTTCTTGGCGTATAGAAGATTATTTTAAGTCCTTGGCGTATAGAAGGCAATGCTCCAGGTCATTTTAAGTCCTTGGCATATAGAACGCCATGCTCCAGGTCATTTTAAGTGGATAAGTAGCTTCCTCTGGCTGTGGGGGAAGGGATGTTTATTTCCAAATTGACTGTACGGTACCAGGAAGAGTTCTTTCTCATGAGAATGAACATCATTTCAAAATATTATCCAAAATAGTTGATTTTTCGACAGACTCATTACTTATGAAAGATTCTGTACTTTAACTTGAAAAAAAAAATAGTTGACTAAGCTTCAACAATTGAGGATTACACATTATTCAGGGTGATTCACTTAAATTTAAACATTCAAACTTCGAATCTATGGTAAAAACGGTAACCTCTAGGCCAGCGGTCATCAGCACAGTGTACCCTCGGGCTAGAGTCTCTTACCCATGGATAAGACATTGTACTAGCGTGCATCTGTGGCTCCTGGCGGGTTTGCTTTCTGCCTCTCCCTTCTGCTTGATGGTGCATATCACAATACACTCATTACCCTTTATCCATTTCAGCTAGTGCTGATGACCACTGCTCTAGGCTATCGAAGATTATGAATATAAGTAACACATCAGGAACTAAGATGCAGTGAAATTTTGGTTGATAGAGATATATTTTTCAAGTTTTCACTGCTATTAACATCCAACTAATTAATTATTGCCACATTATCATCTCATTGTCTCTAAATAACTTCTTTTATTTCTTAGTATTAAAAAAAAGATATTGTTGTGCTACTGGCAGATCACTCTATATATTATGTATAAAGGGTTAGTCTAAATTTATAACGAAATGGAAAATTTGACAAATGAAGATAAAACCTTGTTTAATTACGGACTTTTTGCTTCAAGCCACAGAATTATGAATTAAACCATAACTGCATTTACACAAAACGACCTAAATCATGTACCAAGATTTTAAATACTGACACAGATTTAACATAAATCGACTTCGCTGCAACAGTAGTGTAGTGGAGGTCCAACATTTCAGAGCAAGCAGTCTTGTAAGCAAACAAAAGTTACTCTCCTTTCAACAGCTACAGTAGGACCGAAAACTTACTCAGGATTGACAGTTGGGTGGGAGCAAATTGCTTACTGTCGTGATATCCATTGGGATTTTATGAACAATGAACTGAATACAAGTAAGCATCAACTGCTTACACAATATACAGAAATTCTCATGACATTTTCAATATTTCCTTAAATTATTTTTTTTAATGTAGCCATTGGATTGCTACTAGTGATGGCGTGTAGAGTTTATCCTGGTGGAACTTCAAAAATCAGAATGTGAAATAAACACAATGGAATTTTATAACAGGACAACTAACATAGAGAGAACGTTCTCGTTGTATTATTTACTGTCTAAGGCACCTACTCAGATATAGTAGGATCGTTCTTTAGATCCCCAGTTAAAGACAGAGGCTACCGCAAGTTGAGCGGTTGCCTTTTGAAGTAAGACGGTCCCCCCAACCTTTTCTGCCCACTCGGGGGATGAGGTAATCTCTGTTTCCGCGTTCTGAGGCAAACATAAATGTTGCCAATTCTCCCCTGAATGCTAACACTAACTACAGTCTTTCTTAACATGTTCAAACAATTCACAAGTGTTTTTGTCGCTGTTTGAAAGTCTTCTGTAATTTTATTATTATTATTATTATTATTATTAATATTATTATTATTATTATTATTATTTCGTGGAGTATACTGTAAATTACTTAGCTTTTTTACAACCCCAAGATAGCAATGATAGATGAACAGCAATTTTAAAGACATAATTAACTTTATTAGGCACAATAATATAACCCTCCCCACCCCATACCCATCAAGGGAGTTATGTTGCAAGAAATCAAATCAGCCATGCAGTAAGAAACCTGCAGTGGAGGAGCTCGCAGCCTCATATGGACACATGTTACAACTTCTTCCGTATCACAGTGTTCTAAATCCTTTGTAAATGTTAAATGTTATATTTTATTTAACGACACTCGGAACTGCCAAGGTTATATCAGCTTTGCCGGTGTGGCGGAATTTTATCCCGCAGGAGTTCTTTTACATTCCAATAAATCTACTAACATGAGCCTGTCGCATTTAAGCACACAAACGCCATCGACAAAGCCTGGGAACAAACCCGCAACCTCAGGCATAGAAGGCCAGCGCTATACCAACTGCGCCAACCAGGTCGACCTTTGGAAATGATCTGGCATCAGCTGAAGTCTTATGTTAGGAAAAACAATATTACCCCAACTTGAGTCTAGTGTGTCAACTTCTGCGTGATGGAGCTGCAACAATCGGTCCTCATAATTGGTCCTCCTGTGTTCAATATGCAATTAAAACGGAACAGAGAGAGAGAGAGAGAGAGAGAGAGAGAGAGTGACGACAAATAGAGGTAAGAGAAGCAAAATGTCATATTTTATTACATAATATTTCAGATTTCGCTGAGGATTTAGACACGAAACACAAATTGATAATATTCTTTCAGTGTTTCTTTTATTATTATTATTATTATTATTATTATTATTATTATTATTATTATTGATATAGGCTAAGTATGGAAATATATTAGTACAATGGTTCTATAACGAATCTTTATACACACAGTAACTCAAAATTAACCATTCATTAATTCGTGATTGATTGAATGAAAGTACAATTTGTTGTATAGAAATACATATACGATTGTTTCATACCCACGTGGCGAAGTCAATGTAAAATATGACAACTGTGCGCTTAGAAATTTCCGCACGCATCCCTCAATGACTGGGGTGGACCGTGCGGCTAAGTTCTTCTAGCAACAAAAGAGACCGACTGGGGATCCTTTGAAAAATCCTACTATATCAGTACTATACTCGGGACACCTTTTAAGCTGTTAAAAGGCTGTGTAGTATGTCACTCTAACGACAACAGTCATCTTGCCTTACAATGATCCTAATGATGAAAAGCAAAGTAAGAATACCAGAGACTGTGTTCCGAGATGAGAGCTTTCATTTTGCTGGCGTTCCACTCATTGACTGCTGTGTCAACATACCTTTGGCAGATGCTAGCACAAGCCAGAAGACTGACTGGTGTGCAGTCATATATTATGAGATATAGCTATTAACAACAAATTTTTATTTCCAGACGTTCATTAAGGGATCTTGACACATTAAAAGATGTTATGTCTTCAAAAGTGGCACATTTGCAAAAAAAAGATCATTTTTCAGCAAAACTGTGCACCTTGCTACTGGGTCCAAAGCATTGATGACAATTTGAATCTGCATTTCAATGGTAGGTGTATTGGCCATGATGGACCCATATCTTTGGTCTTCTTGCTCCCCTAACATTATGTCACTGGATAGTGTGCATACACAAGTGAAGTGTCTAACATTTAAGAAATGAAGCGACAAATCAGAGTTGCAATATAGAGTGTTCCTGCAGACATGTTACAAAACACATGGAGAGAACTTGACTACCACCCAGATGTTCTGTGTGCAACTGAAGAAACCCATGTTAAGGTGAAGAGCAAAGCAGCTTTTGAGTTGACGATTGCTATCCAAAAAAAACAAAAAAACCGCACATTCCTATCTTCAAGAGTTTTTAAGTTACTGTATTAATGAGCAAAAACCGTAAGGGATTTCTGGAACAAAGTGAATGTGTGTGTGTGATTTTTTCTTTATAAAGTTAATTTTCTCTTCTTATGTGACATTATTCGTATTGGTTATGGTTAATCACTCAACTGTCAATCCCAAAACAGCTCTAATCCAGATACAGAAGGCAATAACAGTCGATTTTACTGGTACTCTGAGTTCCAGAATTAAAATATTTATTAGTTTTCCGCATTTCCTATGCTAATTGACATGTTACGATGATTTATAGGTTATTTAATGTTGTATCAACTGCTAAGGCTCGCTATGTAATGTGAGATGTGGTATGTCAGAATGATTAGAAATGTTGAATCAACAGGTAGGGGTATATAATTGTTGTGGTTTACTACTCCTTCACTCACCTGCAAGAAAACGTAGAAATGAATTAGACAGCGGCATTAGACACATTCACACTATTCCAGTGATGAGGCCAAGTGGGGTCTTACCAACGTCATCTAACTGATATCGTACACGCCTGCTGCAACCAGTTGTCTCGATAGCCAGTCCAATCCATCATGCAGCCCTGTACCACTCTGTGCATCACAAGCCTGGATGTGCCAGCTTCTGCCACAACACAGCTTGTACAGTGTGAACTGTTCCGTCAGTTCTTCTATTGTTGCACAGCCTGGGATGTCCTGAACATAAAAAACATAAACTTTATAAAATATGTAGGACTGTTTATCAAGATGAAATCCTTACCAGTAAATTTAATATGTGCTGCAAATTTTTTGGTCGAATTATCCAAGTAAGAACATTTTTATTTTCTCTGATAGCCAAAACAGTTTTCATGGCAGTAAAATAAATTACACATTACACTAAAACTAAATGGAATTTCATTCAAATTTTACACCATCTAGCAGACTAGAACAAAGTCAATCACGTATAGTTTTCTGAGTATAGACCGGAAGCTTTGTGACGTAACATTTGACTGCTCAAAAGCTACTGGAATTGAATACAGAAGAGACAAAAGATAGCCTGAACAAATGCTCCAGATTATGCTGTGGAGAAAGTGCGGTTTAGTGGAAAAAACAACCATCATAATGCTTGATGATGAGTGTCAGGATGCAGAAAAACGAAAATTATAAATCTTCCATGAATTATATTAGGAACTATTTATAGTTATAACCAATGCCTCGAACAAGTGCAAAATTTCAATTATCTGGGTTGTGAAATATCTTATCAAAATGAAAAAGATGTGAACAAGAAAATTACCAAATTTACACAAATTCTAGGAATAATAAACAATACATTAAAAGCTAAATTAGTACAAAAATCTACAAGAATAAAAATATATAATACACTAGCATTACCCTCCCTTTTATACGGAAGCGAGATTTGGACATTAAAGAAAAAATACATGAACAGAATCAAAGCAACGGAAATGAAATTTTTCAGGAGGACAGCAGGATATACTCTTTTAGACCGAAAAAGGAATGAAGAAATTTTAGAACAATTAGAAGTAGAGTCAGTAGAAGAAAAAATCAGCATATACAAATTCAATTGGGTAGATCATGTAAGAAGAATGGAAAATTCAAGAATCCCAAAAATTATGATGCAGTATAAACCTAGAGGACATTGTGTCGACCAGGAAGACCTTTAACAAGACTGCTAGATGGGGCCGAAACAGGTCTACAGAGGCCTAATTCGTGAAGGATGATGATGATGATGACTATTTATAGCAATTCAACAAAAATAATTTTAATGGAATTTCTTTTGGAAGGGAAGTAAAACTGAGTCCTGTTTCGCAAATTTACAGTATATAATGTGAGCATACAGAATAAAGCAGATGAAAATCCCATTGTATTGAGATCTTTAGCATTAGATACTATTCACCAAAACTACTCATAATAAGAATGGCATCAAATTTATACAGATGGATTGCTGACAGACATTTAAATAGGTGCAGGGGCTGTCGCAACATGTTCTTTGTTCTCATTTTATTGTTCAGCGGAGTCGGAAACTACTAACTTTGAAGGTGAAATCTTCGCAATACAGAATGCTCCGTAAAATCTTCTCTTCAGAACTGAAACATTCCAAAAAACTGTTATTCTTCGGATTCCAAAGTAGCCATTCAGGCCCTAACTAAAAATTCAAATTCAACCTTAATGAAGGATATTAATTAGTTTGTGATCCAGCTATAGAAACAAACAAACAAGTAGTTTTTCAATGGATTCCTTCTATTTGTGGCATTCCAGCGAATGTAACTGCTGACTTTTTAGCAAAAAAAGATTCTAATATATTGCTAAAACTCAAGTATGCATTTAAATCTATCAATTTATTATAAAACGACGAATAATTTCATTTAACCAATATTTACAGACACAAAACAACAAAAGATGGGCTGCTTCACTTAATAATAGAAAACTCATACCAGAACATCCACGGAAATCTGCAGTGGCCAAGAACTGGAAGAGACACTTAAGAACAGGCAGTGTAAGATTTGAGAACTCTCAAACGATGATATTAACAGCTAATGAAATAATCTCTAAAAACTCGCTGCATAGTAAAGCAGGTGGTAGAAGACCAAGAAGTAGGTAGTTTGCAAGAGAAGGCATGAAAGGTGGTGAAAAAAGCACAGAACAGACGACAGAAAATTCTGAAGAGGACTAAGGACACTACAGAGCAGAGAAAGAAGCATTAAAGTTTCACACCACAATATCACTTTACCGGTATCAAGAATTATGAAAATTTCAAAATAAAGCCTTGTAGCATTACAATATTTGAAAGTTGCATCATAATTATATCACAAATTGCTGTGTGAATATAGTCATATTTTGAACACTGTCCTGTTATTCTATTGATACTTACCTGTTTGTTTGCCAGAATTAACAGTGATGCATCCTTGAGCTCCTTCTCAGACATCAGTTTGGCGAGCTCACTGTGAGCTTCTGCAAGTCGATCATGATTGCTTGAGTCTATCACAAACACCACAGCCTGCAATAGATGTCAATCTTACTTTCCTACCCAACATGTTGTGTAAGGTCATCCATTTTCACATAATTATGACTAGTTTCCTTGCAAACATAAATTAAGTACACTCTCTCGTTTCTTTCCCTCAACCTATCCCACGTTCCTTCTTAACCTCATGTCTAAACTTGCAGAAGATATCCTGTGCTATTCCTGGTCATCATCGACGTGCAAGTATTGGATCTCACTGGTTCATTACGGTTTCTAGCCATCTCCTCCTAGTCTTCCAGGGAGTCGACGACCTCTTGGTGTATATAAGATTAATTTGGGAAATCTGAGATGGTTCATTCTATCCACATGATATTTTCATTGAGTTCTGTAACTATGAATGTACTGTAAAATTGGTTATTCCTGTGGCTGACCATGATAATAATCTTTGAAAAATATTGGAGTGCAAGAGGTCAAATGACTTTATTGTCAAACGCCTGGCATTAGAAAACAACAACAACATTGATTATTCCTGATTTTGAGTTACACAATGTTCCTGAACCTACTACATCTATACCAATTACGTAAGTGAAAGACTTCAAGTTCTACATACTTAAAATAAATCACATGACAGATTGGAATAATGTTGTATTACTTTTTCCCTAAGGGCTCAATACCAGCAAATTCCATCACATTAGTTCTGTTTGTGGGTATTCTTTTATTAAAATTATTTACTAATACGTTAAGCTTTAAAACTGCTTGTGCACCACCTTGAACATATTTTACATTATTCTATGCCCCACAAAGTCCATGCCTTGAATCACCAAATAAGAATGTCATCCATCATATACTTACCTGAGTATTCAGATAATAATGTTTCCATAAGGGACGCAGCTTGTGCTGTCCTCCGACATCCCAGATGGTGAACTTGAGGTTCTTGTACTCCACTGTCTCCACATTGAAGCCAATAGTTGGAATCATGGTCATGAACTCGTTCTGCTTCAGTTTGAACAGTATAGATGTTTTGCCTGCACCATCCAACCCCAAAGTGACAACTCGCATCTCAATTTTGGGTCCTATGTGAACACGGTTGTCCTGAAAATAAGTATAGAACAGTATGAAGCATATGTTAATTCAGTCCATGTCTTAAGATTGGGAGAAGATGGTTAAAGTAAGGTACGAGACTTGAGGTTAGTTGAAAATAAAACATTACTTCAGCAGAAAGTTTGTTTAGACTGGATTAGCAAAAAGTATGGCGGTCTCAGCTGGTAGAGCAATTGGCCATGAACTGAAATGTTCTGGGTTCAATTCCGGATGGTGAAGGGATTTCTGTTGCCAAGACTTTCAGAACAGCTCCAGGATCCACTCAGCCTGCTGTCAAGTTGAGTACTGGATGGTGGCATGTACTTTTATCTTTGCAGATGGTATAATTCAACATTGTTGAGTGTATGTGACAAGAAAGTGAGTTATAGTAGAGTCTCGATTATCCGACCTTTGGTCATCTGACATTCCGTTATTCATTCATTTCATAGTGTTCTGCCCAAAGGCAGATCTTTTACTGCAAACCCAGCATTCTCCAGTCATTCCTATTTTCTGCCTTTGTCTTAGTCTCACCTCCCACACCCTAAAAAAAAAAGTGTAACTCTTTATTTAAAGCTTCAATCTTGATGTAAGATAATATGAAATAAGTTAAAAAATTAAAAACGTCAACATGTACAATGTTCCCATTCTTAGATTTGGGGCAAGGAGAAGTCAGTTCCATCTGTTGAGCAAAAGAATATCTAAACACTAATGCTCGGAGCTTCTGCATTTTTGCATCAAACGAAAGAGCATATTTTTCTGAACACAATATGATATACAACTTAAAAACGACAAAAAAAAAATGGAGCTGCCTCCTTTTGCTGTAAATCCTTCAACTGAGAAGCCATGTAGTGAGCCAAAACGTAATAGTGTTCATGGCAAAGTTGTTAAGCGGATAGATTATAGATTAGGTACCTTGGTGAAAGTGATGGGAATGCTGGGGTCTGGCTGCAACTGCTCAGGGCTGAGTTCAGAGTACTGCTGTTGCTGCTTCTCGATGGAGCTGAGTGCCTCCTTGATCTCTCTGGCTGCCGTCAGTACACGCGTATCATCCTGCTGGATAGTCTGCTCACACTGCACGCACACACCTGCCACCTGAACAGCAGTACATCAAAGCCCTCCACAATGAAAAACTATTGACATTGCTATAGACAACTTTGCTGTAGTGTCATAACAAATACTCAGGCAACAGCGTCAACTTCAGTGATTTCTGTGGTTACCTGCTTCATAGAACATATACCCAGTGTTCGAATAGATAAAAATGTAGAGGAGGAGGGGGAGGGGGAGGGAAATTCTCATTGACATACTAAATTTTTATTTGTTTTTAAGTATTCGATCTTATAAGTTCACTGTTATAAAGGTATGTATTATTATCGTTATTTTTATTGTTGCTGCTGTTAATGTCCATTTTAATTACTGTGACACCTGACATGGTATTTTGGATTTGTGATATCACAATAACTCTTTCTATCCTAGCTTATGGTTAAATACTAAATAATTCACAAATCAATTAGAAAGTCGTATTATGAAAACAATACTAACAAGTGTTTATAAAAACAATAAACAGTCTCTATAATGTTTGGACTATTTTTATTTTATTGTTCTACATACACTTTTAACACTTATATAATCACTGATTAACTTTACAACTTCTTTACTATGTTAACGTTTTAGGACATTACCTAGCTGATTAGTTTCGAAGTGATATTTTTCATTGTCCGAAGTCTAGTACACAGTAAAGAAGTTATAAGGTTAAATTAAACAGTGACTATTTTTACATTGAAGAATACATTTATTTCTTTTTTAAATGTTGAAATCCAGGTGATATTTACAAGTGACATTCAAAATAAGCTCACTATAGCAAATTCACTCTAGATGGGAAAATCTTTTGATGCTGCACAGAAAATAAAACTAAGTCTTTGGAAATGCAACTTCAAGAAAACTATATCACTATACAGTTCAGTGTGGTACTAGTAATATTAAAACATATATTCAGAGAGGGGAATTTTATTTCCCTGGTTGGGAATGAACACAGGAATGCAGAAGTAGGAAAAAAAAAAGTCAGAAGAGGGGTAAATTCCCTGGCTTCCCCATCTTCAATTTGAACACTGTATGTACCACAAGGATCCCATGGAACTGGGAAGACAGAATTAATTATTGCTGCAGTAATGATGATGGTGATTGTGTATTATGACGATATGATATCTTCACCTGAGACAGAGAGGTAGCGAGGTCCTCTTGCAACTGCCGCAGAGAACACAACCGCTCCCTGATATGGGTGTCCACTGCTGTCATGGCAGCAGCTTCTTGCAACTGTAGTGTCTCGCGCAGTTGCTGGAAGTATGTCTGCACACGTGCACGGGCAAGATCTGCTGTCCCTCCCTCACCTCCAGCTGTGCCCTCCAGCCTCTGCACAACTTGTTCTGTGCACAAAATGCATTTATTAAAATACTACATATGAGAGAGTCAATGTCTGGCAAAATACGTGGCTAGAAAAATTCCCCTTGGATTTATAGACATCTGCTGTACTCCACAGTGAAAAGAGTGGGAGTTGATAAAATTGACAGAACATGCCTGCATCTGTGTTGGTCTTGACAAAGTAAGGGAATGTTCTAAAAGACTGAAGTCATATGCGTTGTGTACCAAATTAGGGATCTCAGATAGGGTCCTATGTACATCACACTTATTATAATCAAACAGGCTCTAAAGGAGAACCTGATGAAGGGTTTACTAGGAGCCTGGGGATCTACACCAAACATCTGACAGGCCAAACTCCACATTGGACAACATAGCCTAATGTAACTAAACAACTCCTGGCTTTGGAAAGGAGAACCTTATAATGGGTAACCCAACTTCTAACTAGACACTGCCATCTGAACAAGCATTTACATATATTGGATCTCACTGATGACTCAACTTGTATGAAATGTGGGATGAATGTTGAGACATCACCACACATTTTACTGGATTGTTCAGGCATGGATAAATATATAATAGGATGCGAAACTGCGGTCAGCACCATCTGGATTTGGTGCTCTGAAATAAGGTGATCAGCGCCCGACATAGTAGGTGGTGAACATTAGAACTACGTGTTGGGTACATTACTGAGAGTTCTCTATTTATTCGTTCGAGATATTGTATGGGAGAGTCGAGGAGAGAAGATGGCGAACTGAAACTTAGTAATAAGTGAACATAAAGTGATATGTGTGTGTATAAGCAGTGTATGTTAAACAGTGATGTTTATGGACGTTGTAAAAATAGTGTTGAATGTATTGTAAAGTAATAGTAATATAATAAATTGAACTATCTACGTAGTTCTTGCAGACTTTTCCATTGTGCTGTACAATAAATACCCAAAGAATACAATCCCAATTATCTAACCTTTTGCTTTATTTTTTGTCTCTGTCTGGTTATATTTTAATCGGGTAGTTCAAAACACATCGTCTCTTTTATCTTCCTGTTGGCTCCGGTAATAATTTTCAGTAGAATATGCTGTGAGGAATAAAACTGTAAATGTTTTATTTTAAATTGGGTTAGTTTTGAATATCGATGAGGGTGGGAGGGAATACTTTCTGCACAGTTTAACATTTTCGTCACCAGTTGCGCTGCTAAATGCATGGAGTAATTACTCTTTTCGCTACTTTGTGTGCTGCTATTTGTAATAACGCCTCTCCCAAAAATAGATGGCAGCAAGATCAATTTCTATAACAGCACCTCCAGTATGTGTTACGGGAAACTCATTAAGTTTCGCATCCTATTATATATTTATCCATGGTTCAGGTCTAAGCCAAATCAGGCATCAATTTATCGGGAAAAACATAATGTCTCCCAAAAAATTTCAGGATGCATGGAATGCACAATGGGCTATTTGTGCTTAAGTGCATTAGTAGCAGTTTACACCCTTATATAGAAAGAAGAAGACAGTGCACTTATGGCCATATATGTACTTGGGACAGAGCTACCAAATGAGTATAAAGCAAAGCCGAACAGCTCCACGTAGCATTTGAGAAGTACATTACCTTGATAGGAAAGTCTAGGAACCCTTTTGTATGACAATTCAAAAATGAAATTGCCAGAGATGTCATTAAATTAAATTATGTTTCATTTAACAATGATCGCAACTGCCGAGCATCACAAGTGTGCCGGAATTTTGTCCCGCAGGAGTTCTTTTACATGTCAGTAAATCTACTGACATGAGTCTGTCACATTTAAGCACATTTAAATGCCATTGACCTGGGCAGAGATCGAATCCGCAACCCCAGCACAGAAGGCCAGCACTCTACCGACTGCGCCACCCAGGCCGACTCAGATGTCATATGGGCTAATATCCAAATGTAAAATCTATGTTTCTCTTGAGTTACAGATAATAGTTCTCATGTAAAGTTGTATCTTAGCCTGTGGGAAGATTATACAGAAATTTCGATATTTACATTTGTTTCTAGAATTACACAGAATGACCTACAATCACTTAAGAACACCTTCAGATTGGTTGCATGCAACCTGCTGAAATGTTCCTGGACCACGGGCTTCACCAACACAAATTACAAATCAGGGGTATGCTGGAGATCGAACCCGGATCCACAGGATTATAAGTCCAGGATTCTAATCACTAGACCATGGCGAAACCTGTTGGAAAGTAACAATCTACAAAATTTTACATATCACGAGAGACAACATTGGGAGTAGTATGTGGGTAGAAACCATCTGACGAATACACACATGCTCGGATTACACATAATTAGACAAGACCACCAACCAATGTTGTGAAGTTCAAGTAAGGAGTTCAACTGCTCTTATTAATTCTATACCCAACAAAGTTTTTTCGCTGCAGAACAGTAGCCTATTATGCCAGATTACTCTATCCAAACAAACACTTTTCCAATCAATTATGTTTACTGTTTGCAAATGTTTTCTCTATATTATATTAACTATCTCATATGTGGTCTTTCCAGCGGTTTTCTTCCTGCTAGGTTATCTTCTGTGACTTTCCTATTTATACTTTCTGGTGGAACTCCCATCCCATTAAGGTACATTAAAACTTTATTAATATAATATTATGCACAAAAGAGTTCCTAACACTAACTGCAGCTTTACATTGTAAATTAATATATATATATATATATATATATTAATTATATATATACATATATATATATATATATATATATATATTCTGGGTACAATTTTCAAATTGGGAATGCATGATGCAATCTCTTCTTGGTTCTTATATAATTCTAAAAAGAGCAACTTGAATCTATCTTGAAAGATATGGCAGCTGAAGTAGGTGCTCGTCATAAGTGAGACAGCCAAATACAAGAGAATTATCATTAAGCAAATGCTAAACCGAAAATATTTGTAGAATGAAGTTCTAGCAGCCTTAACCTTTACATTAGTATCACTCTGTCTAATTTATATTGGAGAGAAACTGACGAGGTATTAAAACTACAAATAAAGTCATAATAAATTCTGCACTTACTTACCCAGCTTATGTACTGTTTCACTCATTTCCTCCATAAATTTCCTCATGTGTTGTACAGCATTTATAACAGTTGCACGTACATTTTCAGCCTCTGTTTCAACCAAAGCATGCTGAAAGATTAAAGATTATATGATAACAACACAAAGGAAACTAAAATGAGATTACTCTTTTCATATTCGTAAATGTTAAATGATTTTTCCCTTTCTGTTATTTTAATGCATATTTTTTAACCTTGATACATATTTCTGATAATCTCAATTAAATGATGTGATATAACTGTATCACTCTTAATATTGACTTAGGAATCAAACAGGGCTGTAGTTTGTCTTCTATATTGTTTAATTTATATAGTGATGATGCTGTATGCACTTGGAAATGACAGCTGATTTTTTTTATTATTTCTGATGATTTTAATAAGAAAATTATTTTTATTAAAACCTTACTCTTTGCTGATGACAAAGTCCTTATTTCAGAAAATGAATGTAACCTCCAAAAGGCCTGCATGAGCTTAATAAAAGATTACAATTTTGAAATTTCAATAGGAAAAAAGTGAAGTAGGCTTAATGGTTTTTTTAGGAAAATGGCAAGTCAGGTCTAAAATAATACTGAACAATCAGCCAATTGAGCAAGTTAATACATTTAATTTTTTTGGCTGCCACATATATTACGGCGAGGTTGAAATACGCAATAAATTAGAAAGGTTTAACCATATGTATGGTACTATTAATAGAAATTTAAAAGGTAAAACAAGAATGAATGTGCAAATAAAATTTTATAAAACAATGACCATAAGTGAATGGCCATATGAAAGTGAAAACTGGGTATTAACTTCGAAGAACAAGAGTAGTCTACAGTCAGCAGAAATGCGTTTTTTTTAAGATCAGTGATGGGCATAACAAGGAGTAATAGGATCCCAAATGAAGAAATCAATTCACCGCTGTTTAACAGGAGTTGTGTTAGCAAATTCATCAACTGATATTTGTAAAAGGCATACACATTGTATTTATGGAACTGGTACATCCCCTCTCTTGCTATTTTCTCAGTTCTTTATTTTTCAGCATTTAAAAATTCTCAAGATGTCAAATGTAAAAATAGGCATGATTCAGGTTGTTGTGGAGATATGTTTGGTTCTAGTTTCATACACAAACTATTTTCGAAATGTAAAGTGAAGAATATGATCCTGCTTTATGAATGGACATACGCCTGTACAGTTAAAAATAGTAACTTGTGAAATGACTTCAGATTTTAATAACAGATAAAAATATGTAAGCAAATAAAAATTGTACACTAAGTACAAACAACTTAGAAAACAAAATATTTTTTCGGAAAACGTATTATTTGTCTTTCTTGTGTTAAATGTTACATTATCTTGTTAACATGTTTCAGCCTGCTATTGGCCATCTTCAGAACTGGTTGTTGCTGGTCTTGGCGCCTTTTGTTTGTGTTTCCTGTGGGGGTGTGTTTGTGTAGTGTAATGTGGAGTCAAAGAGTGTGTGTGTTCTAAAATTGAGTTGTGTGTTGAGAATTTCATTTGGATGTGTTTTTGTGTGTCTATATATTTCGCATTGTTCTACTGTGTTTAGTTTCTGGCTTTTTGGTTGGATGTGTAGAATTTCCATGTCTGTGTTGATGTCTCTATAGGTGTGGTTAGCATTTGTGATGTGTTCTGCATATGTGGAAGTGTTTTGTAATTTTGTTATAGCTGTGATGCAGAACACATCACAAATGATAACCACACCTATAGAGACATCAACACAGACATGACAATTCTACACATCCAACCAAAAAGCCAGAAACTAAACACACTAGAACAATACGAAATATACAGACACACAAAAACACATCCATATGAAATTCTCAACACACAACTCAATTTCAGAACACACACACTCTTTGAGTCCACATTACACTACACAAACACACCCCCACAGAAAACACAAACAACAGGCGCCAAGACCAGCAACAATCAGTTCTGAAGATGGCCAATAGCATGCTGAAACATGTTAAAGAGGTAATATAAGATTTAACACAAAAAAGACAAATAATACGTTTACCGAAGTGATATAGTGTTAAAAGTAGTGTAATCAAGATGTAAAATATTTTTTACTATACTGTATATCACTCTTGCTTTCCAGAATTAGCTTTATGTCTATATTTACAGTCAAGGAATCGTATGGTCATTTTCTCCTCTAAACAATTCCCCAATCACATATTGTAAGTAGTTTTGTGTGATTGCAACTGAGATTTTTGCCACAACAAGAAGCTATTTTAACCTTATGGTTCTTGTGTCGTCCATAATCCTTGCATATGAAGCACATGATGGGTCCCGGTCCTGACTGCAAAGTCTGGCAGTCGTCCTCCAGGCATGTGAACTCTGCAACATGTGACGGGTGAGATGGGCATTTTGGCTTCTCTCGGGGTTTGTCTGAGAGAGGTACTCGCCGATGCCTGGCTAGTGTGCGGGTGGCATGCGTGAGTTCTGAGCACTCCTCACACAGATGAGACGTGCAAACTGTGCAGTACAGTACCGCAATGTGCTGCTCATTCTCATCACAGTGGATTGACAACTGAAAACAAATCACTGCAGTGTAAGCCTTGCTTGATATTGATAGTATTCTGCAGAATGGACAGCCACACAACAACTTCAATGAAAAGATAACAAATCATTTTTATAAGTTTCTTAATCACTTTCCTTACAAAAATCAGTCAAATTATATTAACCCTGCAGTGGTCACGAGGAGACTTATAAATACTACAATACAGTAGCTTCTTTTAGTCACTGCAAGAATGCCTGTAAACCTACTCTACTTTCATCTCCTTTTCAATCAACCATTCACAACTAACAGTGCTTCACTTTTAGTCTAACTCAGTTGTGTTAAGTCACTGTTATGTACAGTAAGTATAATGAATTATGAGAGAAACCAAATGATTTTAACTGTTAAAAAATGTTTACCTTCTAGAGTCTTTTCTTTATAATTGCTGCAGTAATCATTCATTCATTCATTCATAGTGTTCCGCCCACTGCAAACCCACCATTCTTCAATCTTTCTAATTTTCTGCCTTCCTCTCAGTCTCCACATATGATCCATATATCTTAATATTGATCAGAATTTCGTAGATGTAATGGTTTTTTGTTACAACTAACATTTCTCACATTTTTATAACTGAAAATTAGTGAGAAATAGAGGTTATTATAAAAATTTAATAACCCTAACAATTTGAAGATTGTGCAGAGGAAGGTGACAGTTGGGGTGGGAGTAGGGGTGAGGGTGATGGTGGTGGGGATGATGGTGGTGGGGGTTGTGGTGGTTCAAATAAATTACTATAGACAGAGGGACACTCGAACTATAAACATATATGAAATAAAGGCCCTACTTAGGATATTGTACATAAATGGAAAAAATAATAGAACACATACCAATGTTATCTTTACCTGGACTAACGATAAAACAAGAATAGACTTTTGCCACTTGTTTATGCCTGAAAGATGTTTTAGGTTTCTTTTCTATGACCTACGACACACACAAACGTACACGCATGCACACATATCACCAACACTATAGATATCAAAAAATATAGGATGGGTCACAAATTAGTGAAGAAAAGCAACCAGAAGCACCTGAAATGTGGATATGGAGGAAAATGGAGCGTGTGAAATGGACAGGCAGAATAAGAAATGAAGCTGTGTTGGAAAGAGTGGATGAAGAAAGAATAATGCTGTAACTGATCAGGAAGAGAAAAAGGAATTGGCTGGATCACTGGCTTAAAAGAAATTGCCTACTGAAAGAATGGTGAACGGGAGAAGAGTTCGGGGCAGAAGAAGATATCAGATAATAGACGACATTAAGTTATATGGATCATATGCGAGGACTAAGATCAAAGCAGAAAATAAGAATGACTGGAGAATGCTGGGTTTGCAGTAAAAGATCTGCCCTTGGACAGAACACTATGAAATGAATGAATAAAAGACAAAGTGAAGTAGCCGACTGTAGCCTATGTATAATACCTGACGTTCTTTCTCCAATAAATCTGCAGTGTAGAAAAGTGTTGCCCTTTCATGGGTGTACTGAAGTCTTTCCAACAGTTCCAACAGAGCAAAATTTTTCTTGAGTCCCCATACGCCTGAATTTCCTAGGTAACAGAAAAAGGTTACAGATATTTGTGGCAGTGTTTAACCATAAAAATTTACCACTATAAAGTAAATTGTACACAAAAACATACCTAGAAAATTCTCAAAATTTTATAAATAGCCTATCTCTCGCAAGCAACGGTTTCAACCTTGCGCACACAGAATTATTGGCACTGAAAAGTGCATTTTCGTAAGCATGAAGATGCTCATCCGACAAATATACGCGTACATGCTAGTGGACAAGCAGTTAAAACACTGGGTAGTATGATTCATGCAAGGTATATAAAATATTAAATTATTCGATGTTACTAATACAGAACTCGCAACTACATGTCGAAAATTAAAAGCTATTTTGTCGGGACACGTCAACAGATAATATTTCTGAGACTATTGTAGGTGTCAACGGGAAGGCGAAAATAACAAATAAAATAGTGCTACCTGGAAATGTAGGGTAGGCTAGTTTTAGATCAATTTGATAGCTTCCAACATACCCACAGGTGTAGGCTGCCTGTCAAAGGGACATTGCACAGCATTATCTCTCAATGGAAGACGAAGCAAACAGGCATGACATACTGTATGTCCACAATACAAGAGGCGTGGAACTTTATCGCCTTGTAGCCCAAAGACGTCTTCACATACACGACATTCCAAAACCTGCAGACGATCAACAAACCATAAATAAATCTTAACGAATTAGCTTCCATAAAATCAACCGATAATGCACCTCACTACTCACATTAGCTTTACTATTTGATTTTGTAGGTCTGGTAAATGTGTACGAGTTAAAGTGATCAATTTCACCAGCCATTTTTAATTTAATTATTTAATAGTTGACAAACAGCTGACATAACGTCCGACATATTTGTTCCCCTCAGCGATTTCAACAGCGCCAGCTATAGCGACCACAGATTACCTGATAGTAGCAGATTAGACCTAGCGACACCAACCGTCAGTTGTAGTGAACTACATGAACAATGTAGTGGGAAGGTCAACGATGCTTAAAATTATCACTGGAAAAAAGGAAAGTTATTTAATTAATAATTTTTATTAAAAACAAATGTGCACAACTTTGATCCTTTTTTTTCCCGTTGTTCTGGAGGTCTGACTCGGAACTTCGCAGAGTGAGGATGATTGTGGAGTATTGGTGGAATGGTGATGGTAATGATGAGGGAAACGGGGGAATCCCGAGAAAGACCTCTCGCGTCCGTTTTCTTCACCATTTTGAATGAAATACAGTATTTGTTCTGGTACCGGTACTGTGTTTATGAATATCAGTTACGATATCTTTTGAGATTAATACATTTCTTCCAGATACACGGCAGTGGTAAGAGCCATGCAGATCTTTATGCAGGACAATTCAACACTCTCAGACACAAACAACAAAAAGCAAAACCACATGAGACTACGGACTCACACACCACTTCCCCCCCCCCCCCCCCCCAATTAAGAAATGTTACAGGAACTGGAGTTTGGAGGGGGTCCTGGCCAGGCCAAGTCTGGTATTTCCTTTTATCTCTTTCATTTCACAAACACGGTCCACCTCTCCCTCATTTTATCTATCATTTATAATAGTTAAGAATAGGCTGGGATCAGGGCCGGTCTTAGGAGTTGCGGGACCCGATTGGAAACATTATTCAGGGTCCCATGTTCACAGACAAGTTCTCTAGAATTTATACTGGAAAAAAAAAAATATATATATATACTTATCTCTCTATGACAATTAAGAAATTTGATCCTTGGCACGACAGCCCACAAAGGACCAAGGCTGATCAGCCAGCTGTTGGCCTTGTCATAGATGAACGATCATCCACCCAAAACTGAGGTATCATGTGGTTTTCACGATATGCCCCAGCCGTTATAGCTGGTTTCCATAACTGGATTTCACTACCTATCATAGCTCCGCAAATTCACAGATTCCCTAGCTGTTATAGCTTGTTTCCATAACCTGTTGGATTTCGCTACCTATCATAGCTTCCCAAACCTATCATGTTGCTGGGTAGCACCAGTCCCATACACTGGCCGAAATTTCATGAGGACTCGAATCAGCGCTCATTTCATAATGCGAATCCAAGCATGTTGCCTTAGATTGGAAGACTGCTGGAAAAACTGGCTTCAGTATCTCACTCCACAAGCATGTAGCCATTTATATTAGCAACTGTATGGTATTCATTTATTCTTGTTTCTGTTCTACTTTCACAACTGTCACTGCCACTTCCAAATCTGCTGCACATTTTTGTAAAGTGTCCTACCTGTCAGCATTGGATTCACCAGTGATGCTGTGAAGCAATTTCTAAAGAAAGTAGTGAGAACATTTTTGATTGGAAGACTGGAAATGTTTATAAGCAAACAAGTTTCAGCTGCACGTTTTATATTTTTTTTATTAGGGAGTAGCACGTATGGGCGAATCCAGAAATGCATATAGAGTGTTAGTTGGAAGACCGGAGGGAAAAAGACCTTTAGGAAGGCCGAGACGTAGATGGGAGGATAATATTAAAATGGATTTAAGAGAGGTGGGGTATGATGATAGAGACTGGATTAATCTTGCACAGGATAGGGACCGCTGGCGGGCTTATGTGAGGGCGGCAATGAACCTTCGGGTTCCTTAAAAGCCATTTGTAAGTAAGTAAGGGAGTAGAATAGTGGGTACGAACAGAATCTTGATGAATATTGGACCACCAAATTTCGCATGGAGAGCTTTGGTTATGTATACTTTTGTTATTGAAGAAACCATCTATATTAATAGAGTCAGGCGAATAACAAGTTCAGGGCTTTGCCATTGGACAAATACACACACACACACACACACACACACACACACACACACACACACACACACATATATATATATATATATATATATATATATATATATATATATATATATACACATATTTTGTAAGTGATACATGAGGACAGCATATTGGTTTTTTTTTTTTTGTGAAATGATTTTTTCCTCTTGTACAGAGGAGGGACCCGAAGGCTTACACTTAAGCCTGAGGTTTATTGTGCTTACCACTTCTATTCTGTAAATGACTGGATAGCCGAACAGCCATGCTCTTGTACAAGTACAGCATGCTGCACCATGAACTTAACCCTGGCGATGACGATAATGATATGTGAATTAATGATGGCGAAATGAGTCCGAGGTCCAGTGCAATTCTGCTTCAATTGGTTGAGGGAAAACCCAGGAAAAAACCTCAACTAGTTAACTTGTCCCAACCAGAATTTCACGGTGAGATGTGCCAACTATTACTTCACAGTGGTGGACATGTGAAAGGATATACTCATAGAATAGTGGTATAACGAAAGGCTATTAAACATACTTTACATATCGTTCGTTCAATGAAGCCATTTTCAGTAAGAGTAAAATACGTAGCAGAGTCTCACAAATTATTTTTACATGTGTAGAACTCAGCTTCTTTAAATCTACAAATATTTGACTGGATGGGAACAGCTACTAATGTCACACTTCAAAATATGATTAAGGCACTCTTTGTAACTATATTTTCTTCGTTGATAATGACACAGAGTTTGGCTTGTTGGTCTGTTATTTTGAGAAAAAAAGAATAGTTTTTATCAACTCTAGGTAGATATGTCTAGCTATGGAAAGAACCATATGACGTGAATGTAAGATAATTAAAAGATTTCATCAGTTTTTTGCTACGCAATTCCATTTCATATGTACCTTATACTATATTGAATAGTTATGCTTTATCAAACTACACACTGTGTTGAAAATGTGAATCAACATCTGTTTTTCATATTCTTCATTAGCCACTGTGGCTAATTCATCTTTCTTGTTCCTCTCTTAAGTGCACTATGAGAACGTCATGCTGCTCAGAAATCAGTGAGAACACACTACTTCAAAAAACACAATCTATTGCTGTTGGACCATATTAACGTATCACTAGAAATGTAGGTAACAATACTTGCGCTTCTACTAGGCGCGATCACATCAGTGTTTGGTGAATGTACAATATTTAAAAGGCAAATTGCTGGTACCGGTACTTCTTTGATCACCTGTATAACGCCATTGTCTAAAGATGACTGTTATGTCTGTTGTTGTTGTTGTTGTTGTTGTTGTGGTGATGGTAGCGTTGGCAGCAGCAATGAAGAGGAGGAGGAGAAGGAGGAAAAAAAGGAGGATGAGGAGTAAGAATAGGATTAGCTGAGTAGCTGATGCATTTGACTTCTTGTATAATGATCTGTGTTCAAATCACTGACAAATTTGTGACTGACAAAGATGGTCTTACGAGGAAAATCACCTGAGTATCAACCCATTTCCCTTGTCATCATTTCTCAATTTATTCAATATAAGTGCACAAATCGTCAGTAACCTAATGCAAAATACCTATACCTATAAGGAATATGATGCATCATCTAAATGAAGTATCTCCTTCATTAATAAGTAAAGGATTGAAATCTATATTTGATTACAAATTTATGGAATAGCCCAGCACTTTGAGTAGTAGTAAACACACTTCTTATTATGACATAAGAAGATTACGGTATTATCAGTTGGGCAGGGCATGTAGCACGTATGGGCAAATCCAGAAATGCATATAGAGTGTTAGTTGGGAGGCCGGAGGGAAAAAGACCTTTAGGGAGGCCGAGAAGTAGATGGGAAGATAATATTAAAATGGATTTGAGGGAGGTGGGATATGATGGAATAGAATGGATTAATCTTGCTCAGGATAGGGACTAATGGCGGGCTTATGTGAGGGCAGCAATGAACCCCCGGGTACCTTAAAAGCTAGTAAGTAAGTAAGTAAGTATTATCAGTAAAGTTCAATAGGAAATTAGAAATAAGTTTCAGAATGAAGGAACGAAATGGTATTATGAAAAGAAAGAAAAGTTTATATAAAACAAGAGACTCGTTTTATTTTGTAGACATTACACAATATATAGAATACACATTTAAATAAAGCATAATAAAAATGAGCATAAATATAATTCGTATTAAGAGAGTAAGAGAGATCATGTAGAATTCTACATCTGAAGCTAGTCGCTTGGGAACTTGTGTTCTGCTCCCAAACTTATTCATTCCAACGCTTTTCCTGTTGTCCTTGGCAATAAGAACGTTAAAACACTGCATACTGAAAGAAAAATGATTTTATTATGAATTAAAAAGGCTTACAAGGAATATAATTTAATTGTGTTAGTGATAACATTAATATTAATAATATCATAATGACTGAACTACGGTATGTTAAGTCAGTTGAAATGAGAAGAAGGCTTGGCAACAGGAGTAGCTACTTACCCAGTGATATAGCTCCAATGAGAAAGAATGGCATGGCGCAGCTGATACCCAGAAATACAGGAAATGTAATGTTCCCTGTCAGAGCGCCAATTCTACCTGTCATCATTGTGATGCTCACTGCCATTGTCCTGCCAACAAGAAAGTACCGGTATATCCATCCATAAGTCTGTTTTACTTAGAATTCGAACAAGGTTTTTATACAGACGAAAAGAGTACTGTACAGTTACAATGTTTTATTTTTATTTCTTATAACAGTATTACAATTATTTTAATAATGACACCTGTCGGTGATTAATTCATGAAAGGGAAAATAGACGGAAGGTCAAGTACAGTCAAGGTAATCATTCTGTTTGTTTTTATGTAAGTTAACTATTTTTTAACAACTTATTGCTTCCAAAAGTGTCAAAAATGTATTGCTTTTAATGCCTGCAGGCAGGACTGCATTTAAGCATGTGCTGAAGTGACCCATGGCCGAGAGCGGAAAATTTTCCAGGCAAAAAATATTTACGTATGTTATTTTCATACACCCACTGATGAAAGTCGAAGAATTATGTAGAGAAGGAAAACATAGATTAGATATAAATTTTTAAGAGTTGGTACTTTTAAAGAATGAGCATTGTCATTCATTATTAATTACCTACCGTTCTTCGTTATGTAAAAAATTCGTCAATTTCATACCTTTGCTAACAACTGCGTCAGAATAATAATTAGCCTACTGTATTTTTGTGGAAATGGCGGATTTAGTTACCGGTACTGTTATTTTTTTCGATAATACATTAGCCTTATTATTATTTCGTTTAAAATTGCATTTACTTAATGTTATTCATATTAATAAAAGACAGTGTGTCAAAAGTTTAATACACAGTCCTGCTTACAAACATGTTTAACTTTACGGCCCCTGCTAAATAGTCTGGTAGTATCGGTACTGTATTAAAAACTATTGCTGGGGTGGGGAATACAGAGGAGTAATTCTTTACTCAATAAGATAGACCAGGTTCGAGGTTCTTGACTAGCAGATTTACACGAGAAACACCGAAAAATTATGCTTTTAGAGCAGGATTTTTTTACCCATTATAAATTTATGACACAGGATTACACTTTCAAATTCAGATATTTACAAATCGCAAAATATATAATGAATAATAATTTGGTTGAAGTGTTTTCTAATGTCTATATGGTATTAAGAAGTATCTACATTAATAATTTCTTATAAGTTGTTAGCAATCATCATCATAACTATTCTATATTCCTTGTTTTTTTCAGTTTATATATGACAATAATTCATCTTCAATACTGTTGACGTTACCTTTCTCAAATAATACTTTGTTCAAGTATGCCTAATACTGTTCTGCAATTTTAATATCTTAGAGTTTCTCTATGCACCATCTATTTCTTCTCTCACTCTTTGGTTTCTGTACAAGCACTGATGAAAATTAGATGCTACAAGAATAGTACATTTTTCTGCAGAAATTATTACCTGAGGCTTGTAGGAAAAAGATCCACCACAACGCTCATCAGAGCATTAGAGCTCATCGAACCAGAACCAATGAAAAGGGAGGCCACCACCAGCAGCACCTCCATGGAGTTACACCAGTACATTCCAATCACGCAAAAACAATTTAGTGCATAGCCCAGAACTGTAACAATGGATGTATTACACATGACTGATTAGAGCAATGTTCTACTTACTCACTGCTTCCCAAATTCAATAAATAATACAAAATTTCAGAATGAAATGTTTATAAAATAATATGGAACATATAAACCAATTGTATAATGTACAAATGCATATAATGTTTACTTCAAATTACCAAGTATTTTCTTTTTCCCAATGCAGTTGATAACAGAACTCGCAGACAGATTAAACACTGAAGTGGTGAATCCCACTATCATGGAATAGATGTACATGGAGTCACCAATCTGCACCTGTAACCAAACCACAGCTTGCCTTATGATTTTCAAGCACAAAAATGAAGTTAATAACTCAATATTAAGCAGACAATGAGACCACTACATTTCTATCATTTCTATAGGCACAGTTCCAAGAAAGCCCAATGATGCTGAAATACAGAATGACACTAATATGATGACAATATGCCAGTTTTTTCGCTGTTAATTAAAGTTTTATATGGAAGATGATTTATTTGCTCTTTCTGCCTTATTATTGTAATTATTTGCATACTTGCGATTACTTCATTGTTCCATCTTAAAGCGAGGAGCAATTAACTGGAATTTTTAGCTTTCTTATCCTCAGACTTGTTTCCTGCAGTAAGCAAGGACGATATTAAACGTTGGTTAAGGGAGAATTGGTAGAATGCTGTCAGAAGGAATGGTAATACCCTACTCTATCCTGCCCCCAGCAACTTCATTGTCTGCACTAATTTAACTTATTGTTAGACTCGCCGGAATTTTAACCTTTCCTTCTGGTGAGGACATTATTTAGCTATTAGGACAATGGTACACAGTTTTATGTTATGTATACTATAATACCTTCGAGCATGATGGAAACTTCACACACAATTAGATAGGAGTGGATATTCAATGAAGTAGTGACGTAATAATTTTCAGCCAATAGGTTTTAATATTTTATTCCTCGGGAGTAGGAGAGATGGTGGTGCACAAGTTCTAATCACTAAATTGTGCACCAATATGCCTGGGTTAAATCCTAAATCTCTCTGCAGTGCATATGAACACTGGTGCATGAGGTGAGCATAGTGTGCGTGAAGTAATAACACCAGTGCGTGAAGTAAGCAGTGTGAGTGAAGTAATAACATCAGTGCGTGAAGTAATAACGCCAGTGCGTGAACCAGTGTACGTGAAGTAACACCAGTGCGTGAAGTAAGCAGTGTGAGTGAAGTAATAACACCAATGCGTGAAGTAAGCAGTGTGCATGAAGTAATAACACCAGTGCGTGAAGTAAGCAGTGTGAGTGAAGTAATAACATCAGTGCGTGAAGTAATAACGCCAGTGCGTGAAGTAAGCAGTGTGAGTGAAGTAATAACATCAGTGCGTGAAGTAATAACACCAATGCGTGAAGTAAGCAGTGTGCATGAAGTAATAACACCAGTGCGTGAAGTAAGCAGTGTGAGTGAAGTAATAACATCAGTGCGTGAAGTAATAACGCCAGTGCGTGAACCAGTGTACGTGAAGTAATAACACCAGTGCGTGAAGTAAGTAGTGTGAGTGAAGTAAGTAGTGTGAGTGAAGTAATAACACCAATGCGTGAAGTAAGCAGTGTTCATGAAGTAATAACACCAGTGCGTGAAGTAAGCAGTGTGCGTGAAGTAATAATTTGAGTTATCGAAGAAAAAACAAGCAAGCCTCGTTTCTCAAACCTGCACTCCTGTCAAAATGCTACTCACTTCACGAACTTGTATCATAAATTACTATTATTGGCTAGAAGAACGTGTCTATGTTTCCGGTTTGTGATATGCAGCAGAATTACTACATTCATATTTATCAAAAACCATGTGTAAACTGTAATGAAAATTAAACAAAATATGTTTAATAATTACATAATAAAAAGGAGCGACATTCTATTGCAATCAAGAATTATTGTTATTATTATTATTATTATTATTATTATTATTATTATTATTATCATCCAAACAAGAGGAGAGTGAGTGGGGACAGGGAGGAAGCCAGAGAGGAAGAGACGAAGAGGAAAGGGGAAGGGAAAAAGGGTGGGAGGGAAGGATAGATATAAAGAGAGAGACAGCTTACTCTATGAGAGGAAAAAAAATCAGAAAATGATTTAGAGCTTTTAAATACTAGGACTACTGGCCCCACTAATATTATTGCATATTTAAATTTATTCATAGTACTTATTAACTAATATAATAAAACTTACAGGGACGCAGGGTTCATCAACCAGAATTAAGGATTCATTGATTATAACTTTTGGTCCAGTCCGAGAGGCCAGCATCTCGCACAGAGTGGCATTTCCATACTCATTCTCGTTGACAATAGAATATTCTTCAACAATGGCGAATAGCTGAGGCAGCCACAATCGTATTGTATTCATCCTGCAATGAATTTAAAATCCTATGTCAGATTCAAAACACCGTAATGATAGTAAATTCGTGTTTATTACCATGAAGCACATTAACATTATGTTACTTCCTAGTGAAGACCAGTATCTTACAAAGTACGGTAGTTGCAAATATGTAAATTAGGCCTACTAATGGCTTGCACTGATATGATGAATAGTGTGTTTAGACTTTATATGAACATTTCGAAATAAAAAAAAAATGTTAAAATGTCATGTTTTATTTAACGACGCTTGCAACTGCCGAGGTTATATCAGCGTCGCCGGTGTGCCGGAATTTTGTCCTGCAGAAGTTCTTTTACATGCCAGTAAATCTACTGACATGAGCCTGTCGCTTTAAGCACACTTAAATACCATCGACCTGGCCCGGGATCGAACTCGCAATCTCGGGCATAGAAGGCCAGCGCTATACCAACTGCGCCAACCAGACCGGTGTTTCGAAAAATTTTTTTAAGTGGAACATCATAGTTCAGCATGAAATTGCCGTGAAAGGAAATATAATAAAGCAGCTTTCCGTTATCTTTGTTAGTGGTAGTGGTAGACCTAGTAGCAGTACAAATCTTATATTTCCGTTGACATTTCAAGACCACTGTTTAATTATTACCGGTATTATTATTATTATTTTTCCACATAATTTGATGAAAAGAAAACCTTATTCCAGGCAACAGGATCTAAGAAGAGGTTGACTGGAGAATAACGCTTTTTCTTTCGGGCAATTACGCCGACCACACCACCTCATTCTAATGCTGAGGTCATGGAAAGCATGGGGCTCTACCTCCATGCCCCCCCAAGTGCCTTCATGGCATGTTACGGGGATACCTTTACCTTTTACTATTAGTACTGTAACAGTAGTAAAAAAAAAAAAAAACATTTTTATGCATCTCAAATGTAAATTGTAATGGAGTCAAATTTACACAAAAACAATGCCTCCATCATGACCTCGTGTGACTTTTTTTGTCATTTTTATACAAGCTATGATGTAATTAAACATTGCAGCTAGTCATTTCAAAATATAGATATCTTACGCCCATAGGCCTCCAAACTGGATGGTGAAGACGAGAAGTGCTTTGCCAATATATGGCTTGTGGAAAAATGGCTTCATCTGTTCGGCTCCAAGCTTCAGAAGAGTCAGCACACTATTGCTGGGAGCATCTGTGCTGAGAACACTTGTGCCTATCGACTTTTCTTCACGAAGAGACTTCACCTGCAAAAACACACTCGTTTCAATTGTACGATACTTTTATTGCCAGTACATTAAATATTGTTTACAGCGTTTTTACAAGTAGCTCCAAGTTTAAATGTTAGGGTTATTAATACATATCTAAGTTAATATGTCTAACACAAAAATGTCGTGTGAAATTTCTTGTAACACTTCATTGCATATCTAGTGCAAAGAACTAGTAGCAAAACAATACCGCATAAGTTGAAGGTAATGTATAACTTATCGGTCAGCAATGAAGAATATACTGTACATAAAAATTAAAAGTGACATTTCTGACCCCATAAACAGACATGCTTGTAACATTTTATTCTGGTTTTCATCCCTGAATTGTTTACACTTCCTTGTGAAACATCTTACGAATACAAGCACAATGTTTGCATATCTCTATCAAACAGGTGCTGGTTCCCTTTTAGTGTGCTAGGAAAGAAATATTAGTACCGGTAGTAGAAAAGTGGTTGGTTTCTGTTGCCTCTAGATAAGGCCAACTTATAGACTCAGTTAGTCTGACAGTGTCGAGTTTTGTTTCTGAAGTGGAGGCATCTGTGAACCAAAATTTATCCTGATAGACGTGGATAAATCATCACCATCACCATCACCATCACCATCACCGGACTATAGCCCTCTTTGGGCCATAGCTTCCCTCTTAAAGCTCTCGCCAAGCTTTTCTATCTTATGATGCTAATACCCAATTACCCATGGATTTATCGGGAGTTTTTTTATATCTTTAACTATTTCACTTTCCCAACTGAGATTAGGTGATCAAGAAACATTTTTTGAGCTCCCAGTCTATATGATGTTAAAACATTCCATGTTGCCATTCTCAGATTCTTTGTTTTTCGAGTTTTCGTATTATAGAACGTTCGGCATTTACTTCTCTGGACTGCTCAATAAATTAGTTTTTTTTGTACA
Organism: Periplaneta americana; assembly: GCF_040183065.1. Classification (NCBI taxonomy): domain Eukaryota; kingdom Metazoa; phylum Arthropoda; class Insecta; order Blattodea; family Blattidae; genus Periplaneta; species Periplaneta americana. The sequence goes on along the minus strand of NC_091131.1, from coordinate 54,675,202 downwards.
GGTATAGGGATGTCAACCCTACACCCAACTACTAGCCTGGAAGACCAAAACTCTTCTGTTAGGTTTATCATACCTTGGCTAAGATAACCAAGTTTTAAGGCGCTGGGTGCTCATGTTCATGTTATAGTTGTAATCCCCTGGTAGAGGGGCAGAGAAAGCCTGATGGCCTTATCTCTACCAGGTTAAATAAATAAATCTAATCTAATCTAATCTTTACCCTTTCCCATAGTGCAGATACGTTTTTGCTCATGATACTGGTAGAGAATCTATTAGGAAAAGAATTTCTTGGGCATTTATTAAATGCATATCCTCAGTCCCAGTGCATTTTCTAAGGCTAAATAACCAATCATTTACTTTTTTATCCGAGCTTGGGACCTGCATTAATATATAATAAATTACCAAAAGCTACAGTTTTGATACAGGCGAGAAATGGCGGTCAATTTTGCTTGGAGCTCTCTAATAGTGACTGAATCCTTCTACGTGCAATAAATTTATAGCATTGTAACTCAGACTTTAGTTCCCTTCCGAAAGAAGCCAAAGATATTTCATAAACCTTAAAAAAATAATAAAATTGCCCTCGACTGGGTTTCAACTCGCGAACTTCGACTCCAGAGGCTAACATAGTAACTACTCTTCATCATGACTTCTTAGGATTAAACCTCTTTGCGAATTCTGAACTTCATGATAATTTATTTACCCATATAATAGAAGGTATTCTAAATCTGTGCCTTTCGGTTTGTAAGTTTGTAATTTGGCATCATTTTTAAGTCTTTTAGCATAAATTGTAAATGTACGAGTATCGTATCAGACTTGATTCTTTAGTTGTATTCTCTCTATTGAATTGAATATATACAGTATTATTAGCAGGGAACGGATTTATATGGACTAAAAATATATGAAATATGTAAATATATATGTAGTTATTTTTACCAAAATATGGAATTAAATATGGATTTTTACCAAAATATGGAATTAAATATGGACTTAAAATTATAAAAAAAATGACTATGTACGTTAAATATTGGTACATTTTAATCAAACTAAACAAAAAATATAATGGACGTACCTTATCTTCCAATGTAGTTTCAACAAAACACAATTTTTATTGTCTGTTACCATAACAATAGGTTACAAACATTTCTTTCAAGTGCTGAAAAGTGAATCTTCTTCTATTGTCTCTGAGGATAGATTTATACTGACTAAAAGAGCGTTCGACGTCACAAGAAGTAACTGGTACATAATTCAATTTCACAATGTCTGCTGGGGATAAGTCCAAGTTAATCTTCACTGTTGATTCACCACTCATCACAGCAACAACCTTTTGTAGTTCTTCATATCCAGGGTTTTTTGAAAGTACAGTGTCCACCTTAGCTCTTACTGCATCTGCAACTTTACCTCTACCACGATTCAGTTGTTCCACAGTACTATTTATAATTTCAAAACTTTCAGATAGTGAAAGGTGCCTATTTTGGAGACTTTTGAGCGTTTTTATGATGCATGAAAATGTATGCTGAATGTGAGCTAAGTCATTCTTCACACTTATGTCACAGGTAACTGTTTTCGCAGTATCAATTGAGACTGCATCTTCAGAGTCCAATGCAAGGAGAACATTGTTAATAGAGTCTATATGTTCGGCATAATATTCAACTGCTTCTAGCCATGTACCCCATCTAGTTAAAATTGGCTTTGGTGGCAATGGAATTTCAGGGTACATTTCTTTCAACACGTTAACTCTACTGGGAGCTTTGAGAAATACTTTTTTCACTGATGAAATCAACAAATCTACTTTAGGGAAATTGTCTCTGACCACTTCTGCCACACGATGAAATGCATGCGCCACACAAGTAAAATGAGTCAATTTAGGATATACAACAGATAATGCTTGTCCAGCTTTGACCATATAAGGGGCAGCATCGCTAATAAAGAATAACACATTATCGTACATAATACCCTTTGGCCACAGGATACCCATAGCTTCGTTGAACAGTTTAACTATAGTTTTGTTATTGCACTTTTCTAGAACATCACAATGTAAAAGAATTCGTTCAGAATATTGTTCACTTAACAAACCGATAACTACATTACCAACAAGTCTACCTTCTTTGTCGGGAGTCTCATCAATGGAAACCCAAATTGAACTATCTTTAATTTCATCTCTTATCTTCTGTATTGTCTCATCGTAGATGGATGGAGCATACGTCTTCCTAAGTGTTGACTCATCCGGGATTGTATGTTGAGTATATTTTTCAAGGAATTCCCTGAAGACCTTATTCTTTAGTTTGTAGAGAGGAATATCAGCAGAGATGAGAGAACGGCACAGGTCGATGTTAAACTCAGATCTTACATTCGATGTTGTTGGTTGTGTTAAAAACAATTGTCTCTGCTTGGAATTTAGTTGTTTGTTGGCCTGATGTTTACTAGTTGTAATGTGTTGTTGCACCAGGAACTTTTGTGTAGATGATACTGCACACTGACACAAATTACAAAATAATATTTTATTGTCAGTTGATAAACCATCTTCTTTAAATTCTGAAATGTAACTTGTTAGTTTTGATTTTAAATTGACTGAATGACGTACTTTTGGCATATTTACCGTCTTTATAGTATGATTTACAAAACTGAACCTATGTGTACTCTGACTGGCATTTAACTGTTGAGCTGCACAACTGAAGTCTGTTAAAAATTTTAAATTAAATTAATACAGTTTTGTAACTTACTTTCCCATTGTTGATAGGACTGCTAATTTTCAAATAACTCTGATGTTAAAGGGATTACTGAACATGTGTTTAAATCTCTATTGTTGAAATGTATTTTTAAAAGTTAATGGAATTTTGTTTTGTTTTATTGTTAAACCTAATATAATATGGACTGTTTTATATGAAATATGGAAAATATATGGAAATTAACGAAAATATGTACTAAACTCTAAAATATGGAAAAATATGGAAAATAAAAGTAGGATTTTTCAACCCTACACATTGTGAAACATAAAGATAATGCAAAATATAAATTATATTAGCTTTATAAGTAAATATGTATTTACATATAAATCCTTTCCCTGATTATTAGTGTACTTGAATTTCTTGTCCAATCTAGAAGTATGTATTACTATTGGCTCAATTCATTGTCCAATAAAGCTTACATTTATTACTGAGATAGGACAGCATATACACATCCATTTGAATGACAATGATTTTGTACTTTTATAGTTTTTTGTTCCAACATTCTTCGTAACATTTCACACATTCTTTGAAACCAATTAATTTTACACTGATATGAGAAATTAACATAAAAGGAGGAAACCTGCTTCTGAGTGCCATGTGCACAGCAGATCTCATGGCAAGTTGTCAGTTATGATTGTGCACACAGGGTCCAAATTACGAATAAATTAGCTGTATTAATGTAAAAAGTTGTGTATTAATAACTCACAGGATAAGTTTCTGGAGGGTTTCCAGTATTGATGGAGTAGACTCTGCGAAATACAGAGAGCGCTTCTTCTCGTCTGCCACAAGACATGAGAAACTTGGGGGACTCATCGAAGAACCAAATTCCACATCCAGCCAAGAGGCTGGGTAGAGCTGACACTGCGATGAACATGCGCCAGGAGTTGTATGTGATGTAACCCCCAAAAAACGACCACGACCATGGCTGTGGGATCAGCGCCCAAGCTAAAGCTGTTCAAAACACAATTTGATTCATATTTTAACTATCATAAACAGAATCACGAATCAATTAGCGGATGAGATACTAGATTCTTAAGTTTGACATAGAGATATTTCCTTGACAACAGAGATTCATATAGAGAAGCCTCTTACGAAGCTTGTTTTATGCTACGGTGTGAGATTTGAGAGCCTAAGAGAAAGACTAAAGAAAACTGCAGGCTGTCCTATATTAAGCCCGATTTCTAGGATCAGTAATCACATGATTTTTTCGGCCTTTTCATTTTCAAAATATTTTTGTAAGCATATTTCAAGAACAAATAAAGAATCGAATATACTTTCATTACGTTCACACAAAAGAAAAATAAATTCTTTAATTTTCTAGATACGCACTTCAAGTCACAATAGTGAATACTTAGCCTATATACAATGAAAGTACCTGGAACACATATGATAGCCACCGAAGTAAAGATGCCCACCATCATCATGGCCCTTGGCCGCTGGTGGCTGCTATTGAATTCTGCTAAGTACGCCAGCAGGACAGCAAATGGCCCGCATGATCTAAAAGTTAATATTTCAAAGCTGTTAGCTCATATTTCACAGTAGCCTAAGCAAGAAATTCAGTTTATAATTTGACATTCTATTTAAACATTTCCATGTTTTATTCTAACAAAAATAATACCGGTATGTAATAATTAGATACATATGAGTCCTTACACAAAGCCTCCTATAAACTTGAAGACAGCCAGTATCCAAAAAGCTTGAGAGAAACTCGATGCCACCATTAGAAAGGTTAGAAGGAAGTAGCCTACCAGAAGAAGCTTGCGTCTGCCCAAGGTGTCGGACAGAAAGCCCCAAACGAGAGCACTAGAGATCATCCCTGTAAATAAGGCACGAATAGGTATAAAATGATCAAGATTTTTATGAGGTTGAATAGTACGTATACATGGCAGAACTACGTAGTTTCGTTGACTAGCAATGTGAATACCGATGGCATAGATGCACATCCATCTTCATTACTACAGCTATACACTTCTGCCAGCAGCATTTATATAATTATAAACACGTGGTCTACAGTAGAGAACGTCAAATAACATCAACACGTGTGATAAAACGCACCTTTATTCTGTGCTTGTTCTGTTAAATAACATAACATTTTTAATTGTGAATATATGTTGTATTTTATTGTCTTTATTGTATCATATACTTCGACATATTGCATTGTATCAAATAAAAATCTGAAGTTAGCAAATTAAATACATTAGTTTCGACAATTTCATTTTTATCTGACGTAAGTGCAAGTTTGAACCAATAAATTACTGAGATTTGCGATAGATTAATTAGTTTAGGAAATTGTATATTTATTATGTATAACTACTTTTTGTATATAGATCATTTTTAAATTATTAAGTTTGTACTTTTGTGAACTAATATCAATAAATATAGTCACAAATCTATTCATAATTTTATTTTTGTTATGTGAAGTACGAAGTCACGTCGAAAAGCTATTCTTATTAATCAATTCTTTAACTATCTCAATTACTGCCTGTGGATTATGCAACTAAATCAGTTTAAATCATCGAAAATATAGCGGATCATATAATCTCGTACCTACTTCACCTAAAACTACGTTAGTGCTTTACTGTATATCTTCCACGCATTATTTATCATTCGTCACATGTACATTACATCACGTATCATTTCTTACATTTAGTAGTAGTAGTAGTAGTAGTAGTAGTAGTAGTAGTAGTAGTAGTAATGGTAGTAGTAGTGATAGCAGTAGCGGTAGGCGCAGCAGCAGCAGCAGCAGCAGCAGCAGCAGCAGTAGTAGTAGTAGTAGTAGTAGTAGTAGTAGTAGTAGTAGTAGTAGTAGTAGTAGTTGTGGTGATAATAGTGGTAGGCGTAGTAGCAACAGTAGTTTTTAGCAGGTTATTTAACGACGCTGTATCAACTACGAGGTTATTTAGTGGCGATGAGATTGGTGATATCGAAATAGTATTTGGCGGGATGAGGCCGAGGATTCATCATAGATTACCTGACATTCACCTTAAGATTGGGGAAAAAACCCAACCAGGTAATCAGCCTAAGCTGGGATCGAACCCGCGCCCAAGCGCAACTTCAGACCGGCAGACAAGCGCCTTAATGGTAATAGTGGTGGTGATGCTGGTGGTAGTAGTAGTAGTAGTAGTAGTAGTAGTAGTAGTAGTAGTAGTAGTAGTAGTAGTAGTAGTAGTAGTAGTAGTAGTAGTAGTAGTAGTTGTTGTTGTTGCTGTGGTAGTAGTAGTTGTGGTAGTAGTAGTTGTAGTGGTAATAGTAGTACTAGTTGTAGTAGTAGTAGTAGTAGTAGCAACAGCAGCAGTAATAACAATAGCCTTTGCGTGAAATATAGGCCTAGAAAAATGGTTTATATATTATTGAGAAACAAAATCTTCCTTTTTAAATGAATTTTATTTTAATCATGGACATAATATCTTCGTGACTTGGCAACATATTAAGTTTTCTGAATTATATCGCAACCTGGCTTGTAAATCATGGCAGACATTAAGTACATTAAACAGAGCAGCCTCACCTGCATACACCATAGCGTTGAGGATGCCCTTGTTCAGGTTTGAAAGATTCAAGTCGCACTCCGCGGACGGCAGGATGTATGACATGGTGGTAGTGTCAAATACTGTAGAGCAAGCTGCTGGAATCGTGACCAGGTTGAGCAAGTAGTTGAATTTTCCGTACCCTGTAAAAGTGTTTATAGTTATAAGAAAACTGACAAAAAACATTTTATATTAATATAGCTCACAAGTGTGCGAGTATTACCTGACTATAAATTGTAATGAGTTGGATTTGCCTTGGCTTGGCTTTACGAGGGTTGGACCGTAACTTGGCCCATTGTGCGTCCTATATATGCGATGATTGTCCAAGTCCGACAGATGGCCTGGGTGCCATTCATAAATCCGACGCTAATAGGTGGGCCATCCTGTCTCAGTCCCTAACAGAGCCAGGTCCCACGAGTAGCCTGTTAGGCTCGTAGCCCCAAGTCCTTCCTATATGAGCATCGGAAACCCGTACCACCCCAGCTTATTTTTATTATTGCAAATGATAAAACGAAATTAGGAGGAGATGAGGAGTGCTGTTGGAATAATAGAGGGCAACTGGAGTGCCCCGAGAAAAACTCTCTGCAAATTTCGCCAAAAAATCCATCACAACCTAGCCGAACATCAAACCCAGGCCGCATGGATCGAAGACCAGCGCGCTAGCACTTGAACCACAGACGCGACAATGAACTGGGTTACACTGAAATGTACTTCTAGGCCAACAAAAAACTCTATGAAAAAAAATAATAAAAGGAAGTGTTAAATAAGAGGATGATAAGAAGATTTATGAGAAAAAAAATAGAAAATGAAAGAATGATAAAAAGGAGAAAAAGTAGAAAATAGCAGTGAGGAAGAAAAGAAGGAAAACGAAAGATGAATTCCATACAGAAGATGGGAAGACTAACTTAAAAAGGAAGAAAAGAATAATAAGATAATGAAAAATAATAAATGTAGGCTATATACCAAACTTGTCAATCATAGTCACCGTTGAATTATGTATTGCTTAGGAATTCACATCATTGTAGCATTGTGTTTGTGAGCTGGACTAAAGTATTTAATTATGTAGATCTAAGGACTTAATCGTATTTCCGAAAATTATGTCGTAATTGTATTCTTTGTTAGTAGTTTATAATGATATTTAAGTATGCATTGAAATACTAATTGTAACAAAATAATAAAATGAATTGAGTCTTGTACAAAACTAGACTAGACATCTCGCCAAAATATTGTAAAAAAATTGTAGAAAATTGTAAAAACTGTAAAAATGGTAAAATATTGTAAAAATTGTAAAATATTGTAAAAATGTAACTGTTATATTGTAAAACTTTGACTTGTTCCACATCTTAAAGCTTCATTGCTCATGTAAGATCTATGGAATATAATAAATGGAATGGAAAAAAATGAAATGACGCAAGTGCAAGATAAAACATCTTATATTAAATATTTAAATTTGGAAATTGTATTAAAACTGTATATCTATGTGTAAAATTATCAAGTGTATAGGCTAAATGTAAGTTTTTTTTTTCAATGATTATATGTATGTTTTTTTTTCTGTGAACTATAAATAATAAATATCAAATAATTATATCTACTTGAATGTTACTAGACCTAATCTTTATTTTTTTACAGACTTGTGATCGATATTTGATTACGGTTTAAGTAGCTACAACAGCGAAAATTAGGCGAACATAAACAATACAGCTAGTCCAATCAAATATTTTCGAAGTTGAATAACCCATTACAGAATTACACTTACCAGTGAGAGAAATTGCCGTTTCAAAATCCACATCTTCTTGGTTATTCTGTGTCTTTCCTATAACAATATAAAAATAAAATATAAATACAAATATATTACGTAACATATATACATTACACAGCTGTAATATGAGAGTATTAATAAATTAAGAATGTATATATCATCGTCAAATACGGATTCGGTCAGATCACTGCATTACACAGCACGCTTTGCAATTGTTTTGACCGTGACCTCGGCCTCAAGTTGTGTACTTATTGCTTTCAATTAATTCACTTTAAACTTAATTGACGACGTTTTAACAGTCGAAACTGAATTAAAAGATGCTGTGACCTTTACAGATTAGTGAGGAGTAATCAACATAACACGTCATCAAATTCTGGAACGAAATCTCTGAAGATGATATAACATTAGATCCACACGCCAACAAACCTTATACTGTTTGTGTACACACAATTCTTCGGAGATGGCATCTGCTAAACTGAGATCTGAAAATTCGAAAATGCGTATAAATGAAAATGATCTATATATTATTATTCATTAAGAATATCGGGCACTTTTATGAAAGTCCTTAGCTATCGATATCTGTATTTGTTATGGAAACGTAACATTTTTTTATCAGTTACAAATATTATTTTACTAAGGACTTTCTTAAAAAATTCCCAAATATTACTCACTCACCTTCATCCAGTCTTCAACAGACTCTGTGTGTCTAAAAACAAACAAATCTCAACTCAATGTTAGACATACACCAAATAAAACAATTTCCAGGAAGGCAGACGGAGTGTCTAGCATAATAGAATGAAGTTGTATTCAATAACAAATGCTCACCGGCTTCCTGCGCTTCCACGTCCACGTTCGCGTTTGACTCCGCAACCATCGCTGAGAGAATTCAAAGTGAGCTTTCAACCCGAAGATCGTACCACGAATGAGGAGTCAGCTGTCTGCCATCTGATATACCCAATTACAGGGCTCAACAGTGCAAATAAGAATTAAGAATCTGGTTATCGCAGCGCTGTTTATTGCCTCAGCTTCATTTTGCTTCTCTAAATCAATGTCAAGTTGTCAGGTCAGATCTACAGCGATATAAGACACATGTACTGTAACTTGAAAGAATATTTCGAATATGAAGCTATACAGACTTTTAACCATTGCCATGTGTGAGCGGTTTTACGAGTCAAAAAATGTAGGCCTACGTGTACGAGATCCTTACGACTTCCAAGTACTATCAAACGTCTAAAAAAGAAAAAACTGAAATAATAAACAGAAGAAAATCGTGACTCATCGCATTCTTATACATATAGATATAAAGTTACAGTCTCCTTTGTTTCAGTTACGTTTTCATATACTTTCTTTGTCATCAAAGGAATATGAGAAAAAAAACATTCCAAATTCTGATCGTCATTTGATACATTCTTGCACTTCGAAAGTTCGTACTCATTACGTCATTAGTAATTCTGCTGCTATCTTCTGCATCGCACATGTGCAATAAGATGTGACGATTTCGACAGAAAAACTTGAATACTAAATGTTCTTCAATTATTTCGTTCTTCAACTTTGTCCAATCAGATTGAAAAAAAAAAGTTATTTAGAAGTTTTAGGATAGAGTAATTCACGAAGACAAAATGGGAAGCTTCGTATTATTCTACAGAAAGGAAGTTAAATTAATAATAATAATAATAATAATAATAATAATAATAATAATAATAATAATAATAATAATAATTTGTCATCCAGTCTGCTCTCAAAAAAGCTGAAAGTTAGAATTTATAAAATAGTTATATTAACGGTTGTTCTGTGTGATTGTGAAACTTGGACTCTCAATTTGAGAAAGGCACAGAGGTTAAGGATGTTTGAGAATAAGGTGCTTAGGAAAATATTTGGGGCTAAAAGGATGAAGTTACAGGAGAATGGAGAAAGTTACACAACGCAGAACTGCACACATTATATTCTTCACCTGACATAATTAGGAAAATTAAATCCAGACGTTTGAGATGGGCAGGGCATGTAGCACTTATGGGCGAATCCAGAAATGCATATAGAGTGTTAGTTGGGAGGCCGGAGAGAGAAAAATCTTTGGGAAGATCGAGACGTAGATGGGAGGATAATATAAAAATTGATTTGAGGGAGATGGGATATGATAGTAGGGACTGGATTAACCTTGCTCAAGATACAGACCGATGGCGGGCTTATATGAGGGCGGCAATGAACTTCCGGGTTCTCTAAAAGTCATAAGTAAATAATTAAGTATAATAATAATAATAATAATAATAATAATAATAATAATAATAATAAAAATAATAATAATCTGCTATAAGCCTAGTGATTTGTTTGTCCATCGTTTCCTTGGTCTAGCTCTCTATATTCAAGAAGTTGTTTCAGGATTCTGAGATAAAATTATTGTTATTATTATTATTATTATTATTATTATTATTATTATTATTTCTCGTGCCATTCATGCTTTAGTCGACCTGTTTGGCGAGGTGGTATAGCGCTGGCATTCTATGCCCAAGGTTGCGGGTTCGATCCCGGGCCAGGTCGATCCAGAGTGCTTAAATGCGACAGGCTCATGTCAGTAGGTTTACTGGCATGTAAAAGAACTCCTCCGGGGGTAAAATTCCGGCACATCCGGCGACGCTGATATAACCTCTGCAGTAGCGAGTGTCGTTAAATAAAACATAACATTTTTCATGCTTCAGAATTTTATAGGTACTTCTCAAACGGAATTTTAATCCGGAAACGGAATTGTGTGAAATAAGATCGGTTTCGTAACATCCATATAGGCCTACATAAACATATTTAACTACTGAGAAATGCAAAGGAAAAAAACTGTGGCTAAATGTGGTCAGGAAGTGAGGACTATTTTGTTTCGTAACCCTTGCTAATATCATAATATTAACATTGCGTTATAAATATCATCGCTGTTTCAAGGATTGGTCTCGTTGGTCCGCTTTCTTATCCTTACTGTGATAACTATGAACAAATGGTAGATACTGTATATTTCATAGGACCCGTTGACAGTATGGTCAGCATAGCGCAAGCCCATCTCTTGAGATAACACAAGCAAACGGGGGGAGAACAGAACCCGGAAATTGATTCCGAATTAAAAGATTTTGTAATAACAAAAGCCCGCGTTTAAAACATAGAAGGATATATATATAGTGTATAAAAATCGTTTAATTTATTGTATTAAGAAAATTCGATAAAACCAAGTGAAATGTACGTCTGAAATACGAGTTTCAAATTCTGCGAGTGTTGCATCGTTGAACATTGTAGTGAATAGTGCCAGAGTTGATAGGCCTACTATATATTTTAGCCTACTTCATTCACTATCATTCATAAAATAAAATAAATAGTACTGCCAGTGTATTGTGTCCATGGTTATATATATATATATATATATATATATATATATATATATATATATATAATGGTTTATTTAACGACGCTCGCAACTGCAGAGGTTATATCAGCGTCGTCGGTGTGCCGGAATTTTGTCCCGCAGGAGTTCTTTTACATGCCAGTAAATCTACTGACATGAGCCTGTTGCATTTAAACACATTTAAATGTCATCGACCTAGGCCGGGATCGAACCCGCAACCTTGAGCATAGAAGGCCAGCGCTATACCGACTACGCTACCCAGGCCGATTTGTGTCCATGGATCGAATCCGAGGATGACTATTTAGGTTGTTTAGGGCCTACAATATTTTACAATTTCAAATAGTGGCAACTTGCAACACACAGCTCAAAATACAAAGAAATTTTAATATATAAAAGGCATCCCCCTTTCTTACCTTGAAGGCGTATGGGGACATGGAAGTAGAGCTCAATGCTTTGACTGGGCACTATAATGAGTTAATGTGGTCGACATTACGCTCTGACCGCCTTATTACTTCCGGGAAAGACCGTTGCACAGTTTGCTATAGGCTTGGGCGTTAATACCTCGATTGAGTCTCTGCAGACGATCACTTAACTCCTCACTTCACCTTCCCTGATTGAGACAGTAATGTTTTAATGCGATAAGAGCAGCCAAGAAGATCAGTGACGGATTGTATCAGACAGGCATCATAGCTTTTACGAACTTTCGGCTCTCGCTGGTCGTCTAAAATCCACCACTGATTCACAGTGCTTTACTGTGCGTTTGTTTATAAGGTGATGTAAACGAAAAGGACATGGGCGAGAGATTCTCCGTTCCTTCCACTGCACTTCTTATGCCCAAAGGTGAAGGAGGTTGAGTGGATACTGCAATGTACAGTACCATTCTTGATATTGCATTTTAGAGTGATTTTAATAATTTTATAGGCATCGTCTAGAAACCTTTCGGATATTTTGTTTAAGGGCATTGTCTGAAACGTGTAGGCCCTATATCAATGACGGACAGATGAATGAATTTAAAATACAAAACTTTAGATCGGGATGAAGCAAAGGGGATGATATTAGTAGCTTCAATTTAGCTTTTTAATCTTTTGGAACCTTGTTCCTAGCAACGGTAACATGAATATAACGGCTAACTTTATAATATACTTTAAATATCAACAGAACAACGAGCTATTTTATTAGGAAGTGCAGAATAAATTTTATTCATATTTTTGCCAAATAAAGTTTTACATAGCGGTTCACTAAGTTGTACCTCGTCAGAGGACGTTAACTTAAAAACACTACATTATGTCTAAAGATGAATGAAAACAAAAACAAAAATAACAAGAGGAAATGTGACTTCATAATACAGAATTTAAATTTATCTTTGGTAAGAGAATAAAACTCAATGCCAATGAGAAACGGTACAGATGGACGATGGGTTTGCATGGCCAAAACCTTCCACTCTTACATATAACTTATTGCATCATTGTGCAGATTGTAACCGGTTCGCATGGCGCTATTGTATTATCATGTTGTTCCACGTCAAGCGTTATAATTATGTAACACTGGCAGATTCCATACAAAATTCACGTCAGAGTTCAGAGAACAAGTGACGCCACTTGTCGAAATGAGCCACGTCGAAATCGCATGCAAGGATCTGAACATCAAAAGCTTTGTTCTGCAGAGCACTGGCCGCTACTGTGGTGCGAAGTCACTGTCCTGCGTACAGTAGCGACACTGAGACTATCCCTATTCTCTGCACTGCCCTGCGTATTCCGAATCTCACCGGTCCGGTGGCATCAATGACGTCACGTTGCAGCGAAATAAGGAACATAACTGCTGGAAGGATCGATGGCTGTCATGGCGATTGTACAAGTTGTTGTCTGTGCTACGCTAGCAAAATTTTGCGAAATTTTCGTACTCCCATATCGTTCAAAGAAAAGATAGCATAAACAATTTATTTATTGACCCGGTAGTAATAACTGGTCCGTTGACATGTTCGTTCATAAGCCATTAACATATTGTTTTTACGTTGTGCTCATTACAAACAATACAGCAGAACTAAAGCAGAACACACCGCCATGACACAACAGTGCACGATGTTATTCGTCTGCTAATTCCCGCCCTATACAAGAACCAATCAGATTCACTGATGGCGGCTGATGGAGACTGCCACCACCTCTGCAAGTTGATGGCACCGGTGCGACACCGGTGGAGCATCAATGACGTCATCGGTGGAATTCGGAACACCGTGATGCCATCGGATTGCTCACCGGTGAGATTCGGAATACAGCGTAAGAGAAAGACGGCTACGGCGCGAATCGGAGTCACATCACAGTCTATTCTAATATATACAGTCACGAAGCTTGAGTTGTGAGGGTGCTAGGAACAATAGAATGTGCCGGTACTATTTCGCATTGTCTGTAATGAGGCTATATTAGCGATCCTAGTGGTTAGCAACTATCTACGGATGCATATTTACTACGTATTGAGCTTCGTGACTTATATATTAGACTGTGGTCACATGGTTATCTCGGTCTAGTCATGGCCATCTTGACAATCGCCTAATATAAATACATGTTCAAAGTTCTAAAAAAGAAAGGAATTGCTATATTAAACTCCTGTTAAACGTGTATTTATGTATAAACTTGTTCAATGTTGGCCATGGTAACACTAAGAATGTGAGATCGCGCCGAAGCCTGTCTTTCTCGTTAGCCACGTTGTCCTGGACCTGACGCAACAATATCAGCATTGCAGATGACGTCGCTTATAAATTCACGTGGCTAACGAGGCAGACAGGCTACGGCGCGACGTCACATTCTTAGTGATAACATGGCCAACATTGAACAAGTTTATACATAAATACACGTTTAACAGGAGTTTAATATAGCAATTCCGTTGTTTTCTTTTTTTAGAACTTTGAACATGCATTTACATTAGGCGATTGTCACGATGGCCATGGCTAGATCGAGATAATCATGTGACTCGGATTCGCACCGTAGTCTGTCTTTCTCGTTAGCCACGTAAACTCACATCCCATGAGGAAGAAAAAGAACATTGTTGTACAATTATTGTACTATAATTACTTCAAACAAAAAACTGTGATATACATTTTAAATAGCGTCATGGTTTAGGCCTACCATAAGATGTAATAATATACCGTACCATCACATTAGTTTCTTGTTGTGCCTCACCAATCTCGCATTTTAAAAGGAAAATGATGTTACAATAATTTATGTAGCTGTTCCAGTTTCCACTTCATATTGTTTATATGCTGGAAGTGAGAGATATACTGCAATTGATTACACATGGGAAGTGAGGGGTTTGCTTTTTGGCGGCCGCGGATCGGCGTATAAATATACTACTGACATTTTAAAACAATATGATATGGCATCCCAATATATTAAAAATATTTGTTCAAATATCTTAAAGGAATCCATAGGCATTTTACATAATCATTTATATAATGTTTATTATTTTTTTTTAACTTTCTAAATTGCATAATATTGTACTATGATTTCTACCTACTGTATTGATTTTTCTCTCTATTCCATATATGCATTTTTTAAATTGTTTTACGGACCTATATGGTCGTTTATGTTTCTCCATATAAAATAAATGTATTTTAACAAGACTTTTTTTTTTGTTTCTGTGTTAATCATCTCGCGACCCCTCTTAGCTCTTTACACAACCCTTCAGGGGGTCACGATCTCCACTTTGGGAACCACTGATTTAAAAAATACAAAATATACATTAACACCGGATAAAATCCATGTCTTAGACAAGAGTCGAAACCATGATCTTGGCTTGAAAACAAAGTGAAAACTTATTCGTTACTCGTTGCACGTTGCACACATCACGGCCAACCACTTATGTAGTATTTTGATTGTTAACTGTAATTGTTTTATACTTTATATTAAATTGTTTGAAAAATGAATTATTTGTCACAAAACAGGTAGCGACGTCAATTGCTGGTCCTTAGACCTTTTATGTAGTATTCGCACCGAGTCCTCAAGAATGGACGTAACTCAACGGCGTGGATCGCCTCTTCGACGACAACGCTATCCGAAGGAAGTACATTCTATAGTCCCGACGCTGTTATTTCCGGCATGACTCCGCCTCTTTGCTTACGTCTTAGAAAGTGAAGGCTCTATAAAGTCTAGGTAGGTAGTATCGTTCGCCATTTTTATTCTTAGGTTGCCGAGCTGCCATACGAGGAATCTATTTGCCACACTGTTAAACATTATCATGTCGTATAATAAATCAAACGCAATGTAATTCAGCAAATAATTGAGCGGCAAATAACGTCTTCGTGTGCTTTCTGTGAACGCCAACGAAAGAGCTAAAATGGCGGGCGATTATATTAAGTATTTATCGAGCCTTAAGAAATGAATCAGCGAATCACAAGACGCACACGTTTAAATGTAGCCGACCTGCAACGCGATTGGCTACCGGAAATTAGAGCGACGGGACTTATAGTACTGAGAACATTCGCAAGAAGCGGTCAGGTGAGTCAAGAAACCATTCCATATGCTGTCGTTGTAGTACCGGAATGACTAATACTACCTCAGAAATGCTTATCTCTTCCGTTAATATCTCAATTAATAAAGGGATGTAGAGTTTTCGATCTGTAATGGACGCAGATTAGCAGTCTCGGGAAAGACATTGACTGAACTCCATAAATTTTCAAAAGCTTGCCAGTCTAGAACACCGTCTTATTTCTTGTTGGACAGCCACTGTGAGCTCACTTTCCTCTTGCCGTCTAAGAACCCCGAAGCCATCCTGCTGGCCAAGAAACAATAGCCTTAAGGAGAAGGCAGACAGATCTCTAATACCTAACGGTTCCTCTAATATAAAGGACTTACAGATTAAATGTTAAACACTGTTCATTTTTTTCAGATTTACCACCAATTATCTGGAAAATTAACGTTCTATAAAACAACTGGAGTTTCGATAGGAAGTATTGTCTCTCGGTCAGAAATCGTTGATGATAAATTTCTATTGGGAAAAGAATAACCATCCCTCTTTTCCGTCTTTGTAACAGTAATTTATTCCTCGTTTATCTCAACCTACAAAGCAAATCTAAAAGCCATCCGCAGGCAATATTATTTTGCATAATATTCCATTTGGAAAGAATATCCAAAGGGATATAATTGAAAGAATTAAGTCCTCATTCCGTCTTATTCGTGTCCATTTCAACTTTCCTCGAAATGTACATGCTCAGTAATTGACAATGAGTTTTAAAAATACTTTCAAAGTATATATAGGGAGCTCACTACTTCGTTTTGTGTTCCTCACATAGGAAGAAAACTACTTCTAAAAGAACTAAAAAATATTATAAATACGCACGATATCTATATTTGTTTGCACAAGTCATTTATGAGTAAAGCATGAACAATGGAAATAACTGGCAAGGATACCCTGCACAATGTTTACAGAAAAATTATCTCTTCCCTTTCTGCTACGTTGTTGCATGTCAAATATATGTTCGGAGATAAGAGCAATATCACATGTAGTAATGTTCAATAATAGCTTGCGTGTGAGATACAGAATGGGAACAATATCAGATTGGAAAATTCCTGCTAGGCTCTCCATCAAATAGAAATATTCGTCAGAAAGAACTTTCGGACATAGGCGTTTAATAAAATTTACATACACTCACCGTCATCAGCACAATAATAATAATAATAATAATAATAATAATAATAATAATAATAATAATACACTTAATCTATATACTTAGACTTCAACAAACAAAATTTGATAACTCAATCTCAAGGGAAAAAATGGAACTCTCTGCATCATAATCCACAGTTAGTTCCCGATTTACCACGAAAATCATCTGTAGCTGCATTTAGATTGGCAATAGGCCATGATTGTTTGGCCAAACACCTGCATATAATTGGAATATACCAGTCCCCTAACTGCCTATTGTGCAACTCAAACCAAGAAATGGATTCGGAATACCTCAAAATCTGTGCTTCAGTGGCTGACAATGATAATATCTTTGAAAAATATTGGAGTGCAAGAGGTCAAATGACTTTATTGTCAAACGCCTGGCATTAGAAAACAACAACAACTTAATAGAGCGCTGGGCTTATAAGCCAGTGGGCCCAGGTTCAAAATCCGCCGTACCCTGAATTTATATCGTGTGTTGGACAAGACTATGGTCCAGGAAATACAGGGGTTTTCTCTGGATACTCCGGTTTTCCTTTGACATCCCAAAAATTCTCCACCATCATCATCATCATCATCATCATCATCATCATCATCATCATCATCACGAGTGTATACCTATTGTGGATCTACCGCCTGTGGTGCACTCTGAATAGTATCTGACGAACTAAGTGGTCTAGGCTATGCTTCTCGTCATGTAACTACAACTAGAGTCGGAACGAATGACAGATCAAGGGTCCTGCTTTTGGACAATAATAATAATAATAATAATAATAATAATAATAATAATAATAATAATAATAATAATAATATAAGCCCAGCGCTCTATTAAGTGTATTATTATTATTATTATTATTATTATTATTATTATTATTATTATTATTATTATTATTAACTTATTGTCAAGGACTGGATTTTTCTATCCTTTCCATCCTCAGCCGCGAGGAATATAAACCAATACTAGACATTAAAACGTAGCTGAATACCCTTGTTACACGGACAGATGATGCAATAATATCATAGGGCATATTCGCTATGGTAACAGTTTCAGATAACACGGGACAAACATAAAACGAGACACTCACTCAGCTCCACGATACCAAGATAGGGAGATAAATCTCTCCACTTTATGTCGGGAATCGAACACGAGTAATCATCATTACCATCATAAACTTTTATAGTATCGGGCTTAATGTCTCTTGTTCTTGTAAGAAATTCGAGAACAGTTTTTGCAACCGGTGGCTATTTTTTAATAGCTGATCTATGATCTGAAAGTCTGCAATACTTTGAGGGTATGAGCAGTAGAGACACGATCATGACGTCCGAGATTGGAATGGCAACAAAATTCTATTCTATCAGCCTCGTAACTCATTTTTAAATCGCCTTGATTGCAAATGCACACTGTACACCGTCACAGTCTAATATATACAGTCGCGCAACTTCAACACTTTTTTTGCCAACATTCGCGACACTAGCGCCCAAGCGGCAGGCAAGGCACTGGTCATAGGGTTGATACACCCAGCACGTGCTTTAAAGGGATGCGAGATGTTATAATAACGTTTTAATCATGCGTCGGAATAAAGGCAATGTGTGCAATGACGAAAATTGCAGTAACTACAAGTTTAAATCTCCGAATTTGTCGTTCTTCAGATTCCCTTAAAGACTAAGAGAAAATCATAACCCAGTCATAACCAATAATCCACATTGTAGGTAGCCTACGTATTGTGTTCTATAAAACATTTATTACTTATCAGTTACCTATTTGTATGTAAGGAAGGACAGTTTAAATAAAAACAAAGTAAATACCTGTTACAGTATATTATTTTTTTGCAGAGATCATATTTGTAAATGTGTAACCATTCCGATTTTGGATAATATATCTACAGTTTTTAATGCAAGTAATTCCATAATTTTTGTATTCGTGTTTTTTTCTTTATATTTTTCAAGAATGTTATATAGCATTCAAGTAGGTATCATGGTGTTAA
The DNA here is from genome assembly GCF_040183065.1 of Periplaneta americana. Classification (NCBI taxonomy): domain Eukaryota; kingdom Metazoa; phylum Arthropoda; class Insecta; order Blattodea; family Blattidae; genus Periplaneta; species Periplaneta americana. Next base: position 54,656,180 of record NC_091131.1, on the reverse strand, counting down.
TTTTGCAAGAATTCATGGAGTATAGTAATCCTTTTGCAAAATATTCACTTCTTGAATAAATCCAGACTGTGTCGATAAATTTCTGATGTGTTTGGTGTAGATTCATGTGGCAGACGTATTAAGTTCTCAAGAAATAAAAGAGCCTTTTAAAATTTAATATAAAAAGCCATCGTTTCTGTAATAATTTGCATGACTGTTATTAGTGTCGATTTTACATTCCCAGTGATTATTTGAGCCGTTCAGTGCAGAAGTGCTGTAAGTCAAAATCAGGTAATGAGGTTTAAAGTAAAAATTCTGTAAAATACAGCGCAAAGTAGCAATTAATATATCCTTCGTGCTATTCACTGACTATTAATAGTTTAAATACATTCAATATTAACTGCCACTTTGCGCTGTATTTTACAGAATATTTACTTTAACCCCTCATTACCCATTTTTGACTTACACCACTTCTGCTCTGAAAATAAAATTAGGCCTACATTTTCTGAGTTAATTGAAGTTACTATTTTTTCAACAAAATTGTGTTTTATTTGTTCTCACCTACGTCATATTAACAGTAAGTGCATGTAAATTACGTATTATATAGGTAGGATAAATTAAAATTAGGCATTATGTGTGAAAACTGTAAATGTAATGTAAAATGCGGTAAACTTGCCATGAAAATTTAAACCATAACATCAGCACTATTTGTGACTCAAAATAATAAAGGAAATACCGGTTCTTAAGAAATGGAAAAATAATGAACTTCATATTAATGTTTAAATTCTCCCTTTTCTTTATTTTCAAGTTTACCTCAGCGGCCGAGTTTACCCCAATTTGCGGTATGCAAAATCGTTAATTTCTCAGGAAATAGGGAGAGGAGTTCACCACGCGATGTACCCTACGAGATATGCCCTACAATTTTGAAGCTACTAATTTTTACTCTTCTCACAGGAAATACAAAGTTCCAATGATTCATAAATATATTTAGGAATGAATTGAATTAACCGACCACGCACGAACAATAAATTATATTATTTCAAACCATGACACGTGATCAGGGTCATGATTCAGTTGTAAGGAGCAGAAAGAATTACATTTATTCCCAGCTTCTGAAACTTGTAAATTAACTGCGTGTGAAATTCTTCCACGGTTCTAAAGTAGAATTAATAAGAACCATATACACTTATTGTATAGTATAAACATATAAAATAAATTACGCAAAACCCGTTTTCTGATGTGTTATCATAGTGCACACTTTTAACTTGCCTGCCGCTAGAGGGCTACTGTCGCGCCAGCTGTCAAATGTTGGCATATTTTATACGTATGAGTTGCGTGACTGTATCTATTAGACTGTGACACCGTTCCATTGGCCTATGATTACTAATCGTTAGGGCAAGGCATTTAATGACCTATAAATTGGTAAAAAATGCAAAATAAAAAATGCATTTATGACCTAAAAAATACAAAAAATGACCTAAAAAAACAAAAAAATGACCAATAAAAAGTAAAGCATTGCCAATGAAAATACTTTTAATTACGTTAAGTACTCACTTGATTACTGAACTACATAAAATTAAAAAAAATACATGTTACAGTACCTTATATTGCAGAAAATTCATTTCAAGTGCACTTTTACAACAATTTTGAATTGCAGTTAACAATCAAAACTTGGCGGAGATTTTCAAACAAAAATGATTGTCTATTGTCTGCTAGTACCGACTTATAAATGGAAAAGCTTCTCTCTACTTCAACGGAAACAATTGGAGCAAATTGAAAGCAAGCAATATCTCCTGGATTTAACTCAGTCAGAAAGAGAAAAATTTTCACCAGACAAAGCTCTGCCAATTGAACACAATGTTGTGTACCCCCTGTTCTTGCTTAGACAGTTTTTCATTTTCATTGACACTGCATCGCCCAGTTTACCACATGCACGGCTCAAATCATTCACCACTTTATCCACTATTTGTAGCTGTTCCACTAATGTCACACAGAAGACTAGAAACAACTGACCACCTCAATTAACAGCATAACAATGCCAGTTTACCTGGAGAAAAGAATCTCTGTGGGAGTGTGGGTAAATTCCTAGAAGTGGGCAAGTTCATTATGCCTTGAAAAATAGGGGTACAAGCTAGCATACGCTCTAAGAATTTGAATAAAATTCCTAGAAGTGGGCAAATTCATTATGCACATACCTTGAAAAATAGGGGTAGAAGCTAGCAAACATCTACTTAATTCCAAGAAATTGTATTGGCAAGGAAAATACTGAATTATAATAAAAATCTCAAATCAAATACAAATAATGTCACAGCCTTCGTGAAAAGTGTAAAAAATGCTCAAAATGACCTAAAAATTGCTAAAAAATGACATATCCGTAGAAAAGTTAAGAAAATGCAAAAAAATGCCCTAACGAATTGCTTTTATTTAACCCGGTTTTTAATGTCATACATTTCCATATATGCTAGCAATGTTTAAACCTTCATAAGAAAAAAATGCAAAATCATTAATTGCCTTGCCCTACTAATCGTTTAATGCTGCTTCAATAATATAACTACAGATAGCAGCACCTTCTATCTGCTATCGCGGTTTAAAGAGCTCATTTCGAGTATTTTCTTCGAGCATAAATCATGTTGCTGGAACACAAATAGAACTGCAACTTTCAAAAAGAAAATTGGGCATAAGTTATAGGCAGTTTAATTATATTTATACCAAATTTCGTTTCTGAATGACCAGTTTCAATAATATGTAATAGGTCTATATAGTGTTACATCTATGTATTGTGGGTCCCTATCACCACTGCATGGCGTGTCCTCAGGTTGCAGATAGAGGAGACGGCCTCCAGAGATGGAGGGTAGCTGCGAATATATATTGAATAAGCAGTCGTGGGTAATGGGTGGTCCTCCAGCTTGGGGGTTGGGCGAAGGACTAACAACCCATCACCGTAAAAAAACAGCTTGTTACGAAACCACAAAATAATGGGAGGTTGGAGGGAAAAAGACCTTTGGGAAGGCCGAGACGTAGATGGGAGGATAATACTAAAACGGCTTTAAGGGAGGTGGGATATGATGATAGAGACTGGATTAATCTTGCTCAGGATAGGAACCGATGGCGGACTTATGTGAGGGCGGCAATGAATCTCCGGGTTCCTTAAAAGCCATAAGTAAGTAAGTAAGTAAGTAAGTAAGTAAGTAAGTAAGTAAGTAAGTAAGTAAGTAAGTATAGTGTTACATGTCACAATTTTATTTTTTTTTTCATTTATATTTATTAAGGGATGCTTGGTAATTGCTTCAGTCATTATTTTGTTGTTTTCATATGTTTCATGTTATAAAAACATGTATACAACGTATTATAAAGTACGTGTAATTCATACTATACTTCGTAGGCCTATGCTTTTTTAGCATTTTATAGCATATGTAATCCCTCATACCTATTTGCCCTTATGATGGAATGTGTATGCAGTTCTTAAGCATTGGAAATATAAAGTTTCAGGACGCAGTGTGGTATACCCAAAAGTATATTTCTGATCACACTGCACTTATTACATTTCAGATTTTAAGCGAGAGAATAATCACGGAGGTGTGTCCAGCACATTTCTACCGGATTTCGCTCTGCGGTATGACAGAGCGATAGAGCTGGCAGGTGAGAAATCAACATTTTATGTCGAGAAATTTCAATAAACTATTCTATTTCATGTGAATTCATCAAGTTTGTGTATGAGGTTGTGTGCAAGACACAAAAGAATCCGAAAAGTATCTCACCTTCTTAACAATATGTCTAAATACTATGAGATTTATTTCTTTTGTTTCATTATTTTCATTATTGTCATAATAATGGACATCACAGCTGTAGCGTATTTTATAAAGAGTGCGGCAAAACATCCTCCCTAATTTAAAGTTCAAATAAAGAACAGATGGATCAAAATAAGGAAACTGTATTAATATGAACTGTATCTAAACAGTGGAAAATTTAGGTTTACATGCGTTGCCATAGCGATATCAAATGACATACGCAAAACAACAAGAATTGAATAGGACATTTGAATACACGGAATTGACATTCAATTAGTGCAAATTGTAATCTGTAACGAATTCCAACTATGGCGTGGACGGGTGAAGAACGTGCTTACGCTGTGGTATCGTTTCTGGTAAGTGGTAATTCCGTTGTCGCTGCTCAGATGTTTCCCGGACGCTTAATTTCTTCATGTGGCGACGTCCCCTGGCCAGCACGATCACAAGACTTTGCACCCTGCGATTTTTTTCTACGGGGGCATCTTAAGACTGAGGTGTTCAAACATCGGCCGAGGACTTTTCCAGACCTAAGAAATGCATTACAGGAAGAAATTGGTCTTATTCCTCACGAAATGCTAGTTAGATTGATTCAGAATTTCCGAAGTCGCATTCAACAATGCGTTGATAGTCAAGGACAGCACTTGAGAGACACGTTATTCAAAAAATGAAAAATTCCCACTGTTAAGATACCATTCATATTAATAAAGTTTCCTTATTTTGATCCATCTGTCTTTTATTTAAACTTTAAATTAGGGAGGATGTTTTGCCGCACCCTTTATTTGAATGAATGAATGAATGAATGAATGAATGAATGAATGAATGAATGAATGAATGAATGAATGAATGAATGAGTGAATGAATGAATGAGTGAATGAATGAATGAATGAATGAATGAATAAATAAATAAATAGATAAATATATAATAGAGTGCATCGCTGTGGAGTAAAAAAATAAGACAACATATTTAGTTATGGATTTTAGAGTCGGGACTCTTCCACGTGGTGGCGCTGGTCGCATGTGGTCTGGTATGTCTCGCGAACAGCATGGTGCCCAATGCCATGAACTACCTCACGAAGGCGGTGGAGTGCGACTTCAAACTAAGAGTAGATGACAAGAGGACATTCAACGACATCACCTATTGCAGTGAGCCGCTATCATGTTTTGTTTGAAGCCTTTCAGGTTCATGTTCAGTATGCATCTCCTTCTCAAATGAGGCACTCTTCACCCACTTTACTTCCCCATTAAACGAAATATAAAAATAAAGCATTGCAATGACAATAATAACGTAATAATTTTTACAAGAGAAAATTTTGTGCTGCCACACGTTTTGCAAGAACTACGGTTCACGTCTTTCATCATAGAATCAGTGACAAAAGTTGATATCACCACGCATCGGCCAAATGTTCCTGTACCCTATGTGGAACGCGAGGTGCTGCCAACATCACTAGTCTTCCATGCAAGGACTAACATTAAAATGCAGATGACAAAAACTTTGCATCATCATTAAATATATACGTATATATATATATATATATATATATATATATATATATATATATATATATATGCTTATGTACAGATACGGAATTTAATTTTGGAGCCAGTCTTGTTTACTGCACATGCGCAGTGTGTTGTATGCGAAAAACATTAAGGGAGCTTCACATTTTATTTCCGTATCTGTGCACAGTGTGTTTAATTAAACTGATTAATTAAATTAAAAAAAAATGCACCCATGATATCGAAAAAGTGTTGTTAGCACGCCAATTGTCTGTTTCTCCAAAGATATTCTTCCAATTTTGTTCACATTTAGTCAGTTCTTCCCAAAATGATACCAGTGAAACAAGATAGTAAGCCTTAGTAAGAAGAACCGAATCATAGAATATAGGCCTAATTAAATTTATAATAAGATGAAAAATTGACTATTATGGAACACATGGAATATAAACTTAGAAATATCATCTTAATGGCATCACTTCACTTTTTTCTTATTTTCTTTTCATCTTTATTTTTAATATATTTTTCTCCGTCTCTTCGTTATTATGCTACTCTAAATTCCTTTATTTCTTTATATTCTTATTTAATTTTTCTTTTCCTTCCAATATCATTTGTCTTTCGTTTGATTCGTTAATTTGTCTCTGTTTCATTCTTTTCTTCTTTTATCCCCAACTCTCGATTCTTCTTTTCTTTTTCTCTCCAGTCTTTTCATATGTTTCTTTGCTCATTTATTTATTTATTTTCCTACCTCGGTATCTTCATTCCTTGGCTCACCTCGATTTTCCTCCTTCCTTCATTACTACTTTATTTAGTTTCGTTCAACATTTCTCTCTTAACTTTGTTTTATTCTCTCGTCCCACTTTTTATTTTCTTTGTTTTTCTTTTTCTTTCCTTCCTTTCATTTTATCATGTTACTTGCTTCTTTCAACATTTATCTTTCATTTTTGTTATATTTTTCAGTCTTTCTATTTTCCTTCCTTCCGTTCTTTGTTTTCCTCTTCCCTTCATTTTATTTAACACTTTTCCTATTTGTTTCTTTAAATATTTTAAACATTTATCCTTTAATGTAGTTTTATTCTCCTCACCTCTCTATTTCATTTCCTTTCTTTCTTTGCTTCCGTTTTCCTTCCTTTCTTTCGTGTTATTCACTTTCCTTCTTTCTCCCTGTAGTATTTTCGTTCTTCTTTATTCCTTCCTGAATTTTCTTTCTTCTCTCCTTGTTTTAGTTTTCTTCCTTTCTCTATGCCTTCCTTACTTTCTTAATTTCTGCCTCTGTTTCCTTTACTTCTTTCTCCTCTTCTTTCTTTCTTTCTTCCTTTATTTTCTTTCTTTCTCGTCTTCTTTCTTTCTTTCTTTCTTTCTTTCTTTCTTTCTTTCACACCAACTGCGTATCTTCTCAAGAGGGGGCGGTGTTCCAGGTCTGGTGGGCGGTACTGCGGTGTGGGCGGCGCTGGGCCGTCTGCTAGGTCGTCGTCTGCCGTTGGCCGCGGCGGTCCTGTGTGAAGCTGGGAGCGCGGTCGTCATGAGCTTTGCCCGCAACCGCAGCCTCTTCATGACGTGCCGCTTCTTGTGGAGCATGTGTGCCGCCGGGACGCACTGCCTCGCCGTCATTTTCCTGGCCGAGGTGCAACCCCCACGACATCGTGGTGCGGCTCTCAGTTTCCTACAGGTCGCTAGCACTGTTGGAGCAATTCTCGTCCCACGTGAGTGTCAAACAATACGGCCTAAGTAAATCTAGGCTCTCAGATTTAATAACGGATTCTTAATTACGTCAAAATATATATTTTTACTAACATTTTTAATATTAACCTGGCTATACCTTTAGAGAACCGGAAAACCCGTTCGCTACCCCCTTCCACAACTGGAGTTGGATGATACTGGCGTAAAACACAAACAAATCACTTTACTAGGTATAGGAGGGAAGAAAAGTACTTCATCCATTTACGTAAACTAGGAAATATCGCGATTTTGAGTTCGATAATTTTCATTAGGATTTTTATTTAATCAAAATGCAGTACTGTATTAACAATAAGTGATTTTACTCACGAACTGAGCTATCCATGCGAACGTATTCATTATGCACTGTATATTATACTGTCTACAGCACAATAGCGTAGCCTACAATATAGAGAATAATGAAGTTCAATTGAAAAATAATCATAATATGGATATTTAAACACATTTTTGAAGATGGTAGCCATTCATTTCGATAGCCTACAGGCTTCAGTTCTTTTGTGCATATTATCGCACTATAAACTATTGCATCTAATTCCAATTACCAGTTTCGTCCTTCGTACTAGTAACTCATGTTGAAATAATTCTGTACCTACTCTATAAAAGAGTAACCTTATGTAATGTAAATTCAATCTTCACTTCTGCCCGACTCGCATAGATAAAATTACTCAGACATGTTATCTACTGTCCGTCCAAGTGGTTATTCCGCAGGATCGTAGAAAGGAGGGAAATCACGTGACAGTTAATTACTTAACGAGGCCCTTTTATTTAAGTTATTTTAAACAGTTGTGTAATATTACGTAAACGTCCAATTCCTAACAGAAATTAATGTTTTCAGAAAAGAGCTAAGACAGCCCTGCTTTTACAGAGGGCCGTGCAGAAGCAGGTGGGGGAAATCGGGATGCGACGTAGGCAAACGGACAGTACCTGTGCGAAAATATGATTCAATATTAAAAGTTCTTTCGTCACTGGAAAACGCGAACATTTTTCTTGAACGTACTATACTCAGTAACTCTGTGCTGTTTACTATAAGCGGCCTTGATTCTGTCTGGAAAACAGTTGAAACTTCATTAGTAGAAGGGGTGGGAGTGAAGTACATTCAAAAACTCAGGTACAATAAAAATTGAAGTAAAAATAAAATGATGTCTCTGTACATATTCGAATATTTTAATAGAAATAAATTGCGCACAATGTGCATCGCTTTATATGTCCTTTACAAGTTCACTGATGGAGCATATTCTTGCTGGACATCTCGTGATGTGGTATCTGTCGCACGGTTGGGCACACAGTTTACACACGCATGTATCCCTTGGGTCTTGAAAACTTGTTGTCACACACATTTTGAAATGGAAACCATGCACAGCTAGTCCTGTTACTAAGTGTCTCAGTCCACTCGCGTCGCGTCATTGCCTCAGTAGTGTAGAACTCCTCCCATACTTCATCCTTCTTCCTCCGCAACTCTTCTAACAGCTTCTTGTAGTACTCTGTACATGGCAGCTGCAGGTTGATCCTCAGATACTCCACTACAGTCCATGAGGATTTACTTGTCTAGTCCCTTTTAGAAAGAGAGAGAATGCTCACCATCTCTCTCTACCCTCATTTATGATGGTCGACACTCCTTCAAACGACCACGAGTTACCAGTGGCGGCATTCTCTTCCTCTTCAAATTCTGACTCCACTCCGCCAGAAAGTTCGTCCGTGTCCGTGTCGTCCAAATTTATTACGAACGAATAATAAATTTCCATCTACAAGTCCATCCTTCGCCCAATAAAACTTTTCAACTTTTTCTATGCGTTCACAGGCCTTCCTCCAATTTTCTTTCGTCACTTTTGCAAGTGCGCTCATTTTTAACCTGTTACACACGTTTTTTAAGAGTTCTGTTCGGGCGTTTCTTTCCTGGAGTTCGCAGCACACTTCCACTTCCGCTTCCGCTTTCTAGCGCTTCCTTTTGATTTTTGTTTTTTTTTTTTTTGTTTTTTGTTTGTTTGTTTGTTTGTTTTTTTCTATTTTAATCCTGTTAACACCACGAGATGATATATGTGTCGCTGCAGCAGTACTTTCGATAAAACTCGGCACAGATATTGTTTGTTTTCCGCATTTCAGTGCCTCATATTCTCCAGTAAAGAATTTATGTGCCTTAATAACCATGTTCATACCGTCCGACTTCAAGGCTTTCCCGCGTTTTCCCATATTGCCTACCATTATTATTAAATACAAGAGCACAACACTCATTACAATATTTAAGGTAACAGTGAAACCATGTATCTCCGAAAACATTTTAATTTGTGAATTATATTATATTAAATTGGTACAACAAGATACAAGTATGTATGATTTGAGGCTTTCTCGGCGTTGGTTCGCTAATATGTTTTCGCGGGATATCAGCCGAGTTAAGATTTTGGAATGCTCCAAGCTTTCGACTGCTATCTCTGCAGCCATCTTCAGGGAAGTGATGTTCGAACAGAAAGTCGAAAGGTTATATAGATGTGGCTGTCTCAGGCCACATCTATATAACCTTTCGACTTTCTGTTCGGACATCACTTCCCTGAAGATGGCTGCAGAGATAGCAGTCGAAAGCTTGGAGCATTCCAAAATCTTAACTCGGCTGATATCCCGCGAAAACATATTAACAAGATACAAACTCGTCCACACCTGTGGAGTAACGGTCAGCGCGTCTGGCCGCGAAACCAGGTGGCCCGGGTTCGAATCCCGGTCGGGGCAAGTTACAGTACCTGGTTGAGGGTTTTTCGAGGTTTTCCCTCAACCCAATACGAGCAAATGCTGGGTAACTTTCGGTGGTGGACCCCGGACTCATTTCACCGGCATTATCACTTTCATTTCATTCAGACGCTAAATAACCTGAGATGTTGATTTAGCGTCGTAAAATAACCCAATAAAAAAAAAGATACAAACTCACTTCACTATTCACAAGATACTACTAACTAATGAACTCGAACAACCCCGAGACGCCACTGAGAGATCCACTAATTGGGTTTGCAAAAGTGTGAAGGGAGAAGGGAGGAGAAAGGGCATTCCAAGAATTGTACAAAAGGAAACCTCTTGCCCGTCACATCTGGTGGCAGTCGGTAGACAAGGACCTCAGACAAGGACAGTAGAAATCACGCCAACTTAATCCTCATGCACTGTAGATATGTCTCTCGGGCTATACTAAAAGCCAGGTTATGAACCGACTAAACCGGAAGCAACGTTTTGTTGTTCTCTTTCTGAGCTCTGTTGCCACATAGTGAGGCGAGATTCAAAGCGTGTTCAGCGTTTGTCACCGATATGTTTAAAATAACTACTGTATATAGTTCTCGATAACACTATCCACAATACTAGTAATTAAAATTACTGTTTTTAAGAAAGCACGAGCTAATGACGCTGGTACGAAATGCGACTGTAATGCACGTGGTACTGCAAATGAACTGGCTACACTGTCTCCGTGATTCCGTTGCCAGATTTTCGTTAGCAGACGACATTTTCACGCGAGGTCCAATGAAAAGCTCCGTTCTCGTTCTCCCCTCCATCCCCCACACACAACGTGTCATCACTGCACAGGCTACCCCCCTAACCCGCACTTTCCTCTCGCCCTTCCAACTACTTCCTGTTTCGTCGGTTCATAACCTGGCTTTTAGTATAGTATGTAGGTCAATCTCGATGGCCTTGAGACCCTCCATTGCCCTCATTTGACTTAAAGTTAGATGCTCCCATATAAGCTCTAGCCCATACGTGAGTGTAGGACACACTTTCGCTTCGAAAAGCCTCTTAGCTGTATTTAGCGACAATAGAGTTGGAGATGTAATGTCATAAATTGCACGAACTGCTGCTATTAATCTGTTCTTCAGATGTATATTCGAATATTTTCGATTAAGATTCAGAATTGCTTATTGACAACTTGTGTTTTAAGGCTGCGGTAGACTACCATAGAATATGAAATGTCATTGTAAAATACGGACGTTTTCCTACCAGCATTCGTAGAATACAATGCAACCTTAGATACATAAAGGTTGTGCTAGTTGCATATACAACTGGCGCTGTTATCTACCAATGCTATTAAAACGACGACATATCCTAATAACCCGAATCTAGACAGCTTCGTGGTCTAGCGGTCACCTTTCCTAACTACAAAGCGTAATATTCGAGGTTCAATCCTCCTGAGTATGAAAATTTGTCCTTAAAGAGACTATTAAATCTTTCACTAGAATAATATTTTCGTGTAATAGGATGTTTCTGAAATTTGTAAAGTTCAAGAAGGTACCTGAGTGATTGTATATTAAGTTTTTTTATAGGAAAAATCACATTACTGTCCTTATTAGAAATATATTTTTCTCATATACGATGTTTCTGGAACTCGTACAGCCAGATATAGAAGTTTAGTGAATGTAGGCCTACATGGAGGGTTTCTGTAGGCAGGAGCACCTCAGTGTTCAGGTAAAGGCCCTCAAAATTATCTGAAGTGTGGGAGCTGTACGGCACAAAAAATCATAAAAAAATCAGAAAGGAAACCAAATACAAATACTGCAGATCGATTTATCAAAATGCAGTGGCCACCCGTATGAGGGAACATATTTCAAGTGTGTCGTGTGTCACAATCTGTCAAATTAATGGCTTCGAAAACTGCACATAAATAATTAATTATTGATAGACTGTTTAAGAGAAGTAATACAAGTTATTTTCACATGTCTGGAACTTACAGCTGAATACGTTTTTCACATTTTACACATTCGCTCAAATTGCTATTCATGAAGGTGCATGGAGGGCATGGAGGTAGAACTCCATACTTTGATAATCTCGGCACAAGAATGGATGCTGTGTTATGCGTTACGCGCCAACCGCAAAAGAAAGAAAAGGAACATTCTACTTTTTAAATTAAAATCTTAAGGTTTCACTTTTTCCAATTTTTTTTTACTAGTAGGCTGTAGTGCCATGCTGGAGTACTCAGGAGTAGGCGGTAATAACTGGGAACCACATGATTACTTGCTCTGTAGAACGTTCACCGCAAAAATTCCATGCAGACGGTCTCTTCGGAAGATGATAAGGTGTAATGGTTTCCATTTTCTATTGCAATTTGTGTAAGAATAAACGGTAATATAATCTGAGAAACTCTGTTGTATAAGTGTCAATTCATTTGCCTTCGACGGAATTGAAAATCTAATCCTTAACGTGAAAAACCAACGCTTACTTTCATAATTCAGAATAATCTTTATCATCACTATTGCAGTAACAACGGTAGGTAACACAGTGTATTCTATTCCCCAGGGAATCAGCTTTATTTAATCTATATGCGAATATTTTTCGAATCAAGTTACAATGGGAATCCCTGAAATTGTTGGCGATGTCTAAGTTTGTGTATGTTACATTTCCAGTGTGTGATATGTCGTGGAGGATGGCGGTGCGTCTGTCTTGTTCAGCTTCTTTTCTGGGAGCCCTAGTGATTCTAGTGCTTCCCGAGAGCCACCGTTTTCTACTGTCCAAAAGGCGCGAGAAGGATGCTATAAGAGTGCTACGGACAGTGTTCAGCTGCAACACGGGACGACCGCGACACCATTATCCTGCGAGTACTGATCTCGCCATTAAAGTAACTACGTCACATGCTAATGTTACATAATTCTTCAGAGGCAAGAAGGTGCAAGAATTATTCTTTTCATATGTGTCATTTATTTCCCAGACATTTAAATAGGGTAAATCTGTACCACATCACAAATATAACAAGTTCTGATATCAGACACTCATATTTTCGGCAAGAAGCTGTGAGCTTGTTGAACTACGGCTTAGTCATGTCTCAAATATGAGCCAGAATTTAATTCTGGTGCAGGTACAAGTCCTGAGGGACAATCCCGACTCCCGGGAACTGGAGCGTAGCAAACTAGAGGAATACGTACCCGAGTATCTACGGCCACCCTGGTACTGCCTGCCTGTCCTCATAATAGCTCAATTCTGCATCACGTACAGGTAAAATGCCTAAAATGCCTCGTCGCCTGCTAAATCCCGTTTATTAAATAGGCCTATTAGTATAGGCTACTTTATATTACATGTCTCTTGTTTGTTTGTATAAAAGCTGTCAACTTCTACATATTTACGAAATAGGCGCAGACAAATAAAGATCGCTTAAAAATTATGCCTTTTATTTATTTTCTCAAGTAGGCCTACCCCTGCAGTTTGTGGAGTTGAATTTTGCTATGTCATAGTTCAGAATTCTTTTCCCTTAATTTTTTTACAGTCACCTTCGTTTCCTCACACATTTCCTTCAGCGTTCAATACGTCTCCGTGTCTCTGTTCTGTAAAAGTTATCACCAATTTAAGTGAGCCATTTCTTAAGAATCATTGTGTTCTCATTTCGTTGACTTGGATTTCTGTGATGAACTGCAATCCAAAATGAGAGTAAGCACACTGTAACTGACGTAATTGCTGTTAAGAGGAATTGACGTCATGAATAACAGTAGGCCTATTTCCATCTATCATGGAAAAGTTTCGATTTCGGACGACATACGCTGATTTTACCTTTTTTTTTCTCTCAACAGGAATCTCTTCCTGAAGTTTATCCTCATATTTTAAGTTCACCCTGTATTGTAATACTAAGAAGTCAATAATAATAATAGTAATAATAATAATAATAATAATAATAATAATAATAATAATAATAATAATAATAACAATAATAATAATACATGTGTCAAGTGTGTCTGTGGTTGCAGTTACTACACTCTGGCGATCTGGTACGAGGAGCTCGTGGGACACGAGGCATTTTTCAAAGTGCCGCGCCAGTTGGTGTCTTCGCCACCCAGCTGCGAGCTAGGCGACTTTCCACTCTCCGAGCGACAGTACCACACACTCATCTTACCGCCTCCCTCGCAGCGCAAAGCTACGGAGCCGCCACTGGACCCGTGCCGCGTGCTCACGGAGAGCTACAAGGAGCAACGCTTCGTGGGTCTCCTGCTCACTCAGATGGGCGCCCTAACTGCTGCTCTGTGGCTTCTTTGTCTGCTCGATTCTTTAGGGAGTCGCGTTTTCATCCGCCAGTATCTGCATGTTCTTAATGTCATCTGACATAGAGTGAATCGGGGGGAGATGACTATCGGGGGAAGATGCTTATTTCTTTGTAGTTCCACATTCTTCCAAGAGAGAACGCCACGCGAATGTCTTCATGATCACTGAGACGGTTGAATGTGTGTAGAGTGGAAGCTAACTCATTTTGCCACATATTCTTATTGTGAAAAGAAGAAAAGCAAGAAAACAGTTCATTTTTCTGCTATAAAATAATTGAAAAGGTATGCTGAAATTTTAATACATCCTTCAATTCGTAATAACTGTCAAATCTTTGTAATGGATATTGTAGTAAAGGTTCTAAAGTTTGTATTGTTAACAACCAACGACCTTGTTCCGCCATCTTAGGTTGCGTCACAGGACTAGGCATCTTACCCCGATATTTGCGAAAGATGCTCACTTCTTTTCGGGATAAGATAGTAACTTTTTGCAATAGTTTTATTTTTATTTTTTGTTTTATTGCAGGGAATACGTAAACGTTACGTAAGGTCCTCTGATAGAGGTCAGTGGATTGAGGACAGTCTTCAACTTGCGATGGAACATGTTAGAACAGGGGATATGAACTGTTTTAGAGCATCGCAAGCATACGGGATTCCTTACCGTACCCTTAAACGCCGCCTAAAAAGAATGATGGCAAAAAATGTACTGTATTGAATTCATTGTGTGCAAGAAGTGATTTCACGAGTCTTGCACACGGCAATAAAATCTGTGTAACTACTGTGTTGCTAAATAGTGATAAAGGAGTGAGGAAGTGTAGGCCTACATGAACTTTAGATTAAGTTATTTTTGTTATATACATGTATCGAACGAAGTTCAGGTAAAATACATATATAAGTAAATAGCCTACGTTAATTGCATTTGCCATCTTACCCGACTATCGACTGCCTACAGTGCAGGTAAGAAGAAAACCTGTATCTATAAAGAAGGTAATTAATGTTTTCTGTTTTGTACCAAAAATATAGTTTCAAAATACCTTCCAGACTTTGATATTTCAATATGAAATTCAAAACAAAATGAACAGTATCTTAAATTTTCAATCAAAGAAAAAGTTAGGCAACTTCCCCCGATCCACTCTATATAGAAATGACAGTCGTTTTTCTCGCGCTGCAGGTTCCATCATCATGGAAGAAGGTAACTTATATCCAGAGAGGTCGCCTACTCTGTTGAGCTCTAATGTCTGATCTTACCTATCTGCCCTGATGATGGGACCTGTATGTAGTGCCAAACGTTGGAAATGTCAAGCTCTAAGAAACGGCGAAAAACGGAAAGTCTAATTATTATTGTGACCACATTCACCATAAAATTCTAAACATAGCCTACATATAATTACATTTGATTTATAGTGAAAGCAAAATTATACTACGCCATAGATATTCGAGATAGTTTGTATCGTAGGATAATAAAAAGACATAGATTTCATGATGTTAAATTATATCGCACTTAGATCGCGTCTGTGGTTCAAGTGCTTAGTGCCCTAGTCTTCCATTCAGGCGGTCCGGGTTCGATCCCGGTCAGGCCGTGATGAAATTTGTGGTATATAAAGCAAACATTTTTTTCATCGGGGTACTCTCTTTTCCTCTATCGTTCCACCACTTCGCCCCTCATTTCATCTATCATCCGCAATAGGCATTTTTTTTACAATGTTTAACTTGTTTTTGGATCATGATTCATGAATAATATTAACTTAAGTTGTTATGGTTGCAGCTCTGAGCCACGCACTGGCGGGAGCGTTCATCTTCTCTAGTTACTTTCTGCACGTCAGCAATCATGGGCTCATCTTCACATGTTTGTTTGAGGCTGCCTGCGTGATGGCTATCACGCCTGCACTCTGTCTGGCCACCGAGCTCTTCAGCACCCGTTACAGGTACGTAAGTCTAATGGAAATGCATCTCTTCAGAAACATCTAATGGTCGATTGACGGAAATATGTATTTCCAGTAACCGCTCTCAGCCGCTATAGATTGTTCTGACACAAAAATACGTGTTCAGCAATCATTACAGATTAATTTTACAGAAATGTACACGTTTTCAACAGTGCATAGCTGTATAATCGATTTAAACTAAACAGATCGGTTTTTTAATTAGTTTATTTTACGACGCTTTATCAAGTGCTATGGTTATCTAGCGTCTGAGTGAAATGAAGGTGATAATACCAGCGAAATCAGTCCAGGGCACAGCGTCGAAAATTACCCAGCATTTACTCTTAATGGGTTGAGAGAAAACCCCGAAAAAATCTCAATCAGGTAGTTTTTTGAAACCAGGATTTGAACCCGGGCCCGCTCGTTTCACAGTCGGACATACTAACCGTTACTCCACAGCGGTGGACCCAGGTCGGCTTGATTGCTAACATTTCGTGTAACAAGTATACGTCATCAACAACCTCTACAAGTGGGTTTGATAGAAATACACTTCAGCAAGCTCTATAGGTTAGTACAATGGTTTCCAAACTTTCTGAAGGCGCCGATCCACTTTTGGGCGAGACTTCTGTTTCCGACCCCCACGACTATACCGGTTCTTGACCCCATTCAAAAAATAGCAGAGCACTATACACTTTTGTATAAAAAGAATACCTCAAGCTTGCAAAAGAAGCTCTTAAATTGTAGGTAATATATGCAACCTCATATTTATACGAAAAAATTTTCTCGTCTATGATTGTTATCAAAACATAAGCGAAAAATCTCATTGTACTTGAAAATGATATCACCGTATGTGTAACGAATAATTAGGGCTAGTTCAGATATGAGAAACTACATTATAAAAAACAGGCACATTTATCACATTAATTATTTATTACTTTATAGCTAACTGCTGAAACTTTGTTTTTATTTTTGTGTTAAACGTTGTTTATGTTTATATTTCTAAATACAAAATAAACGTATCTTATTTAGGCGTTATTGAACTCTTCACAGAATCCCTCAGAGTATCGTGATCTTCACTCTGGAAACCACTGGGTTAGTGTGATGAAAATACAGTGAAATAATATTGTACGTGGAAAGTCAGAAAATATGGTTCTCACAGCCATAACATTTATCTATATACTCGTACAACAATGGTGTCACTTTCTAATATCGCATATTTACTAAGCATTAATAGTATTACTGCTATTGAAGTTATGCATTTGCCGTAATATGTCACGGATATAAAATTCAGTTGCGAAAAAAATAACGCTTTTGAAATGTAATTAATTCGCATATATGGGCAATTTCAACAGAGACTTAGACCTGTAGAAATATTTGATCAGTAATTAAGGAAAGTTGGTGGAAAGTCTAGGTAACCCAGGATTCTCTTATGCAGTTATGCACCATAAGTAAAAAACCGGGAACATACAGTCTTATTTTCCTTTCGCTTCTTAAAAACAAACCGGTTCTCGAGTGGTTCTGAACCTTCGATGTTAGAGTCTAGAGACAAGGATTACGCATTCAACTAACGAGGACGAACATTTGGAACCTAACACTTTGAATTACACCATAACCATGCTAGAATTAATACTGACATACAAAAAGGTTAGTTTTCACAGCAATAATAAAAAAATAAGTTACTGAATACATGAAAAATATAAAATAAATTAAGTAGAATTAATCGAACGAATGTTAACAAGTAAATACAGTATACAGATATTAATAAATGTAATTAAATACAAAGTAGGCTAAATAAATTAATAAAAACTGGCAGAAAAATAGTTATTCATAGGAGAGCTACAACTAGCTTTTTGTTCCAGTTGCAATTACTTTATTGCTAAGGTTTCATCCGCTTCACTGATAAAGGTCGATACAATCTCTGGAACTCTGTGTTTATCTATAAATAGTTTTTGATTTTCTTTCACAAACAGAAAATAATGAGTTTTGTTTTAAGAACAAAAGATCTCTGAAACTGCCTATTTCTTAACTTCCAGACCGATGGGCGTAGCGCTGATCGTGGGTGCAGGACAGCTGGGTGCCATCTTGGGAAATATGGGCTTTCTATTGGCTATTAATAACACGTGCGTGTATCTCGTCTCAGCTATGGCCATCGCTATCACTGGTGAGACAAGAAGTTCGACCCAAGAAAATGCATTTTCCGTCCAGTAAAAACTAATTTAATCTAATCTAGAATCTAATCACATCCCTATATGCATAAAATTTCTTTGCCCTAACTTGATATACGTATCACCCATGTAAGTGACATTTAACTTAGCTGTAATGTTGGAATCTGAAGGACAATAAAATTCGTTGGAATGGCTTCCTTCGAAAGGGAAGTACAGTTAGAAGACACGTTAAAAATTTATTACACGTGAAAGAAACCTGTCCTTTAGGTAAAATCAACTGTGACCATTTTCTACCCGATGTTTCCTGTTTTACAGACGTTTCAGGAGACGTGTGAGACAACAATTGTCTTTGATGATAGATTAAGGAAAACTGAAACCAGATTCTAGCATTTTCTACAAGACTGTTACGAGGGTTTTACTTGTATAAAGTGCTAACCTTTATTAACAGTGCTAACTATCTAGGGCTGTGCAAAGAAGCAGCAAGTTGACGTATAGAGAGGCTTTTTATTTACAAAACATGTAGCAAAAACTCTCTAACAGAGTATTTGCATGTAGTGTAGACATAGCTAAATATAACACAGCTGTAATATAATATGATCTATTATTCTGCGTCAAACATGGTTGGATAATTCAACGAGACAATAATAATAATGTTATAGGAGATATGGATAGTCAAGGCATTGTGTATAAAGCCTAGTAATTGTGTATAACGTCTAAAGCTGTTAAGCGACTTCTCTTTATCTTGAGTTATATTGTATAACTTATCAGTGGCGTCTCGTGGCCTAGAATTCGTCCGGGGCTATTTTATTATAGTTTGTCATGCGTGGTACTAAAACTAAAAATTTATTTTTTATTGCTCATAAAATTACATTACCTTTACTTGTATTACACTATTTTACAGCGAGTCCACACCTGTGGAGTAACTGTTAGCGCGTCTGGTCGCGAAACCAGGTGGCCCGGGTCCGATTTCCGGTCGGGAAAAGTTACTTGGTTGAGGTTTTTTCCGAGGTTTTCCCTCAACCCAAAATGAGCAATGCTGGGTAACTTTCGGTGCTGGATCCCGGACTCATTTCACCGGCATTATCATCTTCATCTCATTCAGACGCTAAATAACCTAAGATGTTGATAAAGAGTCGTAAAATAACCTACTAAAAATAAAACTTTACCGCGATACGAACGCGACCGCGACAGAACTGAATGAGTCCCAACTGTCGTCCCTCTCCCGGCGCCTTCATTCGCAATATCTGTGTTATAGGATTTAGCATCTCCGTGCACTGAGCGCTACGCCGAATTAGGAACTACGTCATACTCTCCTCGTAAGGTCTGTATTGGGGATGTAGCATCTCTGGGCTAGAATTTATCTGTCGCTTCTACAACAGAAGACTATAGCATCTCCTCTGCGCAGATGAAGTCCAAACCTTGACTATAAGAGAAGAAGAATTCCTCTATATTTGAGAGTTGTTCGTAAATATCTTAAATAATATATTACGCAAATTTTCATGCGGGGCTGAGCCCCGAAAGCCCCAAAGAACGAGACGCCCATGTAACTTATGTATGGAACGCATAGTCATGATAGCATATACGTGCATTATAAAACCTAAAATCATGCAGGCAGAATATTAAAGAACATTCTATTGTGACATAGAGTAGCACTTGTTACAAAATATATCAACTTATTCCACTGACGGCGAAATTGCTGATGCGATATATTTAGTGGCACTTCCAGTGATTTTAAATTAAGTGCAATTAACTACTTCCAGGTGACAGTAATTCTGAATAACGATGAGAACCAATGTCCACGATTCTATATTTGAATCTACTTAAAATTGGCTGAGTTGATGACTGAAGTAGTTCGTCAAGATCTAATCAGCGATCTTTGCTGCAGAAAGATACACAAATATTTATTTGACTGTGAACCTCAAGAGAGTGACTGGAAATAGATTGCTGGAACATCATAACCAAAGCTCGGAACTTCGGGACTTGTGTCGTGTGCGTGAGTAAGGTTACAGGTGCAACGTACACAAAGCTCACGCTGCAAGTGCTCAGGGACAGTCGTGTGTACTAAGAAAGTGGCCACAACTAATGACAGGAAGACGGACGAAGAAACTATTATGTCGAAGCCAATGACATTCAAGAATTAAAAGTAAACGGTCTGTTTGAGAACATAGAAAATACGTGTTATTTCGAATGGGTATTATAGAAGTTTGAAAATACATTTTGTTTTAAATTTAAGATACAGAATTTCGTGGAGAATTCGGAGGAGATACATTATTTTTTTCGAATGGAGAGTTTATAGTTTGTAAGTTGTGCCACACACTAACTAGAGGCTGGAAACGAAATTCATTGAAAGGCATTGCAGTCCCTCAAATTGTAGAAAAGCCTGTCCATAGCCATGGATCGAAACGTAGAGGGGCTTGCCTAGTAGTGACACACTAATTGAAAATTATTTTCGAGAAAAATTTAGGATATACTTATCTTTCTCAGATACGAGATCAGCTTGCAACTGCTGAAAATCGAACAGAAAACAGTAACAGTGAAAACATTCAGTATTTTAAGTCTGCTACCAAAAAATCTTCGAATGTAGATAGTCATACACTGTAATAAAATGTACACAGCAGAACAGTAAATTTGATATATTTCTCATGTTTATTTTTATTATATATATGCTACGAAATTACGTGTTTCAATCTACCATAATATTATCAATATGTTGTTGCAGCCAGAAACCACTTTTGTAGCAGACCTGACAGTACCTCCGTGCTGGAAGCGGGAGTTTGTTGACATTGAAGTCCGGTCGCTTAGTCACGTGCAAAGACACAAGTCCCCAAGTTCCGAGCTTTGATCATAACTTAAACAAGTAGTTTGCACCTACAGTGAATAGAGTAATATCCAAGACCAGCCATTAGAAACGAACCAACCAGTTGTTTGTACCTGATATACATGCTTCCCTCATTCTTCTGCTACACGCACTATACGGGAGTGTGTTGCCTCTTCTCTCCTCCTCAAGCGGTCCTTATTTTGTTAGGTTTCCAAGCAACTGACACAGGAGAGATTACATGTCAGTTAATATCATAACACCTGACGCGCTATCAAGTTTCTCTTCAAGATTGTTAATGTTCCAGAGCTCATCATATCGGCTGCTCATGGGCAATACGCCAACAAACACACAAGAACGGTTGCCTATTGACAGGCGCAATTTCTTTTCGACTATAAATTTCTTATTTCAATAACCACCTACTAACTTAGAAAACTATTATTATCAGTTAGTGACAACAATTTTGAATCACACGGTACATACTGTGCATTAGTCAATGCAGAGAAATGAACACATGTTACTCATGTAATTATTTTCAATCAATCATTGTAAAAAAAATATAAATTATGTTTTATTTAATGACACTCGCAACTGCCGAGGTTATATCAGCGTCGCCCGTGTGCCGGAATTTTGTCCCGCAGGAGTTCTTTTACATGCCACTAAATCTAGCACACTTAAATGCCGTTCACCTGGGCCGGGATCGAACCTGCAACCTCGGGCACAGAAGGCCAGCGCTATACCGTTTGCGCCACCCAGGGTGACCACTGTATCAATATGTTCAATCACTGTAATTGTAGTATTATAATAATGATCCAATTTACGATAAAAAAAAAAGCAACGAATAAGGCGCACAAAAAAGGTGTAGTGGTTCGAATACGTGTAAAGGATAAGTACCAATATTATGTGTTGTGTTGCCTCAAGTGGAGATGCAACGTCCTTCTCATCCGACGTCACGAAAGTCTCACTTTGTACCCTGCAATGCTGATTAAAAATAAATCCATATATGTAAGGTTAGTACACCGACTGCTCGAACGCATCCGATGGCTGCTTATAACTGCCTGCTCTTTCAATCGTCAAATATGTAACATGAATAGAAAAAATTGTCGTTAGATGGCAGCTCCTACCGGCTAGTGAAGTTGCCTGTGGATATAAGTTACATAGGTCCTATGCTTTATGTTCGTAGTATGTGATTAAAGTATTAGTTTGTTTCGTGACTCTAATAGCTTCTTCTGCCTCTTTGTTAATCCATTATATTCTTTGCTCTTGAAAGAACTGGAAAATCGGAAAACATTTTCTGTGTAGAACTTCCTTACATTGCTAAGTAAAGATTTCATGAATTTATCCACAAGAGTTTCTGACCCAAGTTTCTGATTATTACTATTTCTAACACACTTCAATATGTCATACTGGCACAACGTTCTTTTTCTTTTTCATAGTTCGGAGTAGACATACGGATGAACATAATATATTTGGTGCTGCTACCTACCATTTCAGCGAAATCATTGTTAGAATGATCTTATGAGAAGGCAGTATAAGCAGCCATCAGATGAGTTCAAGTAGGCGGTGAGTTAGGAATATAAAAAATCTCACACATAAACAAGGATGAGTAGGTTTTTAAGTAGATAGAGAGATAGATCGAAGGATAGACAGACAGGCAGGCACAGAGACAGAGAGAGGCAGTTATCGCAGTTCATATTATTTAAGCTCGGGACAAGATGAGTGAGTCTAGATCTGATGTGTTTGTTTTCTATGTTGCAGTTGCTGGATTCCTGGTGCTCCTAAGTGTGCCGGACACCATAGGTATGACTTTGCGCTGATCACGGCGCTAGAGTGATACTGTCTCATTAATATTGTACCGTTCTTCTTGTTATCAGGTCTTAGTTTTTTCTGAACGAATTAAATTTCTTTTCATCATTTCTCTGTTCTGCTACAGATGTATTTACAAATAAATTCCATATACTATTATTTATTTTTGTGACAAACAATACATTTCATCGGACGCAACAATAACATGCTTTTCCAAGGAAACTGAAGACACATTACATTTTAAGTACATCTCATTTCGTTCTGAAATTTGAAGTTTTGTTAAAAATCAACACAAAATGATAAATCCAGTGCTGTCTCTAAACGAGAATTACAAACAAAACAAGATCGCAGTTCGAAGTCAGTTGATATTTCTCAGAGAGCAAGGTGAGCGGCCGAGAATATGAAATGTGCCTTCTATTTTATTACAATTATTATTTCGAAGTAGAAAGATTAATCATAGTCCGTAAGATTGTAAGATGATTTGAAGGTTGTGGAGCTATATCGAAATTAGAAAGACAGAAAAAGCCCTTTCACGATCACTATCGTTGACAGTATCCTTGTCAATAATCAATAATAGAACGCGTCTAGGATCGATAAGGACAGTTCGTTAATATGCCGACAGATTGAAGTATGATGTAAATACGTGTAATGCAGAAAATTTTCAACAATGTGCGTATTCTACTTTATTATATCGGTCATGACGGAATGTATATCGAATACAACGTGTACACTTCAAGGTTTTTTTTTTTTACGTTTTTAAAGGTCGCGCGGCTAAAAGTTTGAGAAACAGTGGATTATATACTTACTTACAAATGACTTTTAAGGAACCCGAAGGTTCATTGCCGCCCTCACATAAGCCCGCCATCAGTCCCTATCCTGTGCAAGATTAATCCAGTCTCTATCATCATATCCCACCTCCCTCAAATCCATTTTAATATTATCCTCCCATCTCGTCTCCCCAAAGGTCTTTTTCCCTCCGGTCTCCCAACTAACACTCTATATGCATTTCTGGATTCGCCCATACGTGCTACATGCCCTGCCCATCGCAAACGTCTGGATTTAATGTTCCTAATTATGTCAGGTGAAGAATACAATGCGTGCAGTTCTGCGTTGTGTAATTTCTCAAAACCTTATTCCTTTGCTGTGGTCGTGCCAGAGAATCAGTCCTCTTCCGAGGCTTATTGTAGGGATTCGTAACAAGCTGTTTTTTACGGTGATGGGTTGTTAGCCCTTCGCCCAACCCCCAAGCTGGAGGACCATCCCTTATCGGCTGTCTACGACTGCTTATTCTATATATTCACAGCTACCCTCCATATCTGGACATACCTCTATTAAAAGATTCTTCATAGTCTTTAAAAAATTGTAATCTGTTCGAAACTTCCAGGACTTTTCTAGTTCGATCCGCTAGCAAGTAAACGTTAACTGTTGTATGCGTGAAGGCTCTCGAAAAAAAAAATTACAATAGTGACTTCTTCAGGCACTTCGCCTGACTTCACGGTTTGACGTTAATATCAGAGATTTTATTAAGTTACTTATCCATCCAAAGTACTTCACTCATGAAAACTATGTAATTGTTCATGTCCTGGGACTTAAAGTACGATTGTTCCTCGCTATACCTGTACTGGCGAAATTCATAGTCTATTAAGCAGATATATGTCATGGATGAAGAGAAAATACAATTAACCTAAAGAGCATGCTCGAATAACGTCTTGGTCGGCAAGTTCCACTGAGAATTTAAACTTGATCCAGTCCGAAAAACAGACGTAGTAACCATTTCACTAAGTGTGAACGAAAGTAGAAAAATAATCCACTTATATATTCCGCCAGTAAATCAGAATTATTAACAACATTATGAGTAATGGGCAGAATATCAAAACGTAGAAAATAAACTTCAATAGGGGGGATATAGCGATGTCAATAACATAACATGCACCAATATAAAATAGAAAAGGTAGGCTAATCATTGTAAACTCTACGAAGGATTACTTTAAAACGAGACATTATTTTAAAGTAAGTTATGTCTTTATAATATCCTTAAATGATTTTACTACTGCAATATTTGGAGACACCTTTATACGTTACTTCAACTTTAGTTTAATATTTTATTCGTCAGAGGCCTCTGTAGTTCTACGATACGTCCTCCTGCAGAAAATATCTGCAGTCTGAATCGAAACACTGACTCACAGGACATGTTCGTAAAGCATGTAATTTGATGAGGTGAAGAACTGTTTGTCGGTAATTTTTAAGTCTAGATTATTTTAAGTGCTGAGTCTACAACATGGGTTCAAACCTTCCGAGGACAATAACGCGATAACATTCAAAACATGGATTCGTTCCGGAGGGAAATAAAGATGTGCATCTCTGGATTTACTATACGCATAAGAACCCTAACCCTGACAGAGCTGCAGGCAAAATAATTTGTCGGCATTTCCTCGCCAGCGTTCAATTTTAGAGTTAAATAAATAACCTGTGCAGTTAAATAAACTACTACTGCTACTGCTACTGCTACTGCTACTGCTGCTGCTGCTGCTGCTAGGCTACTATTAACTCTAATTTTCTTCATTCTTCTATATAGGCTACACTTTTAACATATATATCACTGAACTTTTCAACTTCTTTACTGTGTTAATTTTTTAGGAAATTTCCTGGCTGACTAGTTTTTAAGTGTTGTTCTTCATTATTCAAACCCTTTTCGGACAATGAAGAATAACACTTCGAAATTAGTCAGCCAGATAATTTCCTAAAAATTAACACAGTAAAAAAGTTCAAAAGTTAATCAGTGTCTAATTTTCTTTCTGAATTCGAGCACTTCGACTCCAGTGACAAGCATGGTAACCACAGGAAACCACTAGTCTAGTCCACCTATAAATACATTGATGCGATATTTACTAGGCAATAAAAGTTCTAATAAAAGAGAAAGGTATGTTTTCAATTAAAAGTTAGGGCTATGGAATTTAAGGCGCGACGTCTAGCTTCCAATTGGCCCGAATTTCTATCTAGGCAGGTTCTGTAAGACTTGCGGTTGTTGAGCAAATTTTCTCCAGGTATTTTCTTTACCCTGTTCTTCTAATTTCGTTACTCCATTATTAATCTGGCATAATCTATTCGATCATGGGTCACCTCTGTATAGTTGGTTGTGAGGATGTACACTGAACATCTTGTTTCTCGCGACAGATCACAGCAGAGTGAACCTATGGCTGGAGAAGCTGGACAAGATGAACAGCTGCCCCGAGGAGATGACCATCAGAAACGACTACATATGGTTCCTGCTGCTTATGATGCAGAATCAGCGTCTGACCGTGCCCTTCAACAAGTTGCCCCCTGCCGGCAACTTACGCCATCTTGCACAAGTACTGGTATGGCAATATGACGCTCAGTAATATAGTATTTGAAAAGTACAGACAGAAAACAATCAAAGTCAAAATTCTCTTAAGGGTGACGTCATCATCTGCAGCATATTAGGCTACTGCAAAATTTATTGGTGTTCCTAATAGAAAAGTAGAAAAGAATGACTGCTTCAGTGATGATAATTCTACTTTTCCAGTATTTGGTAAGAAAAACACTAAAGTTTGCAGAAATAATATGATAATAATTCTGTCAACAATCATCAAAGTGTGCGATCAGATCACTTAACTTTATTCAGTCGAAACTTACATATGGGTAGTATAGTCTAGAAAATGACCTACTGAATTCCTTCACAGATATGTCAAATAGTAAAAATAAATTATTTATCATTTTCAATTTATAATAAGTAATATTAGTGGAACAGATGCTTTGTAGGAGCCACATATTATACGAAAAAAAGATCAGCGGATGTAATAGTTCGATTAGCGTTTTTAGTATTCGACATTCGATAAGCATTAAAAGCCACCAAATTAAAAATTAAATAAAAATAATTTAAATAGTTTGTTACTAGATGTGATTTTAGTCAGTTTGTTTTATATTTTTGGTCCAGGGAAAATAAATTTTACTATTACTGCCGTTATTTCCGTTTTGAAGTACAAGTCAACAATATAAAACTGACTGTTAATTTAGAAGTTGGCCACATTTTTTATCGATTGCAACAACAATACATATCGACAGTAACATTCATACCAATCAGCCAATAAGGAGATTGGCCCCTATAATGCATCTGTTCGATATTAATTAATATAATATAAGGGATTACAGAGCTTCACGCTTATTCGATTCCAACAAATATTTCTACATAAATATTTAGGAGGAGGGATTTTATTTTGTATTTTCTGTGGATATGGATATGGATAACGAAAATAAAAACTGGATGCAAGATAACCTACTTGAACAAATACTTGGCATTGCATGTTGTAGCCCAGCAAGGTGTACGAAGACGTGCTGATGGCGTCTAACCAGAATATGGCATGCTTGGATAAACTGCCGGAAGAAGAGGAAAACCCTTCAAAAGAGCACGAGTTGTCTGGAACCCCTATACCCCCATCAAAATTCCTCGACATTCAGCCCAAGCCCAAGAATGGAATGATGTGCTACATGGGGGTGTTCAGCTCACGGCACAACGAATAGACTGAAATCGCACTATTATGAGAAACATTATAATCACTTAACCTACTCTCCCTCAACAGTACATCGAACAGTGTAGCATTGAATAAACTTCCATCAGTGTTTTAGATTCTGATGACTATATGTTCCTCAAGTCATTCGGGGCTTATTTAACACTAGCATGCGAGACAAATTGAAGGGTTCAGAACCATAGTGGGCCAAGCGCCATTTACTAAAACCGTAGAAAACAAGGGTTAAAATGAAGTTATTACTATAATCCAATGGAAACATATAGCAAATAATATAAAGTATACACATTAAAACTAAATGATATGTCAATCTTCATTAAACTATGGTATTCACTTAACTTTAATCCTTGCTTTCTCCGTTTTTAATAAATGGCGCTTGGCCCACTATGGCTCTGAACCCTTCAATTAGCATTAAGGTAAAAAGTGTGTTTTAGGCAAACAGCCGAAGGCTACAGCATCGGCTTCCCAAGAGAAGGTAATTACAGATTCGAGTGTACGGTGAGGAAAAATTAAGAAACTGTGTACCAACTGCGAAGAATACCCGCAGTCAATATGCCACCTTTATCTGATTTTAATGCCTGAAGGGGCAATAGGACTTGAAAGAACTCTGTAATTATAATACATATCACTCGTATAAGAAATCAGCCGGCCGCTGTGAGCTCGAAGTCTAACAAGGGAACCTTCCGAAGTAATCAGATAGAAACCGTATTGATAGGTCATAAGGTGCATCTACACGGTTCAATTTTCTATGCGCGTACGCATGCAATCTTGAAAGAATCAAGTTTAAAACGCGCGTTCAATTAAGATGCATGAAGATTTTGTCTGTACACCAGGAGCGTACGCAAGAGAGTGGGGTTACCGGGTTAGAACCCCATCTTTCAACTTAAAAAATTACATATTTAGATTTAAGTTTTTTATCCATAGTCCTTTTCCCTTCTCTAATTTTTCATTGTCAGAGTAACAAAATCTATATCGACATAAGGCCTAGTCCTCCTACCCCTCCTAGAATATATTCGTCATGCCAGTTTCACTCATCATCCTTGGTGAGTTTCATGTCCCATTATTGTGTTTAATTAAATTTATTTCAATATATTTGAATAGATATGTGTCAGAGGAAGAACAATAATTTGTTTGTATGCATCTGTTAAATAATCTTATTTAGTTGGAAAATTTTTGTTCTATACAAACAGATATAAAATACGTAGGTAAGCCTATGTAGTGTTGACTAAGGGTGAGGGACAGGCCTCTACAGTCTGTAATTGCGTACCAATGATTTACACTTTACAGAGTGTTTCAATAGAAATACTGCTTTCTGTGTATTGGAAAAAGAATTCCATGTGTTGTGATTGCATCAAAATCACCACAGAATTTGACAATTTTATGAATAAAAAAAATGTAGTCGTGCTAATTTTATCTATTTGTGTGGAATGTAGTAAGGAACTATTAGTAGGCCTGTTTCATTTCTACTAACTTAAATATAGTCAATCAGTTGGACCGGAACGCCGTTCCGGAAAATAAAAATATATGCTTGTCGGAAACATGAGGAAGCCAAACTTGGTACCCAGGACGACTCCATTTGGCGATTGCAGAATTGATAAGGTGAGTTTCTGTAAATATTTCTTTCCAACTAATTAATTGAATATAACTAATTCACACAAATGCGTGGGTAACTTAATTATAATATTGGTATTTCATTTTATAGTCGCAGAAATGAGGCAGTGCGCATGATCAGAGTACGAGCGACCTGGTTCACAAGAGAAGGACTAGCTGAGGTAATAAAATTAGTTTTCTTTCGCTGTATGTCTGATCATGCACACTGTGTCCTTTCTGCGACTTATAATAAAGTATCTGTACGACAAGACTTTTTTTTTCTAAAACTGTACGTTGAATTTCCTGTTCATTCATCTTTTTTAATAAGGCAAAAACACATTTTAATTAATGTACAAGTTATTAACAGAAGTTATAGACCCTGGATGAGATGCACTTAGAAGAATAGCAACTGTTGGGCCACTGCATTTCAAATATCCCACCATTTTTGTCGCAACATTGCTCGTTTTGTTAGTCTGTTTTAAGAGGGCAGCACCTATCACACTGTATAATCGATATCTCGCTTATGAGACTTTCACAATAAACTCTCTGGCCTTCATTTCGGAATAAAATGATTGCCGCTAGAGTGCAGGACATATCGCACCATTTCACAGTTCATGGAATGTAGTAATTTTCAGCAATAAATTGCTGAAAGTAGAGCTTAAAGTCTTAAACGTATGTTATATCTTTATGAACGCACATATATTCTGGAACTTGGGAATTACAGACAATGCGAAATAGTACCGGCACAGTCTATTGTTCCTAGCACCCTTACAACTCAAGCTTAGTGACTGTATATACTATATAGACTGTGGTATAAGTATAGAGTCTTTAAGAATTTGTAGACAAATGCTTTCTATATCATGCTACAGTATACCTAGAGATTTCAAATAATTAATAGTATATTTAAAACAACTTCCTCGAACTCCGAAAAGAAGACCTTATGAAGTTATGAATCTTATGAGGTTTATTTAAACTGTTATTTTCAGTGGGCTTAGCCTACGTACATTTACATACTACAGTACATTAGAAACATGGAAAAAATATCATTGAATACAGCAATCACACTCTATCAGCATTGAGAAAATAACCAACTCCGCATGATTTTAGTTCACGATTCATTGTGAAATTTCCGATGAGTCGAATACTATTTTCAATATCCTTATTTATTAATAATACAGCCAATATGACTTATCATATAATATTGTAATTAACATTTTACGTCACGCTATTTACATTACATTAAAATAGTAGTTAACGTTTTCGCTAGTTCGGCATTTTCAGACTACAAAAAACGTAGCTATAACGTGAGTACATATTAAACGTACGGTGTCACATAAGTATAATGTAATAGTCTTTGAACTCCAGGATATGGTCGACGAATGCCTTCTTGGACTCTGTTAGTCTTCCGAAAGAAAATTACATTTTTGAGATGGAGGCGCCTATAATGAGAAATTCACTTCTCCTGATGATAGGATGACAGGCAAGAATTATAACTAGCAGAGTTTAATTTTTAAGTGGGCCAAAAATGACCAATCAATTGTGTCTGATGATTCTGTACCTACTTGCCTGTGTAACTTCGAGACAGGGCTTTCATCTTTATTTATTTCCAAATGAATCTATGCTACGAAATTGTATTGCTTTCGGCTGTTTTTCAAAGCATTTAATGGTGAAACTCGACTACGGAAAATAAATAGCAAATACGTCAAAAATTGAATTCACTTTGAACTCTGAAAAATATTTTAATGGCTTATAGTATCTCCTCCGTGTGACAATATAAATAGCTTATAACGAGGAGACTGCATTCTTCAAAGATGTTGCATTGAATAAGAAATAACTCTGATTCTGTCTTTCCTCCAAGGAAATATAAAAGGAAATAAAAATTATGCAAAGCAATGAGTCGTTTCTGGACAAAAGCTGAAGAATGACACATGATACAAACTGATAAAATTAGAAAGGAATTTCAAATATCTATTAATATGGCGTGTAAGGTTCAGCCGTTTATTAAATCATTATTTTAACCATACATATCATCCATATTTGGCGGGATAATGATTTAACAATGAAAGAACATAAGCGAAATGACAGGAAAAACAGAAGCACGGTACTCAAAACAATTTACGCAATTCTTACTGGCTCCTTTTATGTACTAAGTTAGGACTAACGGGAACGAGCTGAGGCTCACATTATTTAGATAACTACGACCAGAATACTGTACTTCTTAGAATTAAGAACTAAACCACAAACAATCATAGTTAATTTCAATTCGTTTCACGAAAAGTTACATTATGTACTATTTATATTATTACATTCCTATAAATACACTGCCGAGCAAAAAAAACGCAACACTTGAATAAATTTGAAATATCACACCATAATACAAATTACAACATTACTGTGTGCTTCTATGGACCTCTTTGTGTTAGGCAAGTGTTAATTCATGTTTTGGGAAGAAAAGTTTACCCATTGGGTGGTTTGTGACATCATCTTTGCCACTTCCTGTCCCTTAGTCTATATTTATTGCTGTGACATTAAAATTTACAATCCTAAACACAAGCAGCTAAAACAAATTTACAACATTTTTGTTTTCTTTTTTTGCTTATAATGGAATTCTGTGATATTGAACTTAGTTTTAAACAACGTTTAAGAGATTTAAGATGCCGTTAAAACCCATGAAAGCTGCTAGAGCAGTGGCGTTGGTAGAGGATGGCCGCATCTTACGTTATGTGGCTCAGGTGTCGCATACAACTCCGTTGACGGTTTCACGTACAGTGCAGAGGTACAGGGAACTTTTTTCATATTCTCAAAGACCGGGATATGGTAAGATAAGATGAACTTCTT
The DNA here is from genome assembly GCF_040183065.1 of Periplaneta americana. NCBI lineage: Eukaryota > Metazoa > Arthropoda > Insecta > Blattodea > Blattidae > Periplaneta > Periplaneta americana. The sequence continues at coordinate 54,624,525 of NC_091131.1, read as the reverse complement.
GCAATAGATGACCAGTTCTTGCTCCTTCAAGTACTGCGTAACCGCCGCAACACTGCGGGCTAAGCCAGAAATCGACTAGAATAAGTGCGAGATGTGAATGTCAGTGAGTGGACTGTGAGGAGGAGGTTACATGATGCTGGCCTGATATCCAGAAGACCTGCTCCTGGCTCAGAACTTACAAGACAACATCGTCAAACTCGCTTACAGTTTGCAAAGGAAGATCAGGAATGGGCTGAGGAACAGTGGAGAACACTTTTGTTCTCAGATGAGTCCAGATTCTCCCTCAGATCCCCAGATGGAAGAGAAAGAGTGTGGAGTACTGGAGAAAGGTATTCTCCATGCAAATTTTCGTCAAGGACAGCATTTCATAGCCGTTCATGATGGTGTGGGCAGGCATCAGTTTTACTCTACGAATGGACCTTGTCTTTGTGGAGGGTGAGTTTCTTACTGCCCATCGCTACATAAAAGAAATCCTTGGGAAACATGTTCTTCCTTTTGCATCATTTATTGGTGACAATTTCGTGCTCTTGGAAGACAATACACGTCCTCGTGTGGCGCGATATGTCCTCCAGTACCTCAATGAAGTAGGGATCCAACTCATGCAATGGCCATCACGCAGTCCGGATCTTAACCCAATTGATCATCTGTGGGATATTTTAGGTAGGAATGTGTGTCACCATGGTCCAGATACTCTTCAAGAGCTCCGGGGTCATGTATACAACACCTGAGTCACATAACGTAAGCTGTGGTCATCCTCTACCAACGCGACTACTCTAGCGGTGTACTCGGGGCTTAAAGGCATCTTAACTCTCGTAAATATTGTTTAAAACTGAGTTCATTATCACAGAATACCATTATAAGCATAAAAAGAAAACAATACTGTTTTAGCTTTGTTTTGGCTGCTTGTGTTCAGGGTTGTAAATTTTACTGGCACTGCAATAATATAGAGTAAGTTAATGGACTGGAAGTGGCAAAGAGGGTGTCACAAACTACCCAATGGGTATACTTTCCTTCCAAAACATGAATTAATACTTGCCTAAGATAAACAGGTCCGTAGAAGCACACAGTAATGTTATAATTTGTATTATAGTTTGATATTTCATATTTATTCAAGTGTTGCGTTTTTTTTTTGCTCGGCAGTGTATTTCTAAATGTTAAAAACGAAAAATGTAAATAAAAGATTTAGTGAATAATCATAAAGAATTTTATTATAAGATTGATGTTAAGTCATCTGACTTATTTTTCATTTGCATTACCCAATAGTTAAGACGCTTGTTATTCATTGGCCACTGAATGATAATATGCCAATACTACAAAATAATAAACATATGTATTAAGGAAAAAATGGATTATCATACACGCCTCATATACAATGAATTTAATGTACTGAATATTAGGCAAATATACATATACACCCTATTAAAATACTACCACAAAAATAACTATTATGACTATGGTAACAGTACAAGAAAACACATTATATCATGTCCTTTGTTTGAACCCAAATGCAATTCTGAAGCAGGACTAAAGCATGCCTCAAATTTCGGCGCGAGATTGTATAATAATTTCATTAAAAACATTAAAAATTAGCATCTCCCAATAATAAATTATTTAAAAAGCAACCACTTCAACTGATTTTAAATACTGATTAGTATTCTAGTTAAATGAAATTTTTGAAAAAAAAAAATGTTATGAATGTTTCAAAATTCAGTAAATCAAATAGAACTATAATATCATCTATGTATATAATATATTACTTCATTATATTATTGCATAATATTTTATATTATTTTACAATTGAGGACATCACCCGAATAAAGGCGTATACCCTTATACGCCCGTTTTCCGACGATCAAGGGATTAGATAGTTGAATGCGTATAGTACACTGTAGTAAATTTTCGTAAGTCTAGCTTCAATACTTAACAAAATATTACACGTTTACGTTGAACAAGTGAACGCAACTACTACAGCGGCAGTCACATGCTGTGCAAGCCATACTGTAGTAGGCTGGTATTCGATGTTTAGGCCTACTTCAGGTTGTCAGTTGCAGCAGTGAATCATGACCGAAAATATGGGAGAAAAGAAGGTTGTGAAGAAAACTAAATGGAAAACTGAAGAAAGGAAAATAAACAGAAACAGTGGCAAGTCATACACAACTTGTACAGGCAAGGAAATGGAAGAGAAGTCATTTACAATGGTAAGAAGATGATGTATGAAATTGTGTACACATGAAATTTCAAAGGACGATCAACTCTCTATTTTCAAACGCTTTTGGGACATGGATTCGAAATTAGAACAGTATCATTTTATTACTTCTTGTCTTGAAAGAGTGAATCTAAAAACTAAGAAACTTCAGTCATTCAGGAATAGGGATAATTTGTGGAAATAGGCCTATAGTGTTTTCTATAATGGGGGTAAAAATCAATGTGTGTCTAAACTTTCTATTGACTCTATTGCAAATGTTAGAGAAATGATTAACAACAGTTCAGAATAAACTGGTTTCAGGTGACATCCTCAATGACAAATCGCCCTCATTCAATCATGATGCAAAAGTATAAACAATTTCAATACAGTATATCAGGGCTATTTTCAGCTTGAATTTCATACTCGGCGAAATTTGTTCCTTTCAACATTTGGAAGACGGAAATAGAAGTGTCGCAGCTGAAACTTTTGAGTCCAACACAAATGAACCCAGTGCCTTTGAAACCCTCCAAGGCGAAGAACTTAAGAGAAATGTTACAGTTTTTAGATGAAGATGGCCAAAGTTGTCTGAACTCAATTCTGAATAAAGCCGGGTCATCATCACGCAATGGTGAAGATGACGCTAACAACAATAGATGATGCACAAAGAAGAAAAGAACATAATATAAGAACAAGAAAACCATAAACTGAAAATGTAATGTTATTTTGTAGGCCTACTTGCGTAATTATTCAATATTTTATTTAATATGTTATAGTAAATGTATACTATTTTATTTTGTTGAATTTATTTTATTTTACTTTATAAGACAATATTATTAATAAAGTACGAGATGTTCTCATACATAATTAATTTTCGTCCAAAGTAAGACACCTAGAACATCAGAATAATTAAAAACACTACTAAAATATATTGTCGTCGGAAAAGGGCGTATACAGAGTTCCATATTATATTTATTTACTAATAGCAGAACATACTACTTGTTGTTATGTTTCAATAATTTTGTTTTAAATATCCTCCAAACTATTTAACAGTAATTAATAATTTTTTTCGACGTAACTATGATGAACCTGACAGCTTACAAACATAGAAATTAGTTTATATCAGAACTACATTTTGCTGTATACGCCCTTATTCGGGTGACGTCCTCCATTGTATTATTTAATACTTTATCATTTTATTTTATTGTTGTTTAAAGGGGCCATCGCCCCTTGTACTTTCCAGTTAACAAATCTTCTGTGTTTTACCTGATATAATTTCATAGTATTTCTTATATTATTATTTCTTGTATTATTATTTTGATATTCATCACTTTACTTTTGCTTACATATTTGATTACTTAAATTAAACACTTAAATAATTATTTTAGTGTAGGCTTAAACTTGTAACTTAGAGAGCATGATGAAAATTGTTCAGATTGTCAATTAATATAGATGAATACAATATAATATTTGTTACTCAGTCAAATGACAAATAAATGTAAAATAATGACTTATATTATATTATGAAGTATACCTCTTCATAGAACATCTTGCTATTCATCATCTTTTACAGTATCCACCTCGCGTCAATGGAATTCCTTGTCACAAACTATTAGGGGCTGCAAGACAACAAACACCTTTAAGAACAGCTTAAAAGATAACCTTATTAGCATTTCACTCCAATCATACTGATTTAAACTATCACTGACTACATTGTTACTTCTTTCTTTAGACATCATCCTGATAGTGCTGTATTTTCAAAATTGTCTCATAATAATCTCTTTCTATTATCTAATACGATTTGAAATATATTAACATTCTATGTATTTTAGCTTAATTCTGCTACACAGTTTGTATATCAGTGTTTAATTAACAGTTCATAGTATTTTGTTGTTTAATTCGTAAATAACTCTTGTATACATGTAACTCTCATCTAAATCAAATTGTTGAATTCTTTGTAAGTTCATGCATATGTATATACTCTTTTTGCTGGTTGAGTGGAAGAGAAGGCCTTACGGCCTTAACTTTGCCAGCTAAATAAATCATTATTATTATTATTATTATTATTATTATTATTATTATTATTATTATTATATGGTCATTAAGTTTTATACATTATGTGTAATTTATGTGTATAAAACGTAATGACCATATAATATATCATTATTTTACATTGATTTGTCATTTGACTGAGTAACAAATATTATATTGTATTCATCTATATTAAACTTGTAATATTACTTTTAATTATTTAATGTAAACTTCACTCCCTGCCACAAGCTTCTGCTTCATCGAAAGTGCCAACCAAACGTGTACCATTATTATCGTTCAAATAAAATTATTATTATTATTACTATTATTGTTATTGTTATTATTATTATTATTATTATTATTATTATTATTATTATTATTATTGGACGGTTTCACAGAGATAAAAGTCGGATTGTTAATTTTCAATGAACCTGAACAGATCTGAGTCTCAGTCCAGCAGTACAGGATGATGATGATGATGATGATGATGGTGGTGGTGGTGGTGGTGGTGGTGGTGGCAATGGTAGTAACAATGACGATGATGGTGATGGCTCCGATGCTAGAAGAACATGCCCATTCTTGTAACCAAGGAAATTATTACAAACGACTGTTTCTCTACACCATTATGAACAGTGCTGCCTCAGACGGTATCAGAAGAACGACACGTACTATTCCTTTGTATCAATAGTACGTAGTCATTTGTCGTTCCTTCATAACACTGCAAGACATATTATTGTAACATTCAAACAGCTGTGTCTGCACATCCATTGAAAACTGGGCATATTTATATGGTATGAACTTTTTACTCCGAATAGTCCAAACTACCATCTCGCTTAAAATATTTGCTATTCCTCCTGAATTGCCCTCTATATCAACAAAAATTAGTTCGATTGCAATTTTTGAAAATAATAAATTGTTTAACTAGGGTCCTGTGAAATGTTTGATTTTCCGCCTGTATAATAGACAACCCAACAAACCCTTCACTTCATTGAGGCAGTAATACAAGAGGCAATTAATAAGTTTCCTAACTGCCCTAAATGTAGGCAATACATAGAACATAGGAAACGGAGTAGTTATCTAGAACCAGGGAAACGCCTGGAATATATATTAAATGCATCACTTGAAAGGCAGGAAAGAAGACTAGCCATAAGGCGTACATGGAGAGATTCCAGTAAAAATCGCAATAGGTGCTTGAAATGTTCTTAAAGACAATCTAACGCTGTTTGATAGACTGACCCAAGAGGCATGGAAGCAATGATATTCAGTGACACGCGCATGGATGTTTAATAAATACAAGTGCAGTTCGGAAATATATTGATTGCATTTTGTACCTGCAGTTTGTCATGCATACTCATGTGACTGCTAATCGCGCATCGCTTGTGTCCCATTCCGATGGTTTTCAGCTCAATTTAAAGTAAGCTGTCTTGGAGGGTAATTCCACTAATTACGCATTCGTGGAGCTTGATCATATACATTTGCATTACGGTAAAGCTCGAGGTAATGCTGCTACAGATCGTCGGTAACGAAGAAAGATACCAAAACAGACTACAGTATTCTAGAGTTCTCATTCGTCCTGGCTTTCCGGAACAGTATCTATTTTCTTTTAAAAGTCCTGTTGCCTCAAAATTCCCATATTTCCAATATCTGCAACAGTGATTTTCACAAGTTCGTCGTACGTTGCAATGATGTTAGTGGTTGTCACCTGGAATATTTATTATGAATGTGGAAGGAAAAAAATATTTCTCATACTTAAATAACTCTTTTTTCATTTCCGACGTCATATTTTGTTATTAGCAATGATATAACATAATTTATTATTATTATTATTACTGTTATTATTATTATTATTATTATTATTATTATTATTATTATTATTAGCACTAATTATTTCCACCTATTAATAGAACCACCTCGTTTCATATGTAAAAATAAATTATCAAAATCACTACAAAACAAGTTGAAAAACAATATAAATTCCTTATAAAAGAAATGTTAACTCGTTGAAAACTATATTGATTTAATTATTAACCTAATATAAACTAATCTAACTTAACGTACCCTGAACTAACCCGAACTAACTTAACCTACGTACACAAAATATTTCACCCACTCTTCTCGGAAAACACAGAGACGTTTACATAGTTTATCACCAGAGCTATCATATCTTATCATACTTGAGGGTACGGTATTTTACAAGTCTTTCTTGTTGTTCTCGTTGATATCTTTATCTATCGTAGAAGTGGTCGTATAAGTTTTTATTTTTTTTCCACTTTTCCGCCGAGAACAATGAATGTCGCATCAAGTGGAACAAAGTGGACATAATACTGAATGGCGCCAAACAAGTCAAAGTGCATAAGATGAGCACAAAAAATAGATGATTCATAAAGTATTCTGTAGTCTGTGATCAAACCTGCCCTAACTTCAAGTATGATCATTGCTCCCGTCACTCTGTTCACACATCAACGAGAATTAAATTTCTGCCTTGAACATGCGTACTAGAGTCATTTCTCCGTTTCGTCACGTATTAGAAGCATATCTGTATGAGACCGTTCGGAAATATCTTTCAATTCAAACTAAATCCAACAATATGATAGGAATGAAAATCAGCTGTATATGTCTAATTTGTCATGAAATCGGGACATTTTGATGCGTGTGTAAATTATTTCGGGACGAGTGGCAGTTGGCAAGCCTATAGTATATTGAATGTGCTATAATAGTAGTAAAGTGTTACTTAATAGTACATTATGCAACGAGCCTATAATGATAGTAATTAAGACGCGAGGATGTTTATGGGACGAGCGCAAGCGAGTTTCATAATTTTCATAAAAGGCGTCTTAATTACCATTATAGGCAAGTTTCATACGACTTTTTATGATCGACCATATTTCTAACTTGAAATTATTCATAAGTATTCATGTTATTCTTATGTGACTGGGGAGCGAACTGACCTTGTGCAATCTCGTAAATTGTGAGATGTGCGCAGACGCGAAAGTATTGATTTTTTCCGGGCAACGAATGTCGACGACCTTGATATAATCTAGAGAGTAAGATAAACGTTAAACTTATATAACCTTGAAATTGAATTTGACATTGAAAAACGAGATGACAAATTGAATTTATTTGAATATTATTTACAATTAACGCTAATTATTATAGTAACAGAACATAACCTTCTGCGACAGCATTGGATTTCCAGCCTGCGTGACGTTTTGCTAGTTGTCTTTCGATTGCATATCCGAGAATAATCGAAAACCTGAACTTTAATGAATAGGTGTACTTTAATGATATGCATTAAAGGACTGCTACCAGGTGTATAATTACTACATTTCGGCATGGTCGAGCATAAACAATATTGTGATGAAAGGAAGTTGTAGAAATAAGGGAGCACTACAAAACTAAATAAAAGAAAGAAACAGAAGTATTCCGACAAAGTCCGTCCCTTGGTCGCTTTGATCAATACAAATATCACATTGCATTCCGGGAATTGGGCGCAGAACTCGGAGGTGAGAATTTTTAAGCTAACTTACTGAATACTCTGGTATGCACGAGAATGCAATACGAACTTTATGTGAATAGTTAATGTAATCTGCCAATGTTATCTGCATTGTTGAGTCAGGCATCGGATCACGCCTGGGAAGCGTGCTAAATGAAGCGTATAATCGCGTGCGGCCGATCACTCATTCCTCGAAGAGTGGCGTCAGCAGGAAGCGGCCTGGAATTCACTGTCGTGTGAAATCAAAGCTTCAATTACATGTTAAATGTTTGATATGAGACGTGCCCCTTCAGGAAGAGTGAAGAAAGCAACAGCCATGATGGCCGTATGGGCAAGAAGTCCCACTGCTTATAAATAAGAATAGTGAAGTTCTATAACAGTCTTCTATACCTTATTTATACCCATTCAGACTTACAAACTCATAATACTAACTAGCACAACAAAATGTTATCTATCACGCAGTAAATTCCTAACTAGTGTGAAATTGATTATTGAGATTGTCTTGTAACAAAAAGCACATGTAAAAACAGACACCTGAAACTGAGAAAAAACAGTTAAATTTCAACGTTGAACATTTTTAACGAGTCTATTAGACACGCCTGTATTTACTTACTTACAAATGGCTTTTAAGGAACCAGGAGGTTCATTGTCTCCCTCACATAAGCCCGCCATCGGTCCCTATCCATAATTTCTTTGAAAATTATCAGTCATTTTAAAACAATTTTTAAACTAAATATTGATCATTGTCTGTAGAAACAGTCAATTTCTTTCGGTGTCGCACACGTAACGCCAATGGTGGATTGCTTTAAATCTAATATAATTGAAAAATATTTCTTGAAAACTGGGAGGGGGCTTCAGCCTATTGAAACCACCGCCTACGTCACTGAGGGAGATTCCAATTAAATTTGATTGGGGATATAACCATGTATACGTACACGTGTGCACAAGCACACACAATGCAATATTGTTTACAACAACAAAATTAACAAAACTGAACAAATGGTTGCCACTTCGTAGGCAGGTAGTTTTGACGCAGTCTGGCACATTCGTCAGTAATATTGTTTGCCACCTTGTTTAATACGTATACTCTGCCAGTCACTTGACCACGCCGAAGTATTAGGAGTCACTGACAGTGTTAGAAGAAGAGTACAGGTGTGTGCTGCTCAGAATGGCTGATAGCTTGAAAATTTATAAAAAAATTAATGGAACTGTCAAGCCTTTCAGTAACTGTCAACATTAATTGTCTTGTTTACATTTTCGTCTTGTAATATTTCTCAATATTGATGACATTGTCTTTTTGTACGTTTTGTCATTGAAAGAGTAGGAATTGATCAAAACGTTTCCTATGAAAGTTGTTTGTTTTGAAAAGCTCTATCAAATGGTACCTTATTTGACCCGACTCCCATTTGAAATTTTGAAATGATACGCCACTGACCCTACTTCCTGTTAAGACTGATTGATGAAATCAAGCCAAGTGAAAGTTCGCATGTGGTTTAGTCATAAATATTTTTGTCTCAAAAATGTTCATGCACTAGTTTCCGAAATAAATGACTTACAGGTGGTCTGAATCACTCTGTATATTATTCTGTTTAACGCTTGTTAAGATTAGTTGAAATTTATTCATAGGAAGGTTTAGTAATGTTAGTTATGTCTTCGATTCTTCGAATGGGCTGCTGTGTAAGGGATATAATAAATAACTTTATGATTAAGATATTATAAGAAGTACACGAATTGGAAAAGGCTGTAGAAATACGAATAAAAGTTCAAATAATATGTTAGAGCAGATGACAGTGTAGTAAAGAGTAAGAATGTGAATCATCTAATAACCAAGTGCAAATGGTAAAACAGCTTCACGGTAGAAAATGAAGAAGCTATCCTCTCAAGTCAGTGCCATCTAAAACTTAAGCCAGATTATTGTACTTGGGTACAGCGCTCAAAGAAATTGCTGCATAATATTTTATTGCAAACTTACAAAGAAATGTACAAATTTATTTTTGTGCCCAAAAATATTGCATATTTCTTCATAAATTTTCAATAAATTAATATGAAACTATTTTTTAGTAAAATATACATATCGTATAATTCATAAGTTCGCAATAAAATTTGTTTGAGCACTGTATAAATTGTCTTTAATAAAAGTAGTTTTCAGAATCATAGATTTAAGCAAGTTGAAACAAACAGAAGAAAAAACCTAAGGTACTGAAACATTGTTTTTGCTGTTTTTACAGTTTCTTCTATTGCTGTTTTGGGCAAAGTACATGCAGTAAATTAAAATTTATCTTTATAATGATTTTATTGCAAAATATTTGTCAATTGGACAAGCATTACGACGTATGAGGGAGAGTTCATAACATGCTAGTTTGGAATTCATGATCAAAAACACTTTATTGACTTCCTTGGGGTAGTCACAAATAAAATGATCCACTCATGCCTGTATACATAATAAAGTCTACAGAGTAGTGGATAAATATGAAGTTTCAGAAACTCTGAAGTTTTTGTTGTGAAACAATATATGATTATGGATTAAAAGACAAAGTTTTCGAAGATAAGAAGTCTTCAAACAGAAAGAAAAATGGAAGGTCACCTCGTAAAATAAAAAAGTATAGATTGAATATTATAATCCAAGCAAGAGGTGGATTAATAACTGAAATATTTAATATGTTAGGTTAACTCAAAGGCCATTAAACATAAACTTACAACATTTTCACGGTTAATCTTAACCTTAACCTTGGGTAACAGCGTAAATGTTGAACCGCAGAAAGGCTAAGCTACAAAAAGTATTCTTATAAAACAGCAGCGCTCCTGTCAATATACATGCAACCATATTACTATGCCCTTTCTATTCATTAATAGAAAATTTTTAGTTAAATCGGACATACCCTAAGTCCCCAGTGATATGTCTGGTGTAATAGCAAGTCCATAATCATCATGAGACGGAGAAAATAATGGGTCAAAAGGTTGTAATGATGTCACATTATTTCATAAAATATTAAATAAAAACAATATATACACGCAAACGTGGCAACGATATTAAGAATAAAAAGTATTGTGTTTAAATAACTATAGTGCTCTTAAGAGTTTCATATATTTTTTTCCAGGCTGTCCACTTCGGTTCATAATGTTTCGCCTTTATCTGTAAATTTCGAAGTTTCAACTAGCTGTTATCTTTAACACAGCATTGTGCAGTCGACCTTGAGAGGATAAGAGTGTTTGTTGTTCTTACACGTTCCATAACAGTGCAGCTGTTATGAAATGTTCGTAAAAGAAATGAAATATGTATACGTTCTTGGGTAATAGGCTAATGGGAATCAGTTCTCTCACATTTTTACTCTACAAATTCTTATAACGGAAAGCAGAAAAAAGGAAAACATGGATCTTGAGCAAGGAAAATAAACAACTGGCAAAACATTTCCACAACCCAGATATTTTCTGCCCAACGAACTCACAATTTTATGACATAAGGTGTATCAGTAGCCTAATCTGCAGCAAATAGGACTACGACGTATTTACCGGCCTTTGAGGACAATAAAAAATATACAATTTTTGTAATGACCCAATAAAATACTAGGCATGAGCACCATCCGAACTTTATTGATGTCTTATTTTATTTGGTGTGTTACAATAATAATAATAATAATAATAATAATAATAATAATAATAATAATAATTGTTACTGTAACTTGTTTTTAATCATAATTATGGTACTCTGGTTGATAAAAATTAATGCAATGTTTATTTTAATTCTGAATTTTTCTGTATTTCCTTCATTATTATGCAGTTTTATTTTGCAATAAAAAGTTTGTAATTTTTATAACTTACTCTTCAGTTTGATTTTCGGTGTATTATAATTTTCAGTATAATACTTGTCGGATATATTTGCAACAAAGTGGGCTACATAATTATTGAATCCTGATTTTCAGAAACCCTACAAGTCACATTTTTTCTCAAATTTAATTTTTCATTTAGTTGTAGTATTCATAAATAGGCCTTTCAAGCGATGTAGAAACACCACATATCCAATGCTCAGTGCATATTTTGCTGTGGCAATAAGGTGAAGTGAATTAAAGGATCACACGTGAGATTTTTTAGAAACCAAAAAATTATTCAGTTTATTTTCCTTTGCCTTTTTATTGGTTTAATGAAACTTGAGAAATTAAATATACAAATCATATAATTTTCCATTTTTTATGTTTGCGTACTTTTTTCAGTTTATTGGCTGAAGTAGGCCTATACATTGAAAATGGTTTAGAATATAAAAAAATGATTCTTCTCCGTCTTCTTCCTCTACAAATTGTTTTAAAGCAATAAAATAATTGTTATCGGTTATGAATTGAAGGGTTCAGAACCATAGTGGGCCAAGCGCCACTTATTAAAAACGGAGAAAGCAAGGGTTAAATTTAAGAGAATACCATAGTTTAATGAAGATTTAGTTTTAATGTGTATACTTTATATTACCTGCTACATGTTTCCATTGAATTATGGTAATAACTTCATTTTAACCCTTATTTTCTACGGTTTTAGTAAATGGCGCTTGGCTCACTATGGTTCTGAACCCTTCAATTATAACAAGAGTTAGTTGATAAACAACAAATACATGCCGGTATAACATACGAGTATAACAACTGAAAGACATTCTGAATCTGTAAGAAATAAACGTCTTTGATTTGAAACCGTCAGATGATCTAAGAAAGACGGGCAGAAGCAGTGATAATGAAACAATACGGCAGAAGAAACTGAAATGCTTGGAAAAATTCTCCTTCAATACATTCGGTTTGTCTACTACAACTAGGGTTGCCGTAAGTCCGTATTTTGTACGGACATATCGTATTTTGATTTCCTTGTCCGTGTCCATACCGTACTTAGAAGAAATGTGGAAATGTCCGTCTTTTCTGTTTTGAGTAATACATTTTCATTTTATTTTATTTATATTTTTTATCTAACTGAACACGATTTAGTATAGAAAAAGATCTACATTCCATAATCCCATAGAGCATTTAAGATCTAATTGTTATTAAGATATTTCCGTATTTTGAAGGTATGTCCTGTCTGTACCGTATTGTAATAATAATAATAATAATAATAATAATAATAATAATAATAATAATAATAATAATATATTATTATTATCGCTACATACGTCATTAATAACGTGTCCAAATTTTAGTTTCCCAAATTATACCCATAGTAACGCTAACTACAACTATCACAAGCAGGAATCGAACCTCGAAAACTTCAGCTGATAGAGATACATTTGCGGCATAACATGAGTTGTGATCTGGTAGAAAATGGTGCATTTTTTATTTCCTTAAACTTTGGGACGTCACGAGTGACTCACTAATTTCCGACTACAATGAAATCGGTTTCTTGCCACCTGCCGCTCTTGCGATAAGTCCGATGACTCTGCTTGCACTCGTGTTGCACGTGATAGCCGTGTGAACTGCTTCAGAAATAACCGAAACCAGAGCCCGCAGACTTGTCGCAAGTGCAGTGGGAAATTCTCGTTTCCGAGAACTGCGAAATTACGTCTTGCGGTGCCTCAGTTCTGCATAGGAATGTGCAAAAAATCGAGCGAATGCACAAAACTGTACAGTTCGGCTCACTGTATCTAGCGGATCGCGGATTCCTCATGCCCGAAGACAGGGCCGGATTTCGGTATAGTGCCGCCCCTAGGCAGTATTAAAATTTGCCGCCCCCAACTCCCACAAACAGTTCATGAGCAGCTATTATACAGGTCATATTTAGTTTAAATTAGTTTTAAATGAAATGTTATAATCCAGAAAACAATAAATTACTGAAATCAAAATACATGCAACTTACTTGTGAATTATGAAGATTTCCTTTGAACTTTCTTCACAGAGAAAGCATTGATGATACCATCAAAGTCGATATGACGAAGCACATCAGACTCGATGCAAAGAAACATAGTATTCGAACTTATTCATTGTTGAAACAAAATTGATGGCTGTGGTTTATTTTTAAGCATTGGTTTTGTTGATTGTATAATTTTATTATTATGGATATTTCGTACTTCTATAGGAAGTATAAAGTAAATTGAAAAATAAACTCTAATTCTTCCTGGAATAAATCTTTCATATCGAATTACTGTTTATAGTGCACATGCTGGAAAGTGATTAAATAGTATTGTTGATGATATACAAACTCGTATATTGGAAATATAACTGAGAATTGTGGTTACTATTCATAGGGATAAATAATAAACACACGTCCAATTTGAATTTCAACAATGGATTTTTGTTTATACAAGCACTTAAATTAAAGCAGTTTCATAGTATAATAACGTGATACCGGTATAAAAATATTTATGCAGCTGCACACTTTTCTTTTACTCTCGCCGAGACCGCGACACTGCGATACAAAACAATATCCTACTTCCACAATATGTTCAAAAACAAACTTAAGAAAAGATTTACTGGTACCAACAAGTGTTTTGAAAACAAATTTCATTGTAAAATGAAAATAAAAAAAAATAAAGAAAGAACAAAGGAAGAGAGAGAGAGAGAGAGAAAATTCCGCCCCCTGGAATTTGCCGCCTTAGGCAACCCACTTGAGGTATGTGGATATAAAGAGAAGAATTGGCCCGAGTTCTGGTATAGTTCCTGAATAGTTCAGTGATAGAGCGTTGGCGCGCTTAGCCAAACGCCCGGGTTCGATACCCGATCTCGGCACGATTTGTCCCTTGCAAATTGTTCAAGTCAGCTTTACAAGAAGCTAACAGTAAGCCTGGAAGCCACATTTGCATTTGATCATAGTGTTCTGCCCAAGGGCAGGTTTCATCCCTTCGCAGTCTTTCAATGAAATGGACGGTTTTCTTCCAAATTAAATAAAAAGATTAACACGTATCGTTGTTTCCTGCCATTAGGAAGTCTGGCAATCCTACTGCAGTGACTAAGGGACGGAATGCTGCTGTGCGTGTGTGTTTTCGTACATAAGCCGGTGACGCGCTGTTGCCAAACTATGCAAACTTTCAGCCTAATTTTCTAATTAACCATGCACTTAATTAAAAACACGCGTAATAGTTCTTTGTTTATTTTAACGTATTCTATTATCCCCTTCAATCTGCACAGTTACATCACTTTCACCTTGTGTACGCGCAGGGCATACTCTCCGAAAGTTCACTCATATGTGGCATTATATTGAGTTAAAAAGTAGGTCTGTAGAAGAATAATACTACTCGTATACAGGGTGTTTCAGAAATACTTTGATAAACCTTGGGGGCATGTTCCTCACACCAAAACAAGAAAAAAAAGTTCATATAAACATATGTCCGAAAATCCTTAGTTTTTTAGTTATTAATGAAAGAACATAATGAAACATCTGATAGATATTGTCAGCTTGGTAGCAAGTGATGCAACGTGATGCGATCCACGAGGCGAACGAGAATTTTCGTAGTTTTTCCTCAATTCGTATCTTGTGACCTTAAAATAGGACATGAACATTACACCCACATCCTTCCTATTATTTAATCACCTCATCTGACGCCACATAACCGCAGTAGTTGATAATACGTTCTCGTTTAAATTAACAAAAGAGAAACAGTTTATTGTAAAGCTATTATCACCGAAAGATTACAGCATTTTAATAATACCGGATAAGCATGTTTATTATGAGCTGCTGACTAAATATCCTAAAACATTTGCATCGACCGTTGATTCTGCGTTGTGTAAAAGGTTTATAGAAGATAATTGAAGGATTCAGAACCATAGTGGGCCAAGCGCCATTTACTATAACCGTAGAAAACAAGAGTTAAAATTAAGTTATTACCATAATTCAATGGAAACATACAGCAAGTAATATAAAGTATACACATTAAAACTAAATGATATGTCAATCTTCATTAAACTATGGTATTCACTTAACTTTAACCCTTGCTTTCTCCGTGTTTAATAAATGGCGCTTGGCCCACTATGGCTCTGAATCCTTCAATTTTGATATATCAATATTTTCATCGGTGTATTGAGTTAGTTATTATTATTGCATTTGTTTGTGTTGTGTGTGTTTTGGGGCATGCCGTTGAATTCGAGATTCGCAGTTTCAAATCCGGCCGAGGGCAATGGCTTCAAAAGGCGACAAAAACCCTTAGGGTGGCTTCCTCTGGGAAAGAAGATGGGAATCTCGTGTCGTAGATTTACATTGCGTGAAGGAACCTATCCTTGCTAGAGAGCTCCAAGAAAAATCCACTTTCAATTTCGACGAAGAATAACTTCTACAGGAGAAAACCGTTATTGAAATAATACTAATCCTATTAGTCTACTATTAGTGTCCATCGTTGTGGAGTAACGATTAGCATGTATGACTGTGAAACGAGCAGGCCCGGATTCAAAACCTGGTTCGAACAAATTACCTGATTTAATTCTTTTGGCGGTTTTTCCTCAACCAATTGCTGGGTAACTTTCGGAGATGGACCTCGGATTCATTTCGTCATTACAATTACGCTCCGCTCTTTCCCATATTTCAATGCTCTGATTTAGATGGTGGTGGTAGTGCTATGTACCGTGGGCTTATGGTAGCTCGTGGGACCGGAGTTGAGAAATCGCAGTGAAGTCAATGCGGAAAGGAACAAGGAAGCTGTAGGGGACTTCGGAGGCGTCTCGCATGGGAATCTGTAACACCGGAGGACTTAGGGCAGTGATCGTCAGCACTCGCTGAAATAGTTATCGAGTAAGGTGTGTATCGAAATAATTATGCTCCGTGGTGCAGAAGGGAGGGGGAGAAAGCAACCGTAGTTGTGCGGGCGATCAGTAGCTGTAGAAGAGGAAGCTATTTGCCGCACCGTTAAACATTATCATGTCGTAGCTCCTATGATAGTCAATCAATCGCGCTGTAATTTTTAGGATTCATAGATTAATGTCTAAGGAAAGCATGGAAAAAATTTCGAAATAAAAATCTTTTTTGAAAAGTGACACAAAAAAAAAACTAACTTCAATGTGACCTGTTCAAAAAAGACATTGACACCCTCAAAAGTCAGTAAGCGGCAAATTTTTTTATTTTTTACTTTAAATGGAGGTCAAAGCGAGTTAAATGTTTAGAAGGAATGAAAATTAGTTTTAAAAGTGGTTACTATTCAAAATATTTACTAGTTTCCGTGTTGCGGCTAGTTAAACAAAGGAGTATTTTCGCGGTCTAAAAATTGAACTTGTGCGTTATTATTGTTACTATACAATTTTTAAGCACAATTTCAACTAGGTACACATGAAGAAAGGCGACTGGGTACCTCGGTTAGTAGAACAACTGACTATGGACTTAAAGGTTTCGGGGTTTAATCACGGATGATGGCGGAATTTTTTGTTGCTAAAACTTCCAAAATGACTCCGAGATTCATGCCAAATTGAGTATCTAGGGTGTGAAAGATGTCGGAGCGTGGTGCCGACCACACTACCTCATTATAGTGTCGAGGTCATGAAAGCATAGACCTCTTCCACCTCTATGGCCTCTTACGTTCCATGATAGTGTGTAAAGGCGATATCTTTGCTTCTATCACAAAGTACAATATTGCATCCATGTTAAATAATTGGAATTGTAAAACAAGAGCATGATCTTTCCTTTATTGATACGTTCCGCTGTATGACACGTATTGTAAATATTTGAGCCAGTTTCTGGAGCAAACTCTATGAAAAGTATCATGGATACAGTCGTTAAAATTGTTCATGACAACATGCAAATATTATGAATCATCGCCAGTTTATGAGAATGTTTAATGTGATAGAGGACAAGGAATTTAATGACTCTGTGTTCTTTGTCAATACTCGGTTGAGTCATGGAACAGCTTAATAAAGATTTACAACACTGTTAACTACGATTCAAGATTTTCTTTAAGCAAGAAGGATGTTGGCCAATTATTCAATGTTCGAAGCAAAGAATGACAGCGTGAATTATGTTCCTTCACCGATATCACACTGGTATGAACTAGTTAAATTTGAAGCTACAAGAAAAGGAAAAGCTTCACACTGGTATGAACTAGTTAAATTTGAAGTTTCAAGAAAAGGAAAAGCTCATTCATGTTTAAATTTAAAATTTCGCATTAAAAATCAATAGTTTTTCTTCATTTATCTAAAATGAATGAATATCATAACATATTATTTGTAATCGACATCACCCTACGTACATTTTTTGCAGAACTAGGAGACAATTTGAACAACGCTTTCTTCATATCGAAAAATTTTGAGTTACCTTTCAATTTATGCAATATCCTATTGAATTTGTTCTAATTTAATGCAGTAATACAGAATTATTACATAACTTCGGAGTGTAGTTTCTGTTCTGATATGCTTATGTTTCAAGATAAGAAATCAATTACTCGTATTTTACACGTGGATCAGTTTCATCAATTTAGTTAGGAATATCAAAGCAAAATCATTTCTCTGTACTCGAATCAGTAACTGAAAAAATGTTTAAGTACATTTTAAATAACTTGGATGGTATAGAATTTATTTTCTCAATTGTGTTTTTATTGAATACGCATCAAATATCTCCTAAGTAAATTGAGCTGTGCAATTGAAATGAACCATAGATATAAAATGCACACCGGATTTAAAATATTCTAGTAAGAGAAAAATTATGTATAATGTGCAGAGTGAACCGTAATTAATGTCATTAATTTCAGGGGGTTATTCTTTGAGATATTTCAAACAAAAAATTTAATCCAATTTTGCTCGTTTTTTGCTTACACTAAGCCACATCGGATTCCAATTCCGATGCCAGATCGAATCCCCTCTCCCGGTGCCGGAGAGAATTTTTCTCTGTTCTATCCATCCTACATAATATAACGCAGAATTCCTACACGAAAATATCATATGTACATCGGTACATCATAATAATATGATATGCGTAAGTAATCACTTAGTGATTCAAGGCGGCGCTCATCCCGTCGGATCCCGGTCACTTATTCACTCGTAATGAGTGCACATATTGCGTTGCACATTGTGCCACTGTCACATATTCTGTGACACAGTATATGAGGTTAGGCCATCTAAGGGAAAACTGAGAGATAGAACTTAAACTGAGGGGATTCGATCTGCCATCGGAACTGGAATCCGGTGTGACTTTAATGGATAAAGCGTCGGCATGTAGAGCTGAAATCCCAGATTCGAGTTCCGGTGCCGGAGAGAATTTTTCTCTGTTCTATCCATTCTACTTCATTGTCCATGTTCCCGCTCCATAAGTAACTACTGGGCGAATAAGTGTTCTATAACTCCCTGAAATTAATGTAATGTGATATTTATTGTAGTTCACAGACAAAAAAATATATGCATATAATCATTGAAATCTTACATTACATACTTTATAATTTACATATAGATATAGGGGAGAGTCAGATAGTATCGGACATCGGGTAGTATCGGACAGTGCGTTTCTTTCATCTACCACCATATGGTAGTACCTGAATGACATGGTTATGTTTCTCTATGCGACATCACAGAAAAGTAACCATGTCAATTAGGTACTATCATCGTGTTGTTGATGAAAGAAACTCACTGTCCGATATTACCCGATGTCCGATACTACCCGATTCTCCCCTACAGTTTTTAATATAATTTCTAAACCTTTGTTTCCCTTCTTTAAAATTTAATATCTATAATATACAAATGTATATTAATTTTTTTTGAGGATATACTGAGTCCGTAAGGGCTACCCTCAATGGGGGGCAGTTCAATATTATTATTATTATTATTATTATTATTATTATTATTATTATATAAGATGCCCTGAAATTAATGACATTACTAACGGTTTACTCTGTGTCACTGGAAATCAATAAGTAATCATAAGGTATATTTTTTTTATTACTGGGTTATTTTACGACGCTGTATCAACATCTAGGTTATTTAGCGTCTGAATGAAATGAAGGTGATAATGCCGGTGAAATGAGTCCGGGGTCCAGCACCGAAAGTTACCCAGCATTTGCTCATATTGGGTTGAGGGAAAACCCCGGGAAAAACCTCAACCAGGTAACATACCCCGACCGGGATTCGAACCCGGGCCACTTGGTTTCGCAGCCAGACGCACTGACCTTTACTCCACAGATGTGGACCGTAAGGTGTATGTTTAACAAATGAGTGATGACAAAATTCAATTAAATCTGGTTCCAATTCGAATTTTTGTTACATCGTAATAAATGTAATGATTATTCTATACTTCACATGAGAAAGTAGAAGAGACGATTACACACTATCACAGATAGACCTGTGCAAGTGTTCTACGAAGCGAACGTTAATATTCCTCGTCTGAGGGAAATTTTATTATCAATGACCACATATCTTCGAGGTAATCACTACAATTTCTTCCAAGTCTTCCCTTAATGCCTACCAATATTTCATCAGCAGATTAAAATAAATCCGTCAGTAAACACTTGAAGGATTTAAAAAAGTACCATTGTCCAAAACTTGCAAATTTGAGACATTAAGCATGTGGTGAGCGTATTGTAGCGATCATCTACTGAATTAGTTGTTAGTGAAAAAAAAAACGCCATAGTACTATGCTATAGGAGTGGAAATTTTCAGTGGTTTTCATAAAACTACTATAGTCCTAATACTTTTTTTGTGTAAACAGCATTGTTCAGGACGATGGTATAATTTACAAATATCCCATTCGTATCATCTTGAAACATTTATTCATATAATTTTAAACTGTAGTAGATTTGCAGTACTGCTTCTTATGTACGCGGCAACAGCCACCTCAGAGAAAATGATTTGGCTTATGAATTATTTTTGTATTAGTTATGGAGTCATCTTCAGGTGCAGAAGTAACCGCATGGAAGAAACGTAAGCAACAAAAGAGATGAAACAGGATATAATAAAGAGGAAGAAGCTTGGAGGAGAGGCACACTTCAGCCACAACAGATTATTTTTCTTAAAACAACCATTGTCCACAATTACCCACATTTACACATGTATTTCTATGAGCCAATTTAAGTTATAAATGTGCTTCAGGTTTCCAAGTTTCTACAACACCTTAAGAAATGGCATAATGAATTTTAAATTTGAAGTGTCAACAACACTCATGCCAGATAGTTTTTGTTTCTTCTGAAAATTTATGTTTTTGAACTATGTTTGTTTTTCCAAAGAACCCTTCAATTATTAACAAATTAAAAGAGGAACCTAACAAGTACAAACAAACACACGTGCTGAAGAGATTTTCTGCCAGTGTTCATTCGTTGAGCACGAGGAGGGTGCCCTCATGCGCCAATTAGATGTTGTTTCTTAGAAATGAGCATCATCTTCATAAAGGGATATTAATTTGTTGTTTTGCGGTTTCACGGGTTGATATAACCTGCAACTTGCGATTATTAGATCAGTCTGAAACTATAAATAACAAAACACAACCGTTTCATCGATTCTACAACAATTACTATCGAATATTTCAGTTTGTAGGCCTATATTGCTTTGTAAACATTTTCCAGGTACACAAAATTTCAACTTAGAAATTAGTTCTTCCGTGCTCAGATATATTAGTTGTGGATATATATTTTGGATTCATCACAAAACATTGACTTCTTCTCTTGATCTTCGAGTCGATTGGCCTAGAAATCCACCGATTGGTAAGTAAAGAAAATAATTATATTCTTGATGTTCAAGGAACATATTGTCAGATATTATTTCTCTGATCAGTCTCTCTATTTCAAACATTGTAAAATTTGTGTAGGCTTATTTAATCAAACGTCTATAACAATTTATATCTGTAGTATTTCATCTTGAACATTGTTACGAATGTGAACGGAAATAATGATAATGTTACTATTTAACATTAACTTTTTAATCAGTTATTTAACAATGCTCTATCAACTGCAAAGTTATATAAAGTCGGTGGAATTACTGATATATAAATGGTATTTTGACGTGATGAGACCGAGAATTCGTCATGGATTACCTGACATTGGTGTTGCAATTGGAGCAAACCTCGGAAAAAATCAACCCAAATGGGATTCTAACCCACGTCCGACGGAAAATCAGATTATTACCGCTGAGATATGCTGGTGGACACATCCCAGGAAAACTACTGGGGATAATCGGAACAATTGTATCTTCAACAACTTTGAATAATAAATCATGGGACGGAATATGCCAAAAGGTCTAACCCTTGTAGATGGCGAGTCTTCATTTAATGATTTATTTAACGACTCTTCCAATTGTAACGGTCATTCATCGCGAGTGATCACTCACATTACACACCGACAATGTTAAATGTTTCAGCCAACTTGGATGATTCTAAGAACTTGGTCTCATGTAGTGCGAAGCAGGGAAGGAATACAATTAATCAGAAACCCAGTATAACCCTACAGCAAAGGTCAAACACTTATTTATAGTGCAAGTTGCGAAATGCAATATAGTTCACATCTGTGGCTACGAAGGCCGACACAGGGGCCGAAGTACAGTCCTGGAGTTTGGAATTTGGACCTGATAACTGAGAACAGCTGGATTTTTGTGCCCTTTTGCATATTGTGTTGAGGCCTTATTTTTGTAACTGTTAGGTCACTGCCCGTGAAGACCGTTATTGATATCGCTTCGCTGATCCGAAGGTAAGAGAATAAATAAACTTCTTGAAACATGACATGGGTAATTTGGTCTATGAATTCAAACGAAACAGCCAGAAAACGACTTCTGGCAAAATTAATTGGAATCGTGATCCATGGTTATGTTCGGTTTATTTTTTTAATTGGTTTCTTTGACGACGCTTTATCAACTGTGATGGTTATCTAGCGTCTGAATGAAGTGAAGGTGATAATGTCAGCGAAATGAGTCCAGGGTCCAGCGCCGAAAGTTACCCAGCATTTGCTCTTCAGGGACTGAAGGAAAACCCCAGAAAAAACTCAACCAAGTAACTTGTCCCAATCAGGATTTCAACTCGGACCCCTCGCTTCACGGTCAGACATGCTAACCGTTACTTCACAGCGATGGGCACTGTGTTCGAGTGTGGATTCGAATCTCGGTTGAGCTGAATTACATATTTATCATTTTTCAAGGTCTTTTTCAACTGTAGGGGAAATCTCAAGTAATTCCATGAAGAATTTTGGGATCCATTTTTTCCAACTAACATATCGCTATCATCAATATCACGGACGCTAAATAACTACGGAGTTTATACAGCGTCGTTAAAACAATAACATATTTAAAAGAAAATAATCTAAAATAATGTGTAGTATAGCACTCCTTAATATATCAGCCTGCAGTCGACAGATCTTCTGAAAGCGCGTGCGAAAAATTTTTTGCAAAACCATACCATATGATTCGTTCTTTAAAACCACTGTCATTGGCGTATCGTCGCAACCCAAGTATGTGAAATTGGGATAGAGCAAGTGATGGTGCTAGATGAATGTAAAAGGAATTCATTTCAACTGCCTACTTATATCTATGATTGCTGTCGATGAATCAATCTCAGTAGTCCTTTCGTAATAGTGTTCTAGTATCACTTACAGTTCCAAAACAAAAGCGGTATTATTTTACCTGCACAGCCTGAATCTTGACTTATTTTTCTCTCAGAGAAGTGAGGTGTTTCCTTCACCTCGTTTAAAGTGACGGTCTCTTCATGTCATAGATAATTTGTTGTAATAAATATTTTCTATCTTCAAAGAAACCTTCGCAATATCATTATACGACTCTGTGTTACCTACACTGTAAGTTGTAAGAGTACTCAGGACGCACATAATATGCCGATAAAATCAAATGTGACGACGCTTTACTAGACGAGAGCATCCTCTTCAACACGATGACTGTCTTTAGTGAAGTCGATTACAGCTGATCATAACGACACTGTTAGTAGAATAAATTGTTTTCCTCCTGATTCTTCTTCGTATATTAAAAAAGTAAAGCTGATAACGGATATTTCTGCTCTCTCCTTCATTTCTTGTTTCATTTTTATTTTATTTCTATTTGGAAGCTGGAAAATGGCAGGCAGACAAATTGACGAAGACGACAGACAGACGTACGGACGCGAATTTTCTCTCATCTATATATATATATATAATTTGAACTGGTAATGGAAATTACGGGAAAACGACTAAACGGATTGTAATAAATGACTCCTCATTTTGAAGCTTGGAACTCAAAGTTTTTCAGAAAAATAGTAGTTTTCAGTGAAGTGTCAATTTTTCAACATAATTTTCCTATTTTCCAAAATCCATCTGTCGTCAGTTTTGAGAACTAGCTAACTGCATTTCAGAATAAAACAAAACACACACTACAGTAAACAATATTACACGAAGGCCATGATCTGCAAGAATGCTGAATATTTAGAGCTCAAATTAAATTGGTTATTAAAAACTTAACTTACTAAAAATAATTTACAGGTTCGATTCTGTGGTGTGTAATTTTCTGGGTAAAGCTGTGTATTGGATATTAAAAACTACAAAACTTGAGATGGTTTGATTATATTATTACCATTAGAAATGAAATATTATTGTAGTTAATGCCGTGATGTGACTATTTTTCATTAATTATACATATTAATGCTATATTGATGATATGAAAGTGAAACGTTTTGGGGTTATATAAGTAGATGTAGAGAATATCTTAAATTAGATTTTGATTTCTATATTTTACTGAGTGTCGGCTATATAGTAAATGTTATTGAAAGCTATAAAACTTACGTAAGATAATAGCCTAATATTATTAAAAATCAAATATTTTTATAGTTATTAATCAAGTGGGTTTGGGTATTTTTCACATATTTAATGGCGGTGTGGTGTAGATATTTATATGCGCGGTTCTCTTCAGTATTGGCTCGAGAGAGAGAGAGAGAGAGAGAGAGAGAGAGAGAGAGAGTATCTTTCATTATTATGGAAGCAAATAACTTTCAGAATGTCTGGTATTCTTCATTGAAAATAAATCTGAAAAATGTTTATTTGAACGTCTAATGAACTTAGTTTGCAGCATTTGCTGCACAAGCCACTAGTTTAGAAATAAAACGCTGTTATGGCGTAAATCTTTTCGAAATATTTTGTTTTTCTACGTTCTCATTCCTTCATTGTTTGTTTGTCATCATAGGATCATCTCACCA
Organism: Periplaneta americana; assembly: GCF_040183065.1. Classification (NCBI taxonomy): domain Eukaryota; kingdom Metazoa; phylum Arthropoda; class Insecta; order Blattodea; family Blattidae; genus Periplaneta; species Periplaneta americana. The sequence continues at coordinate 54,599,809 of NC_091131.1, read as the reverse complement.
ACTTTTCAAAAGTAATTGCATTTTAAATGAAATGTTATTGTTGCGAATTATTTCTTCGTCCATTGGACAAATCCCACAAGCATCTCTCAAGATTGCGTAATTGCTGCGTCTGAATTCGGTCATTAGAAGAATGACTGGAGAAATGGCGGAATGAAGACAAGAAAGACAGGAGCACAGTCTTTGCCCATCACAAATTTCTCTTGATACGCCGGAATTTGAATCCAGATTTCCGGCTTGGAAAGTCGATGACCTAACCGTTCATCTCGAGACGTTAGGAAGCAATTTTAAATTGTTCCTTTTCTGTAGCATGTTTACCCTGTATGACCCTATCATACAAATTGCACATTGCTCTTACGAAAAAAAAAAATTCCATGTCTGTTTACACGCTGATAACACATTTCGATAACTCCAGAGCTTTTATTTTTGTACATGACAAAGGACTACACAAATGTCAATAGCAATCTACATATTATTTCATATCGGATTAGAACACCATACAAAAACCATACAACTCCAGATCAGCACTCTCTTCTCTTTGTGACGTATGGATATGAGAAATGATACGCCATATAAGGACACATCATGCACATGTAAATATTTTTCTACCGTTTTGTTTTGCCTACAGAAAAAAACAATGTGACGTTTGTAAATTTTAACAAGTCATAAGAATTAATGAGTACCTACCGCAAGTCGGCATAATTTAAATAAAACAGATAAGGAAAGTTCTAAAAGCGTATTACATTATTATATTCTTAAAACACTAGAAACTAATTAAATTATCTTCAGTATAATATTTCATTACATTGCATAGTCTTATTCTTCTCTTTATGCTTCCAAATAATTCTTAGAAAAAAGCTTTGAAGTTTAGGAATTATAAAAATTTATTGAAATAATTAGTTAAACTTGGCATCGTTATATATAATAGTGTAAACACATTATGAAGATATATCTTTTGATATTTAAGAGCTGAATATTTTCGTTGTCATCCTATAGGGTAAACATTGGTAATTTCGTGATAATTTCATGAAAACTAATTTAAAATGCAAATGTGTAAATATATCCTTATTCCGATTTTTTCATCTAAAAAACGATGACTTGCTGTACAAATCTGGAGACATAAAAGATTGGATACGGTCTTGAATATGTGCCAAAAACCACTTTTACAACTTAAGCTGAAAGGTTGGTTATTTCGTGACAACCTTGGTAATTTCGTGATATTGCATTGATAATTTCGTGAGAGGTAGAAGAATTGTGGTAAAATTCATTAAAGTCAAATGAAATTCTGATTTATTGCTACAAGACTTCAAACATAGTAATTCCGTCTAATATTCATAGCAAGAAAACATAGAAATACATATCAATACATAATAAGAATGAAATCAAAGTAAAAATTGAAATTGAAAAGGGATCTTCTTTGCCCTGAAAGGGTGAACACTTTTATTACGGACTTTACTATAGCACATATTACTAGGGTAACTCCAAAAGTAATGCATAACGTTTGTTTAAAAATTATATTTTTATCCTACAGCTTTCCATTTTCACTGAATGTAGATGCATCCTTAAGGAACAAAATGTCACTTTTCCACATAATCCCCGTCTCTTTCAACTGCCTTACGTAACCTAGGAACGAGGGTCTGTAGACCAGCACGGTAAAAGTCTGGACCAACACGTCTGAGCCACTCTTTAGCAGCGTGCACAAGGGAGTCATCTTCTAACCTCGTTCCGCGAAGGGATCCTTCAGTTTACCAAAGAGATGGTAATCGCACGGTGCCAGTTCAGGACTGTAATGCGGATGTTTCAGTGTTGTCTATCCGAATTTTCTGATCTGAACTTTGGTCTTGTGACTGACATATGGCTGAGCGTTGTCATGCAATAGCAGAACATCCTGCTTCTCCCGATGTCGTCGAACACGACTCAGTCGAACTAGAAGTTTCTTGAGATTTGCAACATACCCGTCAGAATTAATGGTGGTTCCGTGTGGAATGATGTCCACAAGAAGAGTCCTTCTGAATCGAAAAACACAGTAGCCATAACTTTTCCTGCCGAAGGTGTACTTTTGAATTTCTATTTCTTTCGTGAATTTGCATGATGCCACTCCATTGTCTGCCTCTGTCTCCGGTCCAAATGGTGGAGCCATGTTCCATCTTCTGTCACAATTCTTGCAAGTAAGTCATCTAGCACTTATCATTGACACTTAGCATGATAACGATTCAAACAGAAGCTACACTGAACCCATTGCGTCTCCGTTTTCTTTTTTGTTATCATATCTTGTCTTCAGTTTTCTAAAATTCCTATTGTAATACAATTTTTAAAATAGTATAAAATGTAACACTTAATGCTCAACAAAATTTTGCCTCAAACAGCTAAGATTTCTATCAGTAAAGCTAAGCCTATACGGCGACTACAGATGTATCTAAAATTCCAAAAACATTTCATAAAATTTCATGAAGATACAATAAATCTTTGTACCAAATATCATATGCTTACCTTTAGTAATAAGCCTGTAATGTAATTACAAACATCCACAAAATTTGTACGCCTGAGAAGTCGACGCAAACTTGCTCTCTCCAAACATAAAAACTCACTGAAGCAACTACAATAGTCACACAAAGCTTAGCTGTATGTTTCTGGAAACTGGACAACATATGCAATCCCTTGGTGGAAATTTGAATCTCGTAACACCATTGGTTAGTTCACAAAAGAGCAAAGAAAAAGTATCACGAAATAACCACTGCCACGAAATTACCAATGTTTACCCTACAAAAATATCGAGAAATCGTTTATTAAAGTCAATCAATGAAACTGTTATAATCTTAAGTGCTGAACAGAAAATTTCATAATGTAAGTATCAAATGTATTTTATTGTAGATATTGGGTTTAAAATCCTACTGTTCTTGACTAATAATATTTTCATATTAAGAATTACTCGTACAAATAGACATTCAAAGCTAATATTTATGCGTAACAAAATGTATTTTTCCAATTTAGCCTACATAACTCTAATTTGAAGAAATGCTTGATTTGAAGAACATTTATTTATAAAGCATTTATTGTCCTAAAGTAGTAATTATGGGAAGTATCCTACTTCTATAGTAGGCCTACCATTGACGACAATACATTTACGTAACAAAACAAAATAGTAAGACTTTTGAGAAAATAGTTATTTTGTGCTCAGTTTTTCAGAGGACTTGCATAAAATATTATAAATAAAGTAATATTATCACATTTCATTTACTCTTTTCTCCACACAAATATTGAATATGAGTTAGATCTACTGAATCGTCATCATGCATCATAATCATCAACATTATCATTATCGAGGAATTTGAAACAACACAAGACATTTAAAACCAACTGGAACTTAGGTCATGTGGACAGCATGTCGCAACACTATAGATTAAGACAACACATTACAAACACAAGACACAATGGATGGGTACACATGCTCTCTCTGTTAAAATCCGTGGCGCTATAGCCCATGAAGGACCAAAACCGACCAGCCGGCTGCTGGCCTCGTATCCACATGCCGAAGAAGAGGTGGACGATCATCCAACCAGAATGGAGGTATCGTGTGGTTAGCACTATGATCCCCCCAGCCGTTATAGCTGGTTTGCGAAATCGGATTCTCGCTACCTATCGTATCTCCCCAAGTATATCACGATGCTGGGTGGGCACCGGTCCCATACACTGGTCGAAATGTCATGAGAAAATTTCTTCCCCCATGAGGTCTCGAACCAGCGCGCATTCCGTAACGCGAGTCCTAGGCAGAATAAGCTATATGCTATAATTTTAATAGAACAATAGAAAAAAATTGATAGGAAAATTAAAATTTCACAATACTATAATATTGTACAACATATAACATAATATGGACATTGCGGTAGTTATGCAAATCTAGTCTTTCAGGTAAAGCTCCCTGTAAAGCAGATTTGAATACCAGAGGTCCCGGGATCGATACCCGGCCCCGGAACAATTTTTCCCTTGAAATTATTCATTGCGGTAGTTGTTTTCTTTACAGTCCGACACGGTTTAAATTAAAATTAAAATTTCACAATACTAGCCTATAATATTGTACAACATATAACATAATATGGACATTGCGATAGTTGTTTTCTTTACAGTCCGACACGGTTTAATAAACTAATGTGAGTAATGAAGTTTTGTCAATTTAAGGGTTAAGCAATGTAATGCGCTCTCATATAGAACAAACATTTCACAGATTTCATGAAATTAAAATACGTATGTAGTTAAAATCATCGTAACCTCTTGGCCTAAATATGCCGAAATCTCCACAGATTACGTCACATTAGTAAAACATCGCATCTGATTATCGATGGCGTCATTCGCCTTCCAGTCATGAAGTCTTTGATGTAAAAAAACATCAATTGGGTCAGATAAGCGTCTTCGTCACAGCATTCAGTAAGCGTCGCGCCTCTCTGAGACATAGATAGAAGACCTCGGCGCGGACATCAGAGGGTCAGGTACTGTAAATATTAACAGCAATTTCAGCCGTGGTTACTCACATGCACATCTACGTATGATTCCAGTGTCTTAAATATGATCACTCATACCCCAGATCACCCACATATTAACAGATTGATCAGTTTTTGGGCTTTGAAGGCAACAACGTTTATCAGTTTCACTATGTTGTCATCTAGCTACTGCAGAAGAATTCATGTTATAACTCTCATTTGAATTGCATGGAGCAACTGTGCTTCCATCTAGCGGTCGTTACCAATCGACAGTGGCGATCCTGGTGGTTGTTCTCTTCCACATGTTACCGTTTTTAAGATAGGGATGGTCAATCTGTTATATATGTGATCAGGGCTCATACATACACACAATATGCGATAATAGTAGAAAGTTGAATACGCACATAAATACATTAGAGATAGAAGCCACTGGCGTGGCTCAGTCGGTTAAGGCGCTCGTCTGCCGATCTGAAGTTGCGCTCGGGCGCGGGTTCGATCCCCGCTTGGGCTGATTACCTGGTTGGGTTTTTTCCGAGGTTTTCCCCAACAGTAAGGTGAATTCCAGGTAATCTATGGCGATCCTCGGCATCATCTCGCCAAATACCATCTCGCTATCACCAATCTCATGGACGCTAAATAACCTAGTACCGTAGTTGATAAATAACCAACTAAAATAAAAGAGATACATAAAAATAAATACACACGATCACATCAGTCAGAATACAGCAATATTTGTGCATCAACGTAAACATAAATGTTCAACGTGTATATATAAAAAGATAGACATGTTCGCATTGTTTCACACAGGCGGAAAGTAAATACGATTTTCAAGCCATCGCCCATAAGTTCAAAATTGATAGCCTACCTTCAACTGATTTATTGTAGCTTCAGCAGTTTTCAATTTTTGCACGCTTTTATGGACTTCTGCAGTTTTTGCAGAAACACACAGCCGGATCTGGGAAAATCAGCAACTTACATCAGAATGCCCTCTAAACTGTTGTGACTTGTTTGTTTGCCAGTTTTGCTAGAAAAGTGACTGCAATGAATGGAGTTTGAAACGTGTGTGCTCATATAAACAACAATAGTCATACCAAAGCGACGTTTCAGAGCAAGAGGCGCCAATGTCCACAAAATTAATTTGTTTTGACAGAATAATTTTGCTGCTCAAGATTAATTTCTTTTCTTGTAGACATATTTCATTATTTACTTGGATCTTCATTTACTTCTTTCAGTTTATTCATCTGTTTTGTGAAATACGGCCGTACAGAATTTAAAATGCAAGGATGATAGGACAATTTTGAGCTACCGTACTTCTACCATATTAAAATAATGTTTAATACAGATTTATTTTGTTTCTGGAACAATGTGTGAATTGTATATTGTTTATTTTTTTTTTGTTTGGAATATGGTATTGTTTACCAATTTAATTTTATGTAAAAAATCTAACATACGCGGGTCTCACACCATAAATTTTGCAAATATGATATTTTACATTATCATTTTGGAAAACACCATAAATATAGAAATATGGAATAACTTTTATCACTGACGACCGTACTTCAAGTCCCTGTGGTACAAGTAAAATTTGTGATGAAAATATACCCGCTCTTTCCGTCATTTCACAATTTACACGAAAGACAATAATTCTTAATAGCAACGTAGCAGCAATAGGAAGGTACTGTATCGTACTTCTTGTATATCATACCAATTAATGTAAATCCTATAGTCAGCCTTCGTTATATAGAGCAAGTAATTACAGGGAAAGTAGCAGATGTCTGAGTTATCAGACACGATACCATAAAAAACACTAGATGATTGTATTCTGTTTTAGGCGTGATTCGTTTTTATATATAAATATACAATATAAAACGAGATAAACATTTAGATAAATTTATAGCTTCGCAATACAAGGGCCTGGATTCGATTTTAATTTCCATTATATTTTGGATTGAATAAAGTGTTGCAGAACGGGTTTTCTGCAAGCAGTTCATTTTCTTCTGTTACCGTTCTCATTTATTTGTTAGAATACAAAGGGAAATCAGTTAGTTTCCGGACTGCCCTGAATGTAGGTAACACACAGGACATAGGAAACGGACAAGTTATCTAGAACCAGGGAAACGCCTGGAATCTATACTAAATGCATCACTTGAAAGTCTGAGAAGAAGACAAGCCATAAGGCGAATAAGGAGAAATTACAGGAAAAATCGTAATAGGTTCTTGACATATTTGCACAAAATCACGTAGAGAAGTTCATTTCTTATAGACAATCTGATGCTGTTTGATAGACTGACTCAACAGGCGTGGAAACAATGATCTTGAGTAACAAGCGCATGTACTGTATGTTTTAGTAGGTTATTTTACGATGCTTTATCAATATCTTAGGTTATTTAGCGTCTGAATGAGATGAAGGTGATAATGCCTGTGGAATGAGTCCGGGGTCCAGCACCGAAAGTTACCCAGCATTTGCTCATATTGGGTTGAGGGAAAACCCCGGAAAATCTCAACCAGGTAATTTGTCCCGGCCGGGAATCGAACCCGGGCCATCTGGTTTTGCGTCCAGACGCGCTAATCGTTATTCCACAGGTGTGGACTACTACTGTATGTTCAAGGGTACAATAAATACAAGTACAGTTCAAAAATATATTGATTGTACCTTGTAGAATAGAATAAAACGTAACAGATTAGACGTTACAGAAGCCCTGAATTTGTGGTACGAAATAACTGAAAATTTATTATATTTATTCAGTGATATCTACTGAGTACATTACTGGCGGTTTTTTGTAGTTCACTTTTTCTTCATTTCATAAAAACTTGATGTCCCATCAATAATTCCATCACAGACGTCAAGTCGGACCTTCTTTGAGCCAAGAAGTACTTGCAATTTCGTAGCCTTTCAGTAATTCCTGCTATTAAAACGCAACATATTATTTCATTAAAGCATTCTCCCACTGCAACTGAATAAAGTCGGTAACTTTAAAAGTGTAGCTATCTTACGGGTCACCAATCGACATCATTTCGAAAAACGCTCTTTTTCGTTATCAGTATTTACGTCACAAGGCGTTGGTCATTATCTATGTTGATCAACGCTTGTTGTATAACCGGAATGGAAGTAAAACAGATAACATTACAGAGGTCGCAGACCTGAAGCGTGCGCATTTGTTGCTAAATCTCGCACGAGATTGCAGCGGCTGCTATTTTGATTCTGTTTATCGGTACTGATATCGTTTTAATCAAGGCGGTGATGACAGCTCATAGACAGCTGCATGATAAAGCGCGCAACACTTGCGTAGCCTACATGAAGGAAATCCTGGTCCCATTCCGGTCGACATTAACAACAACTTTTAAATTCGCATGTTGTTTTCTTTTCTTTCTGGCTAGTGTACAACTCGCATGCTTTCTTTTCTTTTTGGCTAGTATACAACCATTGAAGAATCTTTCTTCAGAGTCTGGCACAAACGAACCCTTGGTTGAACTTCCATGACAACACGACACCGAGGCTCCATCTAGATTTTAGAACAACACGGACAGCGCACTGACTATGGACAAACATTCATGCCATGTGGGGGCTTCGAACGCATAGCTTTCACGCAACGTTGAAGTTACTAAACCCGCATGGGCATATTATTTCATTATTCATGTAAATAAAATACATTTACGTAGGTCTATATGAAATCACAGTCACAACGCTGGCTAAAGGGTTAACGTATCTGCATGACCCGCGGAGACTCAGATCCATTCTGGACAGTGCAATTTTAATTTGTTATGGCGCAGGTTGTCTCGTGATATTCGCGCTTTCCTTATCATCGTATTACAGCTGTATTTTTAGCTGCTTGAAATAACAATATACTCAAGACGTCGGTGTCAACTTGAAAGAATTCTGTGTATATTATTTTGTTCCGTACAGCGATCACCGTCGATCTTTTGAGGAAAATAATACGTTACTAGCAGTGATGAGTAGAATCCTGCACTGAGTAATAGCACTGTGTAAGAATGAAAATGCGTGCCATGCACGCTAAACCGGTTCTCAGTCGAAGCGATACCATAACAGCTTAAGGAAGAGCGAGTTGTTTCGTTGGTGTAAATAAAAAGAAACTAAATCACACGTATATAAATAAGTAGCTGTAATAGTTTAAACAATTACCTAAATTAAGTATCTTGTAGGCATTATTTTAGTTTAAGTTCTTAAACTGGATCTAAAATGTAAACATTTAGAAGGAACATAAAGTAAGGAAATGCTTTTTTGAAAAAAAAAAAAACAAAAACAAACAAAACAAAAACAACAAAGCTTTCTGCTACAAGAAAGATCTCTAACCGTGAATAATATGCTTGCAATACAGTAGGCCTATGATTAAATAAACTTACTACTATTGCAAGTACATCGCAATATCATTCGTATGTTTCATAATGGCGCTCTAAATTGAATTTTCTTAACAGTGGTGATAACTTTTCCACAAACTAATCACAATATTCTAATTTCTACCTCCGAAAATAAATAATAATTTTCCCACAGAGAACTTAATTGAGACCCTGAGCGTCGTTCAACATCACTCGTGCTAGTCCTACTGTTAAATGACTCACAAAACCTCTGTTTACAGTTTACAGCACTGATTGATCACGTATTATAGTTCGCTTTTTAAGCGTTCTTTTTTTGCTAATGGCGAGTACTTGCCTTTTCGTCGTTCACCAATATGAAGCCAGTTGTGTAGATCAATTTACCGACAGAGTCGTTGCCCATGGTGCGCCATAGAAAGCTGGTGTACGCTACAGCCGAGATGAGATGAGATGAGATGAGATGAGATGAGATGAGATGAGATGAGATGAGATGAGATGAGATGAGATGAGATGAGATGAGATGAGATGATGGAGATTTGTTGGTATGACACAGGGGAACCGGAGCTCCCGGAGAAAACCCCTGTGTTACCTGGGCTACCGACTTGCCTAACACAAGTTATAAATCGGGGGTACGTTGCAGTCGATGTTTGTCATCAGTCACTGACTTTAGTGAGCCAAGAAAGTCAAGAGCGCCTACAACCTTTAGGCAATCCTGAGAACAATGCATACGAGTGAAAAGCACTGAAGGTAATATGTGTAAATACACACGAATGTCGATCTCTAAGCTTCAGCATAGCTTACTATTGCTATTGCTCCAGTTTTAAGTGCGGTTATGGACTATGGTGAAAAGGTATAATCATAACCAAAAAGAAAAAAGAAAAGAAGAAAATTTTGCCCCATCTCCACCATGGGCATCACAAATTTCACTTGGACTCACAAGAATTAGAAAAAAAATCGACGGCTTAACCGTTCTTGTGACAGCATGATAATTTTATATTATCACTTCATTATCACAGTTCCATGAGGAAGTTCCAGGTTTCGTCAGGCTGCACAAAAACCTCCGATGTACAATATGGACTGCAAATATATCATTTTCAACTGAATGTAGGTGAGATATAATATGATTGGAAAATATCCGTGCAAATTTTAAAAGAATAAGGCGACATTGCGATATTCAATATCTTCACAGACGAAAGAAATATGATTTGAAAAAGCCTTAGTGTGGAATTAGTTGACAAGCTTTTCATGTCAGGAACACTGGATTTAGCATGACAGAATAGGATTTAAATTTACGGGACAGAGGGATTATGACAGACTACCTCGGGAAGGAAGTGACGGGGATTTATGAAAAGATACGGAGAAAAAGAAGATAGATGAAAAGGATGCAGAGAAGGAAAGAGCGGGAGATGAAATAGGAGGAACCGGATAAGTAAATTGATAAAGACGATAGGAAAGAAAGAATGTGGAAAAAATGAAATAGCCACCGGCGTAGTTCATTCGACTGAGGCGCTTGCTTGCCGATTCGGAGATCCGCTCGGACGTGAGTTCGTGGGTTGATTACCTTGTTGGTTTTTTCCGAGATTTTTTTCAACCGTAAAGCGAATGGCAGGTAATCTATGACGAACCCTTGGCCTCATCTCGCTATTACCAATCCCATCGACACTAAATATAATAAATTTTAAATCATGTCCAAATTCAACGTCGCAAATTTCTAGCGCAATAATTAATAATAGATCTCTATTAGAAACAACAACAACCAAATTTCTTGGCTTAAAAATCGATAATGTGTTAAATTGGAAAAATCATATTAAAGAAATTACCCCCAAACTAAATTCAGCTTGTTTTGCTATTAGATCTATGCAAAAGATAGTAAATATCAATACCTTAAAAACAATATACTTTGCATACTTCCACTCGGTAATGAGTTTTTAAATAATATTCTGGGGAAATTCCACAGATAGTAACAATATATTTCTATTACAAAAAAGAGTAATTAGAATAATGGTAGGTGCCAAATTTAGGGAATCGTGTAGGATTATTTAAAAAAAAACTACAAATAATGCACATGGCTTGTCAGTATATCTTTTCATTAATAACCTTCCTAGTATGTAATCGTGAAAACTTTGTAACTAATTCAACAGTTCATAGCATAAATACACGTCAGAAAATGACTTTCATACTCCATCGGCAAGTCTATCGTGGTATCAAAAAGGAGTGCGTTATGTGGCAGTAAAAATTTTTAATAGCCTCCCTATCGATATAAAAATGAAACTTAAAACATAAAATTATTTAGGGCCAAATTAAAGAAGTACCTAATTTCTCACGCCTTCTATTCTGTAGGTGAATTCATGACATTCAATAACACTTCATGAAATTGATACTAAAACTTTGTATTGTACTAGTAGACTATATTGTAGATCTCTTCTGTATATATTTCATCTAGACTGTGACTATAAATTAAGAGTTTATAATAGTAATAAGTTTTTTTACTTGTTCCATATTCTAGCTTTAAGCATGTTTGAATACCATGGAATGTTAATAAATACAATACAATACAATAAACGAGTTAGTTGATACAGCGGCATTAAATAACTAACTAAAAAAAGATGAAATAGAAGGGGATGTAAAGAAAGTAGAAAATGGGGGAGTAATAGAGGAAACAATACCAAGGTGCGAAAAGGATTCAGAAACAGAAAGAAGCTAGGCTGAATTAGGGATCTGCACTTGGGTGACTTTTGCTCTGGGAGCAGGGCAGACCGGAACGATGACCCAGACACAAAAGATAGACGCTGTTTCGGTTCTCTCGGGATGGACTTTGGCTATCAAGACACGAGTCAATATTCTGACGTCAAGAAGCGACCCCCTACACAAAACTATATAGGCTAGACACAATGCAGCAGCGTCAGAACAAGTCAGCGAGCCGAGAGGAATGCGCGATCAAAGATCACGTTCATTGAGCAGCATCCAGTCGCAAACAAGGTAAGGTAAATATAAACGTAAACAAACGCTTCGGGACATCATATTAAACCTCCAATTTATCTCACATGCTCTGTGACGTAACTCATATCGCGAAGTGGACGTTGAAAGAAAGATTACGAACTGTAAAGCTGCTTAATATTCTCTATAGACCTAAGTAAAATGACCGCAAAAAAATGATAATAATATGTAAGTTATATGCAATATAGCGCAATAAGTACTGTGATTAGGCCTATTTTTTCCTACTCTATTTACCAAAATTTAGCTTTATATTTATTTTCCAAGTAATTCATGAAGGTAAACTGTAAAAACTTTTACTGAAGTTTTCGATCAAGACAACAGATATTGTCGCTAACACAAACTTTCGAAGGCATGCGATATTTACTGTTACATTTGGCACATTTTCCTTACTATAAAAATTCACGTTAAGTATCAATGACCAATTCCAGAAAAAAAATGTCCCTAGTCTTGTTGGGAGTCCACCTGTATGTAGGCAACAAATTTCGCACGACTCTCTTCAAGTAGCATATAAACAGGCATTCTTGTTTACTGCACATGTTCAATGCGCTGTATCTGGAGCTTGATAAAATTAGGCGTTGTGGAATAAATTGTACGTAGACAGTATACCGGTACCAGAAATATTGAAAATATGTAATTCCGTCAGAATATCAATATAACTATAAGTTTATACGAGTATATTCAACATCTAATTTTCACCAGATCTTGACGTATTGAACGGTAAATTAAGTCATCATCACTCTCTGCTTTAGAAATTTCTCGGCAAATTAAATCTTATTACAAACCACTGTAAATAACACTCAAAACATCATTTTATTACAATAGATGTATGTATGTATTTTACATAGGTTATTTTACGACGTTGTATCAACATCTTAGGTTATTTAGCGTCTGAATGAATGACGATGATAATGCCGGTGTAATGAGTCCGGGGTCCAGCACCGATAGTTACCCAGCATTTTCTCATATTGGGTTGAGGGAAAACCCCCGAAAAAACCTCAACCAGGTAATTTGCCCCGACCGGGATTCGAACCCGAGCCACCTGGTTTCGCGGGCAGACGCGCTAGCCGTTACTTCACAGGTATGTATGTATGTATGTATGTATGTATGTATGTATGTATGTATGTATGTATGTATGTACTGTATGTATGTATGTATGTATGTATGTATGTATGTATGTATGTATGTATGTATGCGTTTGAGAGTTAAATTTTCTAGTGCAGGCATGTATTTTATCTTTAATCCTTATTTGTTAAAGATTTTAGAATGGTTAAAGTTAAAACGTCAACTTCAGACATTGTTTCTAATGAGAACCTAGAGTTAAATACTTAGGAGGTCGAAATACAACAGTGTTCATAAGTTAAGATTAAAGATAATGTAGGTAATTATTACAGTTGTCTGAACACTATTTATTAATAAAATGAATAAAATAAATAAAATTGGTTAGAAACCATACATGTTTCGGGGGCTGTGATCCCCCATCATCAGTGGTTGTACCAGGACTGCAACAAAATAATGGAATGTATAAAGATCTTGAATATACTACTAAAAAATATAACATTCATAAAATACAAAGTCTAAGATAACATCGTTAAAAAGTAAAATGATCCAAAGTATTGAATTGAAATTTCATTATGAACTTAATTAAGAATGAATTTGAAGAATAGTTATTAAATATTTTTAAATGATATCTTATAGAAGGAATATATATAATACAATTCTGATAATACAATGTATAAATCTTAAGTAATACTGATGGTGACCCAAGAATAATGTTAAAATATCAAAATATTGTAGAATATGAATGACATGATGTGAATGTTATTCATTCCAAAACATTTGAAATTAAAAATTAACATCAGTGAAGTTAAAAACTGATGTTAAAAATTTTTTTAAAAAGAAGTTTCAAAAGTAGAACATATGTTCTTATACTATAAGTACAATAAGAAATACATTAGAAGAATGGACATTACTACAATTTACATGTTGAACTCACCTACGGTGTAGATGTTCTACCGCGTGTCGTATCTTAAAGAGGACTGACTATGACAACGTAGTATTGGTTACGTATTCTTTGTCTTGCTCTTCAGCATAGTCAGTCCTCTTTAAGATACGACACGCGGTAGAACATCTACACTGTAGGTGAGTTCAACATGTAAATTGTAGTAATGTCCATTCTTCTAATGTATTTCTTATTGTACTTATAGTATAAGAACATACGTTCTACTTTTGAAACTTCTTTTTAAAAAAATTTTTAACATCAGTTTTTAACTTCATTGATGTTAATTTTTAATTTCAAATGTTTTGGAATGAATAACATTCACATCTTGTCATTCATATTCTACAATATTTTGATATTTTAACATTATTCTTGGGTCACCATCAGTATTACTTAAGATTTATACATTGTATTATCAGAATTGTATTATATATATTCCTTGTATAAGATATCATTTAAAAATATTTAATAACTATTCTTCAAATTCATTCTTAATTAAGTTCATAATGAAATTTCAATTCAATTCATTGGATCATTTTACTTTTTAACGATGTTGTCTTAGACTTTGTATTTTATAAATGTTATATTTTTTAGTAGTATATTCAAGATCTTTATACATTCCATTATTTTGTTGCAGTCGTGGTACAACCACTGATGATGGGGGATCACAGCCCCCGAAACATGTATGGTTTCTAACCAATTTTATTTATTTTATTCATTTTATTAATAAATAGTGTTCAGACAACTGTAATAATTATCTACATTATCTTTAATAAGAACCTAGAGTCTTACCCCAACTACATAGCCTACTTCTGCTGTTAAGTACGTCACTGGTTGGCTATTCATTCACTGAAGTGCTCACTTGTTCGTTACATTGAAGCATGCGAGCGCCAACTAATAACGTACGAAAATCAACTTCTGATTATATGAATAAAGCGGCCGTGGGCATGTTTATTTCAAATTCAGGTTTCTTTCGTCCGCTGAACTTTCTTTCTTGTATCGACGTCATCATTTAATCTACCCTGTGTAACTTCCGTCGTTAGGTAAAAGATACTGTACATTAGAGCATGCATTTTCCCAGAACTTTGAGTAATTAATAAATAAAACAAACGAAGCATGTCTCTGATAACCATTACCTTCTTGATGCAATTGAGCTCGATTATTTCGTCAGGCTCGCTATTATGTCTGCACTATAGCAAGACCCGTCGGACTACCACGTGCTGCCCGCGTGATCACTTGTTGTTGTTTGAGTCAGCGCGCCACGTCGGAGGTGTGTCTCATGTTGCGCCTGGAATTCGCAGCCACAAAAACAGAGAGCAGCTGCCGCGAATTGCTAGCTTGGTTTAACCACTAGATTATAAAGTTCGATAGGCAGAGCAATTTACTACAGAAAACGACATTTTTCGCTTCTTCCTTACGTCCAAATAAAACTTCATTGACTTATTGACTCACATTTATATCAAAGGTTTTTTTTTTTTAGAACCGAATGCACCTTGAAGTTAAAATAAACTTCAAGGTAGTTCACGATTGAGATTATTGATACCCCTATAAAATAATTATAAAGTTACTAAGCATAGATGTTTGGGAAACACACAATAACAGAGAAATCTGGCATAACATTGTAGTAAACAGACTCGATAGCTCATGCTATAGTAATAACAATAATAATAATAATAATAATAATAATAATAATAATAATAATAGTAATATAGTAGTAGTAGTAATTGTAGTAGTAGTAGTAGTAGTAGTAGTAGTAGTAGTAGTAGATCTATAATACGAGGAATGACACCCCGAGTAAACTTCCAAAAACTCTCTGTGTTCGTTATTAATACTGCCGGAAATTTTCATTTGATGTCGAGTGTGTAGAGTTGACTTCTTAACCCTTCAGTTAACGTTTCGTCTAGTGTCAACCCTATAAAGCACTCCTGAATTGTTACAATCAAGACGTCCGCTATGGAACAATGGCGGCACCTTAAGTTACGAAAAAGTATATATATTTTTTCAGTTTATACCTGCGCTCTCTCTGAATCAGATGATAGGTCATGTAAATAAATTAGAATCTTTTAAAACTCTATGAAAGTGAAGAACTTTTCCTTTTCTTAAAGCTACTGTTCTGAGTTATTTTATGAGGGAAGAATTGACAGATCAGAGAAAATTAGTATGAACTGCAGCTATTCTAGGATTAACTTCCTAAAGAAAACAAATTATGTACAATGATGAATGCTTTGCAATATTAGATAATATGGCATTTCGAGAATGTTCAGAACCGATAAAATATTTGCCTTATCAATATTTTTATCAATTCCCCCTCTTATCTAATCGGTTCAATTCAGTTCACAGCGCATTAAAATACTAGACCAATCGAGGAACAGTCGGTGAAACCATGGGAAATATTTTTATTATCTTAAGAAACGCGATGCGATGTGCCTGTCAGCTGTATCTTCTTCTGAATGGAACAATAAGATGTTCTAAATCTTTAATGTCTGTGGTTATTATAACTCTGACCTTTGCAGTCTCTGATAGCCGAACAATGTCAATTCCATTTCTGATAGTGGAACTTTCTAAGACGGAATTAACTACTCCTGAGAAGGAATGACAAAGAAGGATGGAAGTTGCAGAGTTTAATTCTGGTATAGGCGAGTAAGAGTCGTTAAATTTCGCGTGGAAACCTATCTTCCGGGAAGAGAGTTTTTTGCGTCATGGGACGTTGCGCTCTGCTTCCATTACAAAGGAAGCCATGTGAAGGATTTTTGTAGTCCTCGACCGCGAACTTCGGTTTTATTGGCGAGCATCGTCATCGACTCGATTGCTGACAACGAAATGTTTGAGACATTTCTCTCTATAACATCATAAAATGTTCAAAAGTGATTCAACATTTAAACTACGATTAAAGGAGAAAATATCCCATTATTATAAATACCGTAAATATTTTGCCCAAAGACTAGAAACGCAGTCCGAGGAGTATAGCTTCACCACTACTTTATAGCCTATGGGAATGGTTTTTGGAGTCCGAATGTCGTTTCCTTGTAGATATCGTGACTCAACAATGAAATGTCATCTACTGATTCAGCCATGTGGTCTCAAGGTCCGGTGAAGTCCCGCTAGAGCGCCCTTTGAAACCCAGAGCAGCATATCCAGTGTTGCCAACTGTACGGTTTGGACCGTACAAATACGGTATTTTGTTCTTTCTGTACAGTGTACTCGGACCGTATGCATTCTGTACGGTCTTGCTAAAACTTTGTAAAAAATCTTTAGTCGAACATAATATAAAAAGGGAAAACACACCCACTTCCCCTCATTGCTAGTACCATTGATTGTTGTGATTTTTTACTCCTCTTACCCCGCTTACGATTTTTCGACCTTGACTCTTAGGTGCAAGTGTACTGACCCTGACTGAGTGCTATGACGCATCGGGAATTCACACACTTTTCTTCTCTCTTTTGGGTGCAAGTGCCTTTTTTCCTATCCTACTGTATAATGTAAACCTGTAGAGCGAAGTGTGAAAAGCGCAATAGTAAGTAAGTGTAATAATAAGTGTCACACACATTAAAAAGTGCAATTTATTATTATTATTATTATTATTATTATTATTATTACTATTATTATTATTTGTACCTTATTTTACAATTAAAAAGTAGACAACATAACCTGTGAAGACAGTGAAAATTGAGGTATGTATAAAAATAAAGAGATTACATAATAAATTCTATCCTACGGTCCTCCGAGGGAAAACATGGTCCATTTTTATCTCGCGTACGGTTTTCGCGTCTTATGAGGTTGGTAACACTGAGCATATCACGCCTCCTCAGACAGATGCCATATGTGCGGCTGTCACAGTACGTCATCCAGCTGAACCACTTTGGTAGATACTATTGAAGTTATTATGATGAATATTGAAATGAAGTAACAGTGAAATGATAGGGGGAAATGGGAAACTCTGAGAAAAACCCTCAGCAATCTTAGCTTGTCCACCATAAATACGACTGCGCCATCGCCGGAATTTGAACCCGGATCCATTGTCATCGTAAACCGACTGAACTACCAAGGACAGCGGTCGCCATTCCAACCACTTTAGTAAACATGGGCGGAACATTATTGTTCTGGATTGAGCAAGTGGGGATGAATCATTGCCAGAGCGAAGTCACTTTACAATCGTTCAATACGAGTTGTGTCGTACATTTTAATTCCGGTTTAGAGCAAGCAATAACATCTCACCAACGGCAAAAGCCTATTAAGTTGTTTACAACGCAGCGCTTTGATGCGCACTAGTATTGTAACCCACCACATCGTAATTTTCAATTTAAATGTACCAAGAGTGAACAAAGAAATGAAGCTGTGTTGAAAAGATTGCGTGAAGAAATAATGATGCTGAAACTGACCAGGAAGAGACAAAGGAATTGGTTGGGTAACTGGTTGAGAAGAAACTATCTCCTGAAGAATGCACCGGAAATAATGGTGAACGGGAGAAGAGTTCGGGGCAGAAGAAGATATCAGATGATAGACGACATTAAGATATATGGATCATATGCGGAGGCTAAGAGGAAGGCAGAAAATAGAATAGATTAGAGAATGCTGGGTTTGCAATGAAATACCTGCCCTTAGACAGAGAACTATGAATGAATGAATAAGAGTGAATATACTACGGCCTGAAACAAGTGGCTTGCGGTCCCGGAACCAAGCTATATGAGTGTGTGTTTAAATCAGTGTCATACCCTCTTATTAGGACGCTAGAATCGCAAATGCATTTCATATTAATTCATTTTCGTTTCCTTATAAAATTTAATGTGGTCAAAATGGAACAACATAACTTCAGACAATGCAAAAGAAGGTCATACGACCAATTCCTATGGTAAAAAGGGGAATATGGACGTATGGGAATATGGAGATGAAGTTCACACATTTTTTTAACCTCGGCACGAGTAGGTGATATGGTCAAAATCATGGTCTGGCTACCTTTCTTCCCCGAACACATTCGGTGCTTAATTTTAAAGGAGGTTGAGTGCACTTCGGAGCCATATTATTATGATGAGGATAAAATTCCGCCACTACCTGGACGTAAATCCGCGACCTTCCAGTCCGTAATCCGTTGTTCTACCAACTAAGCTACAACGGCTCCTAGTCCTTGTGGTAAGGAGATAATTCCCACTTCTCAGAAGGGAATGGAATCCGGGTCCGCAGGAGTACAGTAAACACTACTTTTATGCATATAACTCCAGCTATCTTCAGAATTCGGCATCTTCTCCGACAACTTTGTCAAGCGGGTGGTATCCAAATCAGGCGATCTGCTTTGCATTCTTCATGTCTATTACATGCTACACGAGTACGAAAGTTACAATATTCTGTCGTTGAGTTTGGAGTAAAGAAGCTGTGATATTTTTTTCTGACTTACTTATGGCTTTTAGAGAACTCGGAGGTTCACTGCCGCCCTCACATAAGCCCGTCATCTGTCCCTATTCTGATCCAGATTAATACAATCTCCACCATTTTATCCCACTTCCCTCAAATCCATTTTAATATTATCCTCCCATCTACGTCACGGTTTCCCCACGCGAGAAGAAATTTTGTTTGCAATATCTCGTTGGCCATCGTTTTAACATACTCTCCGCTGCTGATTGCGAGTTTAATCTATACTCAAGTTGGTTATTCTGTGTTTTGGATGTTCATATGGAATAGCTATTCCAACAGCTACAATTAAGTTCTCTTTTCCTTGACAGTGAAGAAGTGATTTGTTGTCGTTTCACTTCTACAACAAGGGAGAAGACATAGACTACATACAGCATCTACTCTATCACAATGTGCGGTGCATAGTAATTTTTACAGAAAATAATAGTTCCTTGTTTATCAGTATGTCATTATCATGCTAGTTGGGAGAAGTTAACTGGTTGGGGGTTTTTTCGGGGTTTTCCCTCAACCAATTGAAGCAGAATTGCTGGGTAGCTGGACTTGGACTCATTTTGCCATCATTAATTCACATATCATCATTATCATCCATACAATGACCAAGATCAGTTCATCGTGGAGCGTGCTGTACTTGTACAAAAGCGCTTCTGTTCAGCTACTCAATCATTCACAGAATAAGAGTGGTAAGAACGATAAGCCTCCGTCCAAAAGAAAAAAAATGTCATTATTATTATTATCGACATAGACGTATCTCATAATTATTAATATGTGCTGATAAAGCAAGCTCGCATATCAAACCCCAAGCCTCGAGGAAAACAAGCCAGTATCCCACATCTCTATTAGTTCATGCTGTCGAAGAAAGATTGCAGAGCATGATTAGTAGGCTTCATTCTGAATATAACTATTTGCCCACACCTTATTTTTGTAAAGCGTACACAATGAAGGAAAACAGTTTATTTTATTGCTATATAAAACATATGGGAGAATTTACGGTTTGTGTCCTCATTTACATGTTACCATTTTTTATTCTTATAGGCCTTACAATAAAATCGTTGAAAGGAATGAATAATGCACGAAAATTTAAAAAATACTTGCAGAAAATCTGCTCCAGAAAAGCGAATGGCAAATCTGCCAGATATGGAACAAAACTACAAAACTACGCTACATTCGCTGTCGCAATGGATCTCAGAGTTACTTTCCTTCCTACGTGGTAAAATTCAGATAGCCAAACGGCTGAGGCTAAGTTTTCTGTATCGTTTGACAAGCATAACGTTGCTGTAATGATTTCCTTCTATTGAGATAGTGGTGTCCCTGGCCTGTGCAGAACCCAAGTCCTCGAGGAAGTGATGCGGGTCAAGTATCTAGACTGGAACGTTTCAGCTTGTGGGCTCTGCCTTCCTGTCTCATACCGAGCGTGACATCGTCTTCCTGATACAATTCTAAGAACATCTTCCCGTGGCTTTGAAATTCCCGCGACCTCAGATTTTATAGGACAAGATCACAGTGGCATTTCATATGAAGTGCTTGCTTACTGGTGAAATCCTTTGGAGTAGTATTCAATCTTTTTTCCTAGTGTATCCCCAAAATACCTTTTTTTTACCTTCATACTCCCAAATTGCGTTGTAATTATGTAAGATATAAAAGACTATGATTGATGTTGTATTCAAAATAAATTATTATTATTATTATTATTATTATTATTAATTATGTAATAGCACAGTCTATATATATATATATATATATATAGTCACGAAGCTTGAGTTGTTGAGGGTACTAGGAACAATAGACTGTGTCGGTACTATTTCGCATTGTTTGTAATGGGGCGATAGTAGCGGCTAGCAATTATCAATGGATGCATATTCCCTACGTATTGAGCTTCGTGACTGTATATACTAGACTGTGGTAATAGTATATTACGATACAAATTTGGGAAGTGCTTTTTACAAAATTTTCTGGTTTTATGATCTAATAAGAAAAGCTGCTAATTTGAATCCAAAATATATATTATTTTTAAAGATATACAGTTTTTAAAGTTTAACTATTAAGAAATTCTTAAATTATGCACGTAGATGTATATTACGAAGTAGTAAAAAATAGAAAGCCTATCGCTTTCGGCCTGTATATGGTAATAGTAACATGGGATATGCTGATATAAACAGCTATATCTGGACTGATAAATGTTAAGCTACCAGAGATATTGGAATGGTGTAAATAAAGAAATCTATGTAGCATTAGTATGCTTAGTATGCGCTTCATAAAATGGGAAATTATAACCGTAATCAGAACAAGTTACAGGGAGAATGGGAGCCTCAAAGGTGAAGTAATGAATTTGCAAGTTGAATGAGAATCTGCATGATCAGTATGCGATGCGTACACAGAACGACAGGCGTGTACACTGTACAAGGTCTACGCGTGATGCTTCTCTTTCTGGAAGGCGAAGGTGAATTACTAAATAGGGAACAACATATTTCTTCCACTCTTTTTTTCCGTCCTCTCCAGTGAGCAAAAGGTCGTCTTCTGTGGTCAGATGTTACTACCTTTGATTACTACTCTTGGTTTTAGATGATATAACGTTCGCGGTTTTAAATTGATCAGAGAGCAATAAAAATTCTTAGCATTCTTCATCTGGAATGGAAGCCAAGAGGTTATTATTATTATTATTATTATTATTATTATTATTATTATTATTATTATTACTATTTACTAACGCCGCGGATATTGGCATGTAGCCATTTGCGCCTCTGCCTACTTTTTGGCGATTATGATGAAGAATTCTGTTCTGAGGTTGAGGCACCCATTAGGTCGGATTCTCTAAGCCCCGTATTATAGGATGATACATTATGAGTATAGAAGTAGGCAGAATGGATGAAGATGAAGGTGATGATGGTGAAGTGAACTCAGGGTCCGGCGCCGAAAGTTATCCAACATTTGCTCTTTAATGGCATGAGGGAAAACCCCAGAAAGAATCTCAACCAGGTAACTTGTCCCAACCAGAATTCGATCCCGGACCAGCTAGTTTCACAGTCAGATACGCTGACCACTACTCCAAAGTAGTGGACACAATAATGATGATAATAATAATAATAATAACAACATTTTAATTATAATAATATTTTATTATTATTATTATTATTATTATTATTATTACTATTATATACTGATACTGCGTAAATTAGAAGTTTCAAAAGTGAATTAAAAATTAGACAAATACTGAATGTTGCCGAAATGAAAACTATACAAAACATTGTTAAGCAATGCAATCCGAAATTATGACATCACAGGGAAGGATTGGAGAATATAAGCATGGAAATATCGTATGGAAATAGGCTAATGAGATATTGATGCAAATTCTATGGTCCCAAGGTAAGAGGTGATATGTCAATATTTGGTGAAAATGAGATTTTGCGATATGTTGTGCATCCTGATGGTATCTTTAGTGTGGCAAAAGGTGACATGTGTATATATAATTTTTCTCTTTAACCCGTTGATACGAAAGATGATTCCTCTGATTTTACGGTGGTTCTAACTTTAAACGCTCGCTCCTGAAAAACTGCAAGAAATTATATATTACATTTTGCTTGGGCCACAGAATTACGAAGGAGCGAAAGAAGTGACAAAAGAGTATTGCAGAATAACAGATGAAGACTTAGGGAAGAACATGAAAACACGAGGAGAAAATAATAACATAAAGAGGAAGAGGGGAGAACAAAAGGAACAAAGGAGAATAAGAAGAACAAGAAGAAGAGACGGAAGATAGCGAACGCACACAATAACATGAAGAGAACAATTTCAATTCCTTGGAGACGTGACAGTTCAATAAACAAATCATCACCTACTAATGACCCATTGCCCCAGTTTCTACCGGCAATAGAAACGCTCGCTTGGTTTGTGGCCAAAAAACGCTACCACTTGAGCAAGAGATGAAGACTTAATCAGTCGTGATGATAGTCTCCAGTGACAGCTTATAGGCTGCCCGCCATACACTGCTCGCTATGGTTCCGGCTCCAGTTGTGTCGACGTGAGGGAGCAGGGCAAGCGACTAACTAGCAAATGCGTGCAGCTGAGGGATAAAGTCACCGCGCGGGTTGACTCACAGAGGAAGACGCTCTTCCGCGGAAAGCTCGCCCCCCGCTCCTCATACGATTCCAGGACATTAAAACGGGAAGATCGTCTCCAGCGAACCCACTCGCGTCCGTGCATCGGTCGTGGGAGCTCAGGAACAGCTTCAGGGTTTGCAGCGAACTGGGGGAAGCTGTCTCCGACGGTCGAAGATCACACGTAAAGGTAAGACTTGACAACGAGAAACAAGTGACAAGAGAATAATTTCATTGTTGTAGTGTGCTCTGCTTGCGAAATACAATTTTTACAACGTTATTAAATTATCAGAATTTAATTAAAACAAAGTTTTGCGAATCTTATACGAGATTTGACAGCAATTCCATGCAGAGCAACCTCAGTAGTCTATGTTTTTTTTTAGTGGGTCTAAAATTATTGTTTTATTGAAAAGTTTTGAGGTGACAATATACATAGATGACACGAGAAGCATGTTTACAGATCATAAACCACGAAGTACTCTACTGTTCAAACTATAGCGTTTATAAATACAAATCCAATGTATCCTGGACTTGGTTCCCCGTAGAGTAAAGGAAATCATCTCTCCGATTTGAAATGGAAATGTCTTTGCCCTTTGTTGTCTTGAGCGACGACTTCGCACAATGCTGATAACATTATCTGGTTGTCCTGTTATTTTAAGAATGTGTAATGTTGGTTTACAAATGAAAGGTACGCGGGAAATGGGGAATGTCTTGTTTTACACTTTTATTTCTTTGTCCGTGACTATTGTCTACAATAACGAAATAGGCCTACATAAATAGAAGTACATTCGTTGTTTAATAGTATGTGTGTTTGAGCATATCACACAACGTGAAACTGTTTAATAAATTCTTTGAAGTACATTGTATGATGATGACATTCCTCATTATTCACGTGGATGTGATATCCAATTTGCACTACTGTATTTCTCTATGATTTCGGCCGTTGCTGGGTTGCATATATGTGCTAAAAATTCCCTTCCCAGTGTTTAATATAATAAATAGATTTATTTCATTATTTTGTCTTTAGTTGACATTCCCGCTGTTTCGCCTGTGCTCTTCAAATGTAAGGACGGAAAGAAAGAGTCGAAGGGTCAATTCTTGGAGACATATTCGATAAATCTCTACTTAGACGGCTGCTGTCTATGCAACAGCTAGAACTTGCAGATTTAACATTGCGGGGAAGCCATATGTTCCAATTTGGCCTAGAGTATTGATGTTCTATATTAACTTAGGTGGACGTTTGTGGCTGTGTTTCTGTTTACCCCGTACGTACGCACTTACGTAGGTAGGGTAAAGGTTGGTAATATTGTGAACTAATAATATTATGATAGTACTTTTTGAGAATTTATTACAATTTTACTGAGCGAGAGAAGGATCGGTTTTGTGCAGAAACTTATCCATGAACATTCCCTTAATACGCTGACGCAAAAAACCGATCTTCCTCTCGCTCAGTAAAATTGTAAATAATTCTAAAAAAGAACTATCATAATATTATTAGTTTCACAATATTACCAACTTTTACCCTATATATATATATATATATATATATATATATATATATATATGCATACATGTAAGCTTATGCATGCATATATGTATGTGAAAGTTAATTATTTTGTGCGAGATCGTGCGTATTTGCCTGCTTTCCGCACAAAACCAATAAGCGGTAAGTGTGAAATACCACATTCAGTATTCCCAACGTAACACACATAACAATTTCCCTCTTCTTACCGCTTAAGCGCCATATTCATTTTACTGCTTTAGGCTTTTAATATATTATTTTTAGAGACGTTTAACATAGTAATAATTATAAATTGGAAACTTACCACTGCAATTTCACCTAAATTGCAATGTTAATTATTGTTTTTAAATATTTGCAAAAATTAAGTAAAGTCTACTACTCCACGAAACTTATTGCATTCCTGATACAAGTAACATTAAGGAAGCCGTGAAAAAATCAACAAGATTCCAGATGCTGATGTTATTACTGCAATATGTTATATAAATAATATTGTTAAAATATTAAAATGCAAAATAAATCATTACATAACCTTACCGTTTGTTTTAAGTTCGCATTTATAGACTGGGGGGAAAAAAGACAGACGTATATCACGGCCTGCTGGAATATAGTAAACACAGAAAACATTTTATAGCAACAATGTTGAAGATAGATATTTTAGTTTTTAAAAGTTGCCGTCATTGAACAGAAACCAAGATGGAGATTTCATTGCAACTAATTAGAAATTCCTCTTTCAGGTATGTAATAAACGATGGAAATTAAAAAAGCTCAACTACGTTTCGCTTTTTCAATCTTTTCCTCGAACATGAAAACATCAACATACCGCTCTTGTAACGCATATTACTATTCTGTACTTATAACCGAATATTTCTGAGCGCAAGGTCTTGAGGAAAATATCTGAAACTAGGAAAAGTTCAATCACGTCGAAATAAAGATAAAAATAAACAACGAAGAAAATTATTGTAATCCTTTCGGGAACTTTATTAAAGTCATAAGTGTGGGATGGATTTCTCTTCTACCAGAAAAAAATGAAACAAGCCTCTCAGTAATTTCCATAACGGAGACGTTCAGGACAATCTAGACAGATGCTTATAGCGACAAGTGGAAAAAGATTTCTAATTTCTTCAGTTTGATTAGAAAACAATGTGAGAAGACAGACAGACTTAGAATCACGTTCTGTATGTAAAAGATAAGAGGTTATATACATTTTAATTATTATTATTATTATTATTATTATTATTATTATTATTATGACTAGGAGGAAGCAAGCAAATTATTATCAGTATAGTGACATAATTCGTTAGTTACCTAATTCAACTAAGATTATCTCTCATAAGAGTAGGCCTATAATATTATGTCCAAAATGATAATTTAATCAGTGTGATCAAATATCCATAAAATTAATAACTAGGTTATATTTTGGTGATAGTGAGGGATAAAACAGCACATTCTGATTTAAAACTATGCTCAAAATTATTATTATTATTATTATTATTATTATTATTATTATTATTATTATTATTATACATTTGCAAATTTAGTGAGACCTGTTTTCCTACAAGCATGAAGCATGCTTTTTAGATTTTTAATAAACACTAAACATTCGTAAGTGGCGGAAGTCCTATACCATGTGATTAACTTGTTTGATATAAAATGTTTTCATTGCAAGTATTTTTGCACTATTTGTAAGATCAGGATTTTTTGTTCGTATAGTGGATTGAATGAGTCTCAGACTGTGACATGCGTGTCCGAGCCACGTGGTGTTTGTCTTTGGGTTCGTGTGAAAATGAATAGGCAATTAACGGCTTGACGTCGAGCTGCACTGCGCTCCGTGTGGTGATTATGCGTTTAATAGTCTGGGTCCAAGTGGTGTTACTTCCTTTGCGAAAGTGTTTTCAAATGGCTCATGATTAAAAATACTTTCAAATCCGTGAGAGATTATTAGAAAATATGTGATCAAAAGGCCATGAGGAAATGGAACGTTTATGTTAATTCTGAATTTCGTTCAGTGTTTAGATTTTTATGACTTTCTCCTTTATCATCATCATCATCATCATCATGATCAACATTATCATCTCATTATTTTTGCTCTCCTTTCTAACTTTTTTCATCATCATTCTTTTCTATATTTCTTCTAATTTTATTCTTTCTTCTATTTGTCTTCCTCCGTTCATCCTTCTGTCAATGTATTTCTTCTCTGCCTCTCTTCTCCTCTTCCTCCTCGCTATTCACCTCTAACACGATCTTAGTACATTTGTCAGCGTGTTTTAAAATTAGCCAATCTGTGGAAGGAAAATATGTAGTTAATTGCCCTGAATCCTGCATTTGGTCTTAAAGGAAGTCTTTCACCATATGATAGATTATTTATTTGTTAGTTAATGTAGAGCTCAGCAGTGTAATGTCTATACCTATTTCGCTTTCTGAGAATGACTATTTTAAAGCTAATGCATCTAGATACATAAAATTGATATCGATCAGACCTATATAGATTTTCATGAACAAAGTTAACAGAGGTTACTTTACAGAAATAACTAATCTTCGTGAGCACATAGGGAAGTCTGCACTGATTATTTTGCCCAGTTTTGAACACATGCGAAAAAATCTTTCAAAGGAAGTAACATTTCTAGGAAGCGGATATCAGCTGATTTGCATCCCATGCATTTAATCTGTAGTAAAATCCCAGAGTACTTTTCATTGAATAAGACTACAGCTGAGTAGTGACGTCACTGTTTCTTTATCGGCGTGCGCACTGCGAATTGTCACAAACATCATATCTGTATGAGAGAAAATAAAAATCTGTCGAAGGTTTCGTACTTTTCCAGCAGTGTTTACTCAAAACTTACATTTTGAATTTATTTCATTTATGACTACACAAACAAATAGATAGTGCTATTTCCGTGACGTAGAGTAAGCACGATGCCGAATCTCCAAGACAACCCAGAACATCACAAACAACGGATAGACTTACGTGCGACTAGAACTCATGACCGTATTAATGATGCGCCTCAACTTCTGCTTATAATCCATTAATCCACATACACAAATAGACAATCACATATAGTCAACTGTCCGAAGACAGGTGTGAACCTGTCAAGTTGCTTATTGTTAATAAAATAACATGTACAAAAATACAGTCTTAATTCTTCCCTGAAGGAGGAAAAACTCGTGCTCAGGGAGTTATCTAAACACATACTTAACACAAACAAAGATAATCATTTGACACAAAGTGGGTCAAGAAAGAAATATAGGAATAAATTAACTTTAAAAATAAAATTTCAATTTTAACAATTTAAATCATACAAATACATACACATATCAAATCAATATATATTCTTTAAAAATTAAATTCCTAACGCTATTTTTGAAATTTCTTATACTCAATTTTTCCAAATTTGGGTATTTTTCAATTATTTTATTATATAACCTTGGACCAAAGTAGGTACCATGGCTAAGAGCTGTGCTTGTGAAACACTTTGATTCCTCTAGACGTATAAAATCGGATCTTTCAGTTCCATATTTATGATTAGCTGTACCCGTGCGCTCCGCTGCACTTGTTAGAAATAAATATAAAGTAATTACATAATTAAAATAGGACATCTGGTTCAGGGAACATTCGTGTTTGATAGAAGGATAAATCGTTTAATATGTTACTTAATTTAAATTGTATTTAAATAATTAAAATGCGGTCATTTTGGTCCAGAGACCACCCATTTAGTGCAATGATAATTCCTTTAACATATTTCTTAATTGTTATTACATGCAAATAATTAAAATATGATCATTTGGTTCAGAGAACATCCGTTTTTGGTGCAATTTGATCCCATCAAAATTTTGCTTGGAATGAAACGTATCAGAAATAATTTTAAAGAAACTTTTGTTATGCAACATTTTTCACAAAAATTAATAATAAGGGAGATATTTCGATTTATTTAATTCAAGCCTCCTTATGACTTCCCTTTTAAATATAGTATTTTGAATGCCATATAGCTTAAAATCTAAGTTACAACGAACTTAATTTATATTTCAATTTTCATATAAATCGGTTAAGCCATTATCGCATGAAAAGGTAACAAATATCCAGACAGACAGACATACAAACAAAAATTTCAAAAAAGCGATTTTTGGTTTCAGGATGGTTAATTATACATGTTAACACCAATTATTTTTAGAAAATCGAAAATTACCAGAAAAATGTTGGCTAGATTTATTATTAGTAGTCTATAGATGATACAATTCGAATTTATTACGATTTTTATGTATGAAGTTTAATAAGGCAATATAATAAATTGGTTTAATTTTCAAAACATTAAAATCAATAAACAAATCAGTGATATGAGTACCAACAAGATACCACTTATGAGGCAACTGAGTCAGGAGATAATGGAGTAAGGTGGCCAGTTCTCTTTCTCCTAGATGAAGTTGAAAAACTGAAAAAATATATTAATAGAGGAAATGACAAAGTAACACTGGCTGCATATGCGCCAGGTGCAGTGCGGAACAGTTACCTTGGACGGAGATGGCAGGTCATAGAGACTCTCGAATTTTGTACCTCGACCTTCTATTTGTTTGCATCCACACCTCAGAGGCGTGCCTGCCTCACAGTTTCTCTCTGAAGACGACGTCGCGCACATCACAGCGATTATACAAGGCTCTATGCCCGACACGGTGTATAAAACAGTGAGCAGGGTGGCTTCTAGTATCTAGTATCCTTTAAAGTGGCGGATGCGTTTATTAGTAGTAGGAATCACCAACTTCTCGACTTAAACTACTGATCCTGTATTGATCTGCCAGAAGGGAAAAAAATCGCTCCACGTCTTGATTTCTACCTTCATGTTATCATTCCGTAAGTTAATTAACAATATTGGATTTTCTGAGTGCGGCTATATCTTCATTAAAATATATTAAAAGAAGAATATAAAGTTGGAATGAGTTACTAGGACGATCAGAGCCCAAAATAAGTTTGTTAATTTTTTGTGTGTTGGCTATTCATTCTATTCCGTGTTGCATTATTGACATTTTATAATAATAATAATAATAATAATAATAATAATAATAATAATAATAATAATAATTTAGGACTATCACAATGATAACTGTGGTGAGAAGTTGTAGAGTATTTGCACACCGTGTCCTAGATGTAGAGATATGTATGTTTCGGAAGTAGGACCTACCGACTCCATCATAAGGGAAGATAGGGAAAGGCAAGTGGGGAAACCTATTATATCTATTGAATCCACTACTATAGTATGAGCTGTTCTCCAGGACTGCACCCACTATCGAAGAGTTGTGATCTAATTTAAGATAATATCTAGAAATTTGCATGGAGATACTGTAGGAACTCGCGGAAATTTCCAAAGCTTCAAACTCCCTCAGATATTGACCTTATGGGGCCCAGTTGGTCTCACAAGTATAGATTTATTTATTTATTTTATTTTTGTATGTCAAGATACCCCTATCTCGCGCGTATTATAATATTACAAGAGAGACAATTGATTGCGATGGAATACACAAATTAATGACCCAGTTAATATAGTGATAGTAGCAGCAGTAATTATTATTATTTTTTTCCCTCGCTGTTATTTATACTCGCTTTAACATCTTGGTCATAACGCGAGTTAATCTTTGGTTGAAATCCGAAGGCCTGTGTACTATTGTTGAGACTGGTTCTATTGTTGTGAACTAGATGGCGACTGTATATATATATATTACTGATTTCTTATGAATATGATTTCGGTGATGAATGAGGCCGGTGATTTTCAGGGATGTTGTGGCCCGAATTTCCTGACATTTGTCTTACGGTTGAGGAAAAACCCTGAAAAACCTCAACCAGGAAATTCAACCCGACCGGGAATCGAACCCGGGCCCTCTGCGTAAGAGATCAGCATGCTGACCCCTACACCACAGAGGTGGTCTATTATTATTGTTTTTATGTTATTATATACAATATTATTAATGTAATAATTAATTAATATTGTATTAGTGTTTCCAAAATTTACAATTCCAGTACGTAATTTAATATTTTAATTACACTTCCTTGAAGCAATTGCTCAAATGGAAGCAAAGTTGTGCATTAATCATCCTCAAAACGTGGCTCACAGTTCTGGAGATGGAAAAAAATCGCTCTTTCTGCAACTCTAATTAATTAGGAGTTCCGTGGCAGGTCGAGCTCCTTAAAACTGTTGTATAGTTTAGGGCAGTGTTTCTCAACTTTGTAAATGACGAAACCCCTTCTTTTCCTCACATTACTTTAGTGCGGCCCCCTGACCTAAAATGTATAGTAGATATAGAACACACTAATGTGAAATTTGACATAAATTTAAAAAGGAAAGAATTTAATTACGTATTTATTTAATGCAAAATAGCCGTATTTTTATTTTTATAAAACGACTTTTAAAAAGTATTATTATTATTATTATTATTATTATTATTATTATTATTATTATTATTATTTAAACAAAATATATCCAGCATCGGAAGAATGAGATGATAATGATTAGGAAAGAAATATGTATACTTATGTAACGGGCACGAAATACTGGTATTTACCTGGAAAGACTAAGGGAAGAACTTGACTAATCCGTCCTCAGAACTAATCTGCCACCCTGTTAGATCTCGAATTATGAAATCCACTTATCAACTAGCGTCTCACATTACTAAATCGTCATAATATATAGGCCTACGTACCAGCTGCCGCAAGGAATAATTTAAAATAATCATTTGCCGCATGCAAATTACAAGACGACCATCTCTGCAGCAACAGCTTTTATCGGCTTATCTCGAGACAAAACGAAAAACAAGGCTCTTGTGTCTAGTTGAAGCTGAGAACAAACAGATGCCAGTATATTTCCAGAAGCCAAGTGTGTAGCATGTTCCAGTGTCATGGTAAATATCTACAAGGACTGTGCGTTTTATTATTACACATGCGTACATACATGTAATTGGTGGAGTGCAGATAACTTGTGCGATTATTATTTTTGTTATTATTATAATGACGAATATAAAACAAATTAATGGGATAATTATCAAAACAGTGACAAATGTGTGTGTGTGTGTTTAAAGTTATAGTAGAGTGTGGAGGTAGTTACTTCAAGATATCCGTTAGATAAAATACTAGTAAAAGAAAATTATAAAGGAGATTTCAGAAATAAAAGTGGTGTCAACTGCTGAATTCAAGATGTGTGATTTTGTTTAGCAACTTGAAGTGGGTATTTTCCAAGTAATAACACTGGTTTATTCAAACAGCGTTATGTATCAATCATATGCTTATCTCCCCTTTTGTTACTCTGTTTAGAAGTTTTTCAGTATTTACAGCGTTTACTGAAAATAACGGCCGCCAAATTAAAAAAAAATCATTTTCAATTCGCGCAGAATCATATGTTCGTGGCTACTTGAGGAAATATAGGCCTATATTATTCCGTTACATCTAAATAGCTCTAGTCTTGTTAGCTTAAGATATCATATCTTGTATAGAAATTTTGGAATATTGGGAGTTTTTATGGAGGTTTTTTAAGAAACACATATAAATATGTAAACGAAATACCTAATATATTACAGTTCAGTGGACACGAACCAAATTAATAGTCACGTATTGGTTACATGTAACACTAGTCTCTGATACTTTGACGCCTCCTTACAAGGTCCTTTCTTGTCCTATCTTTAATTTGTTTTGTTAATATTTTCATCCCAACTGTTGGTTTAATTTTGCTGATGTGAAATCTGTTTCAACTGCGTACACCAAATAGGCGCACATACTTAATGTGTATTCTGTTTTGTGTTAATTTTCTTGTAAGTTATAAGTATTATTCCAAATGATATTATTTTGTCAAACACTTTCTTAGTAAATAAATGTAGTTGTTGGAAAGAAGTCTTCCATCGCATGTTAGAACCTGCAATGTTTCGAAACTACTGTAGACTACGTCTTATATACACAGATTTTCTATCTTCAAGGTAATATGGTAAGACCTGAAAGGCCATTTACTTTGTTGGGCCCGTTATGCATGACTACTCCAGAGGATGTGATTCTTGAAGTCTTAACGTTGGCAAGTGTAAGAGTTATTAATATTTGTTGTACAGCAAACAAACACTCGCAGATCTTGCTTGCAACACTGGCTGATTGTTTTGTTTATTACAAGTCCTCCGATATGCGATACACTTCTAAGGTGAAGATAAGATCTGACTGCTAACCTCGACCTCTTCCTTCACTGATCCAAAATACTTTGTATAATAAGTATAATAACAATTGGCTTGGCGAATAAGAAACACACCAGTAAAATAACAAACAGGCCATGAGCGGTATAAACGTAGGTTTGCCAACGTTAACCGTTTGAGTGGGACGATAGAAACATTGGAGATGTCGGCCTACACAGTGAAATACCCCTAATTTGTAACTCTTCTTCAGGACACAATCGCCGTGAAAGCCCAAAATATCATAGAACTTAAATTTATTCACAAATAAGTCATGTGAATCTTTTAACTGAATTTAGAATAACAAAAATGACTAGGTAAATACATACCGGTAATATTGTCTAGTTCAATCACATCAAAAGACAGGTTAAGACATTTCTACAATAACTTTAGACTAGTAAACTTGTAACTCTGTAAATAAAAATATGGACAAAAACAATAGTGTAAGGTTTGTAAACATCTTTGCGTGCAAGTTTCAATTTCGTAGGTATTTTA
Source organism: Periplaneta americana (assembly GCF_040183065.1). Classification (NCBI taxonomy): domain Eukaryota; kingdom Metazoa; phylum Arthropoda; class Insecta; order Blattodea; family Blattidae; genus Periplaneta; species Periplaneta americana. The sequence continues at coordinate 54,566,320 of NC_091131.1, read as the reverse complement.
TTTACTAGAACCACATATCACGTTAAAGCTAGGGTGACTTTTTTTCCAATTCTAACAATAATCAGGCTCCTGGAATGAGTTAAGCACTACATATGCTTACAAGAAACGAATTATACCAATAATCGTAACAATCGGATTGTTAATATTTATTGTTGTCCTTGTATTTGAAACAAAATGTACGTCAGTTTCTTGACAATCTGACCGTGATTTCTTTTGTTTCAGGCTCCGAGTCAATCAGTACCGGTACGCAGGAAAGGTAAGCCCAATTGCATCGCTCCGTTTTCATTTACATAGAAAGTGTCCGAGACGAACGCTACAGATAAGAAACTTTTATAATTCAACAACCAACAAATTTATCCAAATTCCATTTGCTGCAAAAGTTTGTATGGTGATCTATAAATCTCCACAAGTGCACCTCTGGTGGCTAGGCAGACTTCATGAAGTCGGAAATTCAGCAACAGTGAAGAAATAACAGTGTCGCTAATACAAATTGAACATTTATTAGAAATCACGAGGAACTGAATTACGGTGTTGCTATCGTAAAACCTTGGTGAGTTCCTCTGTCCCTTGAAACAGACAGCCTTAGGTAAATTGATTAATTATTGAGTTATAAAACTTCCTTATCGGTAGCGTTTGACACTTTTCACAACGGACATCCAAGTTACAGTGTCTGTAATACCAAACAGAACTTGACTTGGACGAAGACAGTATGTTTGGATAGGCTTTCTCGGTGTAGTTGTGTATGCCATCTTCATATTATCACAAGTGCATTATGAAAAGGATATTGGTGCATCTTTCAATTTTTCTCAAGAGATAAATTCCATGTGATCCGTACTAGGAACAGTGTAAGTAACAAAATTAAACACGGGAATCCGTGGAGTTGTTGCCGAAGCCTGAGTTTAAAAAGTCGGCTGCAGCATAATATGAGACATATTTTAATTTGTATTATTTAAATTTAATTTGCATTCGTTATTTTAATTAGAAAGTCGTCTTTGTCATTCTCATGTGCACTTTGGATATTATGATTTAATTTTCGAAACTTATAACATAGCTTTCGCTGTATATGGTTTACGTAACTTACCATTAAATTATCACTATAACATAGGTTTCGCTGTAGCCTATATGATTTACGTAACTTACCACTAAATTATCATTATTTGAGAAAGTTCTTCTTAATTGTAAATTTCAGTATAACGCAATAATTCTTATCTAATAAACACGACAATAATTATACAACTCTTTAAAATATAAATATAAATTCAGGTGATTATAAATTTCTATAAGGGAACCATAGGTGCATCAAGCCTCCATGAGAAACATTCCAGTGTTCTTTTATACGTATTTTCATTCAGAGACAAAAGTTGTTCTGTGTGTCGTAATCTATTACTTCGGTTTTACTTTCCTCAGGGAGAAAGTCATGCTGAGAATGTTTATTATATTACCCTTGGTTGACTGTGAGTTTAGTCCTGCGAACCTCGGACCTCAGGCGATACACTGGACCATCTAGGGTGACATGCGCTTAAACTGTATGTTTTGTTTCATTTAACGATCTATTTAAACTACAAATGCCATTCAGGGTCAGAGAGATGACCTAAGTCCTAAACTAAGGCAACAGTGGTGAAATGAGAATGACGGATGAAAAGAAAGTATTGGGGGGAAAAAATTCTCCACAGGAACTTTGTTCACATCTCACATATCTGGAAGAAATCTAATACCAGATCTTTTTAGTGAACTACGTCTAGATATAAATTTTAAGATCTTCCACATAATATGCGACAGGCTAGAGTTCTGTCGCTCTGTTGATATGTCGAAAGACCTTGTTCCCTTTTATTTGAAGAAGGACGGTAACAGAAATGAACTGTTACAGATTGCGAGGTCAAAGTTGTCCAATAGAATTGCTGTAAGAAACAGAAAAAGTGCTCGATTCAACGATATCACAATTTTCCGTGCGATGGCGATTCATTGACGTCATAGCTTTGACCCATTGAGAAATAGCAATGTTATCTGATAGGGAAAAAATGGGTTATATATATATATATATATATATATATATATATATATATATATATATATATATATATTCTATTTTCAAACCAATGAAACGTGAGATGAGCAAAATCTTTGCACATTTGGTAACAGTTGCCTGTCATCTCTTGATTTACATGAAGTACGATCAGTGATTTGGCTCAGTTTATAATATAACCTCCTATATAAATATAGCAGACTAGAGTTTGATTCGCTGAAAGGTAATGGAGATTTATCTTAATGGCATAACAAAGTATAAAGTGATCCTTGTTTTACGTTTATCCCATGTTATCTGTTCACCAGATGATAAAAGAGTCCCGCTGCTAGCGAATGTTCAATGTTGCTTGAAAATCCTCACAACAATAATGACATAACGATCTAAGTTGTACAAATCTTGAAGGAAAACAAGACATGCCAGGACTCCTAAATGGTGATGTTATGTTTAAGTCCCTTAAGATTTTCGATCTTTGAAGACCTACTGCTTTTCACATTTGTACTTCTTTATTCTTCAGCAGAGGTTTAGCTATTCAGTTTTTATGAAACATTCTTCTCAGAAATATCTGTAGTGTCGGTCGAGCTTTCGTCTGTATACAAAACAAGGGTAGATTAGACTATAGTAAAAGAAACAGCTACTATACTGTTATTTGTCTTCAGATGCAGCCATGCTAACGAAATTATCACTCTTTTAGATCTACCAGGTTAGAACCTACGATATTTGAGGTCCAATTAGTAACCTACTGACGATACATTTTCAGCACTTATGTGTCCTGCCATGTCAACGAATAAATTTGTTCTGACATGCGGTCAATTTTTTCTCCTCGATTATTGTAACACATGCGTATTGATATTTTAGTAGTCACTTTCTTGAACACAGTGATGTAATGTTTCCCAGATCTAATTACACCATAATTCAGGGAGGTCCTTGGTAGATTCAGGGGCATGTTAACTCTGACTCACGGTCATCAGGTTTATCGGTTCATGGCCATACGACTGGCCTATGTTAGGAAGTCTTTCACCTGACCGTTACAGACAAACTTTGCAGTCAATACTTATTGCATAACATCCGTTAAAAAAAGTGTTCGGATATTTGCATCACAAATGAGGCCGTGAATTGGTATAGTAGTAGTAATAGTAGCAGCAGCAGTAATAGTATTATAGTAGTAGTAGTAGTATAGTAGTAGTAGTAATAGTAGCCTACATGTGTACAGTAGTGGCAAAAAAACCGGACCGACCCTTGTAGCTGATTTCAGAGCCTTGTTCACTCCAGAGCATGATAGACTGGTAACTAAGACTTTCGTGGCTCGAAATTTTTTTTGTTCCTTATTCAAATTTATTTCCAATACTTTTCGATTGCTGGTAAAATTCATGTTCTGGGAATAATAAGTTAATTAAGTAGTAAAATATCGCTGCAATCGAAAAGTATTGGGAATAAATTTGAATAAGGAACAAAAAATGTTTCCTTCCCAGGCAGGATTCGAACCACGAAAGTCTTAGTTACTAGTCTATCGTGCTCTGTAGTGAAAAAGGCTCTGAAATCAGCTACAAGCGTCGGTCCGGTTTTTTTTTGCCACTACTGTACATATCTTGTATACTATCTTTTATCTTTACTATTTTATGTAATTTTCAAATTATGTATGTTTTCCTGTACGTGTCTAGTTTTGTACACTTTGTCTTTTGGCAGCCACTTTTTAGTGAAAGTTGAATGAAGTGAAGTAATTTTATTTAACGATACCTCCAGAGGTATTCAAAGTCGAAATTCAACGTGGACAAAGTATGGCCGATAAAATTTACGTGAAATCCTTTATTAGGAATAGGATTCTTTTACGCGTCTTACATATATGACACGGGTCTCTCAGCTTTACTTCTCTTCCAGATTTTATCGTCCTATAAAATCTATCGTTCTCGGCCGAGTTTCGACCCACGAGTCTCGGGTCCAACAGCTACTAGCATAATACCTTTTGAATCACAGAGGACGAAAAATAACTTATAAACCCGGGAAAACTACTCTCGGCAATACTACTGAATATTCAGGGACTAAAAGTTGCTGCTTGTTTCGTGTTCAATTAAAAATACTCTGTGACCAGATGAAACCGAGAGCCTGGCGTTTATTTTCACACGCTACCGGGTCGACTGACACATTCACGCAACGTGATCCCCTGGAGAAAGAAAAGACAAATGCGAAGCGGAAATGCATGATCCTGTTTTTATTATTATTATTAATTCCTTCCAAATACGTCGTAAGAAATACTTCTGAAATAGGCGTGTGTCGCTTCAGACCGGTGTGAGTGTCTTCTGCAAAAAGTGTTTAAAATTGGTCTCATTAACTTATAACAGAATAACTACATTTTAAATTTCATGTGAAATTTGTGGTGGAAAATCATAGGTCAGGGCAGGTTTTTTTTCGAGATAACATCGTTTCACTGTCATAATTCTATTTATCCGTCACCTTTTAGCCTTGTAAATTCCAGGCTTTTCTCCGCACTGCAACTATAGATAAAGTTGGAAAACAATTTTTACTGAAGAAGTGAAATATTCTTGTTTTCCAATATAGTTTATCCACAGTTATTACCAATTTCATTTAAAAATGAAAATTCGTTTTTTTCGGATTTCAGTTATTTTATAAAATTTGGGCAATAGTGAGAAAGTTATGGTGCAGTTTTCGGATGTTTCAACTTATATACGTATAGAGTAATCAATTCCATATTGTCGTTTTGTTGATTTATAAGCATGGAATACTTAAATTCACATAACTTCCACAAATATGTGAAATAGTTTCGTAACAATTTATTTCACTATAAAGCTTTCAATAACTTGTCTCCCCATAAAATTGTTATACTATGTTTCTACCAGAACCATTGGTGAAAGGAGACTGGCGTGAGAAGACGGAATATTCATAGAAAGCCAATCCCACATCAGTCTTTTCTACCATAAATCCCGCAGCAACTATTAATGATACGCCCTCAACTTCTTGGTCTACGACTCGGCAGTTCTCCAAAAGAAAAAAAAAAAGATCTCCCTCCTTCACCCATTATCGAATTCATGCATTTCCAGTTGCAAATACTCATTCTGCTGATAGTAGTAGTAGTAGTAATAATAATAATAATAATAATAATAATAATAATAATAATAAAAAATAATTCTCAATGTTTGTTTATTTATTTGTATATTTGTTTACTTGTTTCATACTATTGCATGTTGCCATTATCACGGCTAAAGATAAACTCTACAGCCCTGCATTAAATAAATAAATAAATAAATAATAATAATAATAATAATAATAATAGAACAGTCAATGAACTTAGGCATTTGTAATAGTTTCAATCAGTAGAATATCTTCCGCCTTTATTAGGCCTACTTAATGACGAAGATAGTGGGTAACGTTCACTTTATATGCTACCGGTATTCCTTTTCCTCAATAATATGCATTAAAAATTACTGCAACTCACTCTCATTTCCCTACTTTGTGCTCAGCTTCGTTGGTTTATTTCTGTAAGATAATTCGTGCCGAGCCAGTCTCATTAAATGGCTGCCGGGTTGTGACGTCATTGATAACAACGAGTGAACAGTTCGTGATCGATGACGTTGAAGGCGTGACCATGGCGGGCCCACGATGGCGTAAGACATTACACTCATTGATGGGATCTCCAAGAGTCAGTGTACTCCGAGGGTGTGATGTAGGTTAGGATGATTGAAGCTAAAGATCACGTCTGCATCGACATAGTGTTAATTGCATAAAATATCAGTGTAATAATTTTTCATAATTTTACACAATTCAGAAAAATTCAGCTTTATTATCATATTATCGGGCATTATACTTGAATGGAAAAGAAGATTATGACTAATAATAATATTTCTGATTGAAATTTATTTTCTTGCCCGATCATTGAAAAGGTGCACCTACAATTATTTTTTTACTGTGCACTAAAATAAAAATGTGAACTTTATTTTCTGCGTTAAAACAAAACCTTGGCTTTCGCTATCATTATTTACTCTATCACTCCGCCTCTAAAACAGGTAGAGTGAGTTTCACCAAACATGTACTAATATTTACCTGCAAACTTTGTTAGGAAATTCTTGTGATTTTGTGATTGCTCGCATACTCAGCATTACGTAGACGTAGACTGCTTCAATATCTTTCCAAATTGTTCGTAGAATTTAACAGGCTCTTAATCAGCACTGCCAACTGGGCCGTCTTTTAATTTCGATCCAAAGCCCAGAGGCGTCAGGACACAAGATGTAAAAATTGGAAAAGAAACATAAGCTAGAAATTTTCCACCATTATTAGCAAGCTCTCTGGACGCAAGCTTCTCATAATACGTCCTACTGTTGTTTAAAATATTGTTTTCTTTATTACGTATTAATTTCTTTTGTTGAAAACAACATTAAATTTAACTGCAATTTTTATTATGAATAATAATATTGTTGATTATTTTATCTTTAATTATTAATCTGTTAAATTCTATGGAATAATTTGTCGATAAATTGATGTTTAGAATATTTAAATTCATGGACGTTTTCGCCAAAATACGATCCTGCTTATCAATATTCGATCGTGATTTTCTCCTTGATCGTTTCCTTTAAATATTTATTTCAAGATTACTTAAGTTTCCTACCTTTTTACACTTTCATCGTATGTCCAAACTGTTTAAATCTTCATTGGACTTTTAGATAATTCATCGTATTGGTTCATGTAATTTGTGAGCCTATATTATTCTCTCAGTCTCCATTTTTCTCTAATGGATAATCTAATAAGTTCAAATACTTTTCTTAACTCCATTTTTTTATATTATGAATACGTGTTTCAAATTTTCTTGTCAAGGCGCATGTCTCTAATGCAGCCGTGGCGAAAAGGCCGTGGTGCGCCGAGCCACTGTGTAAGCTGCAACGTGCATAGCACCTATGGAGGGAGGCGGACAACCGAAGGGGAAGTTGTTTAGGACGTGTAACGAAGAAAGAAATGAACAAGAAAACATAGGACACATTATCACAACCTAAAATTAACTGTCTTCAGAATGTCTCTGCGACAAAGTTTCAAAATCAGGAATTATGTCACTTACTGCCAATCGTAGTTGATCACGAAGGTATTTGTCTGTCAGTCGTGATCTAAATTTGATTTTTACTATTTTCATTGTTGAAAATAATTTTTCACAAACGTAAGTTACAGCGAACATGACTTCAACAGAGCAAGCGAAAGAACGAAGCTTCAAATATTTATTTTTTTCCAGAGATTTGAAAAGTTCAATATCTGTCAAGTCCTTACATCTAGCTTTCATTTAACGTTACATTGTAAATCTGTGAGTTTAAATTGAAAATCTAACCGCATTATTCGTACATCTGCTGTAAAAGAATCGAAGTACAGAGATGATAATGATGATGATAATAATAATAATAATAATAATAATAATAATAATAATAACAACACTTAATCTTTTAATGTTTCATCAGTAACATGCAGTAACTTATAATGCCGTTTTATGTTATACAACCGTTTCCCTAGTAATATTTGTGAACAAATCATACATTTAATATTTTCATCATATTGTAAGCAAAAGACTGCATCCTCCCATCCTACTTGAAAATTTCGTTTTTTATAGAGGTACATGGTTTCGAGAGATATATTGCGACGATACGCCACTCGCAGGTCCGAGACAAATACAAATAGAACGGAGTTTGACTCCAGTAGTAAGAGGGTGGGGGTTGTAGGTAGGAAGCGAGAGAAAAGCACTGCGAGCCACAATGTGCTCGTGAGTCGCATTTTCGCCGCGGCTGCTCTAATGTGTAAATGAGAATAACGATAATTTATTTTAATATTTTGTGTAGAGCACAGAAAATTTCTTCATCTCAGTTCAATTTGTATATTTCTTTCCTTAAAACCGTTTTCGGTCATTAGATTACTGTGGTTCCAAGACAGTGAAAAGTAGTAACTCTTTATAGTATGTAATACTGATTCATTTGAAGGATTATATTATAAGCCTTGTTGGTATTAAACTTGAAATATTTTATTTTCTTGCAATTTTTGTGCTCATTCATACCATTTATCTCACTACCTCATTTGCGTATTAGTCACTACCGCTTGCCACGTGTAAACGCAAGGCTACATGAATTAATCACATAGAATAGATGGTACACAAGCTGCAATTCATGGTCAATGCTGGGAGCTCGAATGCTTACAACAGGGGAGGGGAAAGGTTATGAAATGGATTCACGGTCACGAACACTGAGATTCAGTCTTCACAAAGTGCGTCCTTCGATCGTATAGGCTATTTTAGTATAAAGGGTCACAATATTCCAATCCCAAGACACTAATAAGTCAAACAACAGACTGGCAGCAAAACGACACTGACAGTTCACCGCGGTGTTGCTATAAAATAATAATAAACATCATCAAGCGCCACGTGCGACAGTCACAATCTTTATATCATATTGTCTAGCTTTATGTCTAAAACTTCGACATTTTTATTGCTGCTCATGACAACACCTTATGGTTTTTCAAATACTTTTACAGAGGTTCTTCCTCCGACGCCTCATCTCCCGATCTGGTGATATTCCATGGTTTTCGCGTTTACCTGATTTGAAGCACCAGACTTTTCCTATGGGATATTTGAAACAAAGGACGTACTCCCATAGATTACATTATATATTCAAGAGTCGAAGAAAAGATTCGGCATTGAAGTGACACATTGGTTAGATTTAAATTATGTTTTATTTAACGACGCTCTCAACCACCGAGTTTATATCAGCGTCGCCGGTGTACTAGAATTTTGTCCCGCAGGGATTCTTTCACATGCCAATAAATCTACTGACATTAGCACACTTAAATGTCATCGACTTGGGCCGAGATCGAACCCGCAACCTCGGACATAAAAGGCCGGCACTCTACCGATTGCACCCGCAACCTCGGACACAGAAGGCCAGCACTCTACCGATTGCACCGCCCAGACCGACCGCATTGGTCAGAATATTTTATGTTCGTATCATGGCAAATTTCCAGAAGCGACTTCAGCAGTGAATTACAGGTAGAAGAGATCATCACGTCACCTGAAAGGGGTGTTTTTTTAAATAACTCTAATTTTGTAAATAAACAAAGTTAAAAATAAGCCATTAGGTTGTTTAAATACATTTTTGATTCACTCCATAAAGTTTTATCACACTTTAAAAATAGTTAGATGAAAATGCCCCAACTGGAACTCTACATAATTAAGCGATTATAGGCCATTCGGTATCTAGTGAAACCTACGTTCACGTAAGGGGAAAGAAGAAGTAGACTGGGAAGCTTCCCTTCCTCGTTACACTTCGACTAGCAAGCAACTAGCTCGCTTACTCCCACTATAAGGTTCTTACTATGAGCTACGGCGCACACAAGCATTTTGTTTCGTGAGATAACGAGTAATCTATACCCATATTATTGTATTCCTGTAAATTCTGAAATATAACTAAAAATAAGAAAAATGATTGAAAAATATGTTTTAAAAACGTTACAAGATGCACTGTTAGGGACAAGAATGTACACGATAAAAAACTAATATTCCAGTAATAGGTAAAATAAGGAATTAGGCCTATAGACACAAATGGCAGAAACATGTCGAATGACTGTCGACTGTATCCCGAAATTAATAATCAGTTATATGTAGATCTGCCGGAAAAATAATTTTCGAAATGCTGAAGAATGACACAACGACGGCTTCCTATGAGGTAAATACGAGTAAAAACGTATAGTCACGGTAACCGTATCTTATTTATTTACACGAGCGTCACTTATTCCGTTGTTACCATTTTCCTAAACAAATTTGTTTTTCAGAAGTTCTGTTGTTTATGAACACGTCTAATGGATATACATGTCGAATTTATTTTGCTGTTATCTACAGCTTTATATGAATTTCGCATGGACTAGCTAACACGTACAATACAATATGATACCAAAGTTATCGGTTTGTATACGTGCTACAGTTTGCTAGAATTACATTACTCTGTCTTCATTAGTGTGATTGCATTAAATTTATATTAAATTTATTAGTAACGGAACTTTGTAATGAAATAGACCGTCTTTCTCGGCAAGAACACTATTTTTGGTGGCACTTTTATTGCTGAGATTACTTTATCACCACCGCAGAACGCGATGCTACAGGCGTGAACATGTCATGGGTTAGTTACCGCTATTAAGATATTGTAAGAACTTGTTTACATACGCTAGAATTTTGAAATAATAGTCTATCTGAAACTACGAGTCAAGGTGATGACTATGATGCTGGCCAGTTACACAGTAGAAGTTCGATTCGCCATCCACTATCGTAGCTTCTACTGCCACTGTTTTAACTAATAAATCTTATTATTATCGAAATTATATTAATTGTTGTTTTTATGGGATCATTATTCTGGTACATTCCTTCTGGGTGATTAACAATTGCATGATCTCGATCATCGCTGATCACGCGCCGTTGTTTTTCGTAATGCTGTGACTACGAGCGTTTTTTGCATGTTTTACGACGTTGCATGTAATGATAAATTTTCCATACGTATTTTTTAACAATAGCCAACAAAGATCACCTTCTAGAGACAAATAATATTTAGAAATTATTGATCTTCAATATATTACATAAACCTAAATGCGGTATGAATTCGAACGTGATAAGGAGTCCCCCTTCACAAGATTCCTTTGCGTCCAAATCTCCGACCTACCCGGACACTGCGCGTCAGATAAGTCAAAAAACTTAGTTTATTATATGGAGTATCTACAGTATGTAACCATCTTGTTCGTACAGTAATATTTTTATTAAAAATAGACAATTTTGTTAACGGAAATATAATTTATTTTAATGGGTTAAATTAAAATATGAAAAAAAAAACAGTATCTTCTTTTCAGGATATATAATAAACTTCATCAAAATGTTCAATTCACTATAAATAAACATACAAAATAAAAAAAAGTGCACATTTTATGCAACTTTTCTGTTCGTACATCCAATCATTTTGTACTTTTCAAAGTCTTAATTGCCAACTATTACACAAAATTAATATCTTGTAACACATCCTTTGGCTTTTATGACTTCCTCACATCTTCTTTTCATTGAAGAGACAAGTTTCTTGCAAACCTCTGGCGTGGTATTCTGCCATTCTTCTGCCACTATTCTTCTGAGCTCTGGAATGGATGTTACCTTGCTATTTCGTACCCTCCTTTTCAAAGCTGGCCACAAATGTTCGATAGGATTTAAATCCGCTGATTGAGGTGGCGTTTTGAGTTGATGGGGAACGTTCCAAATGAGCCAGGTCTCGACGATTCCGGCAGTGTGTTTAGGGTCGTTATTATGTTGAAATATATAACTACCCTGGAAGCCCATTTTTTTTAGCACTTTCTTTCAAATTTGTCATAAGAATATTCTTGTACATCATTTTATCTATAATTCCATCAATGAAGTGTACGTTTTCGACTCCAGAGGAAGACTTACAAGCCCATATCATGATGGAACCGCCTCCGTGTTTTACAGTAGGAATAGTATTTTCTTTCCTAAAGGCAGAGTTTGCCTTCCTCCACACTCTGTTGCAACCATCTGAGCCGAAAAGATTTATTTTCGTCTCGTCGGACCATATTACACGATCCCAATAGTCCTCCTCTTTAGAAACGTGTTCGTTTGCAAACTGAAGTTTATTTATTCTATTTGACTCACTAACAAAAGGTTTCTTACGTGGAACCCTGCCATGATACCCGTGTTTCCACAATACACGACGAATGGTCTGGTTAGACATTTCTTTTCCTATAGTGTCTTGTACTTGTGAACGCAGTTTTTCAATGCTTAACCTAGGGTCACGTCGAATTTGTTGTACAATGTATCTTTCGTCCCTTTCATTTAATTTTCTTTCTTTTGGTTTTCGCCTCAAATTCTTCCAAGACCCTTCATATTTAAATTTGTTTACAATATGCTGAACTGTTGAATGTGTATGTCCAACAATTTTACTTATTTCTCTTAAAGACTTACCTTTAAGGGCAAGTTTAACAATAACTTTCTTCAGATATTCTGAAAACTGCTTTCGCTTCGCCATCTCGTACAGTACTGTCATGCTTGCAAGGTGAAAATGTAAACAAGGGAAGCCACCACTCAGCAGTAGCAAGCACGAACCGGTTAGCGTATTTTGAAACAGTGAGATAGGGCAAGACTTGTAAGTGTACGAACAGAAAAGTTGCATATCCAACACAACGAATAAGGCAGATTTCTTTTTAAAATAACAACAAATGTTTTAAAAATACATTATAATTAAATATAATAGCGAATATTATGAATAAACTGCACATGGTTATATACGTGAAGAAGAAAACAAAATTATCTTATTTTACAGTTAAAACGGACGTCATCACAAAAAAAATAGGGGCTGTACGAACAAGATTGTTATATACTGTATATCGTCGAAATGCACTGTTCCGTTAATACAACGATTCTTGAGAATTATGACATAAAGGGATTTTATAAAATTAGCAGGAGTAGCAGACCGGCCACGAGTTCTTAGAGCGGAAGTTCGATCCCGGATACGGGCAATAAAATTTTATTTTCGCTATAAATTCCAAAATAGCGATGCCAAATCAAATGGAAACAAGTTCTATTTTTAGAGATAAAGATGGCCGGAGCGTGATGCTTAACCACTCAACTCCTTATATATTTAGGCCACTAGAAAGATCGACATAGGATATGGGAAAGAGAAATTTCCAGAATTTGACCTGTCTTATCACGTTACAGTTTTATTTACATTGACATGACAATACCCATCATTGCCCTCCATGCTTAGAGTGCGTGAGGCAAGCACATAGCTTGCTGTTTTCTTTGTCTCTTTAGGATTTAATGTTTTTCTTATTACTAAACTTCCCTGCGGTGGCTGAGTGGTCAGATCTTCAACTTGTCACGCAGGCGATCCGGTTCGAGTCCCGGTCAGGTCTGGGTTTTTCAATAAGATTTTCCATTGAAAAATCCAGTCACATTTTTGGAGAATAAGGTCGCATTTGTTTTTTCTCGGGGTTCTCCTGTTTCCCCATGATAGGCATCTACATAATTCCTTCATAATTTTCTGAGATGTTGATACAGCGTCGTAAAATAATATACTAAAAAAAATAACCTTCATAATTTCTCCATTCTGTCACAATTCCATAGCATTGCCCGAACGCCGACTGGCGACGCACGAAGGAGGTTGGTGTAGGAACGAGTAGAGTTGCCAGCTCGAAACTTGGGTACGCAACAAACCTTAGTGTAGTCAGCCGGTGTAGGTTTGGAATGCGCCTAGGCAGAAGGTTAGCGCAATAGATCCTGAGCTGAGTCATTGTGCCCCCCGCCCCGAAAATTCCATTCTATCCCATACTACTAAACTTAGGCTAATTGTTATAATATTTGTAAATAATGTACCCTAATTCGTATGGATACATCTTAGGCACAGGATTAACAAATACCTACAGCAGGTACCGGTAGTTTCCGACAACGCACGTGACAGCGATTAGTATAAGTTCTTACTTATTTCGCAACAACGCGGAAACCTACCTCTCTACTTTCAGGACGTTTTATCTAGACATTTTTACGTACCCAGCTTCAGCATCAGTGGTGCAAAATAAATAAAATAAAACATTAGTGGAAATTACGACTACAAATCTTTAAACTAACTAAATTTCTTTATCTTAAAATAGCATTTAAATTAATGTGTACAAGATTATACCATTTGCGTCACAGAAGGTCAGCTATGTCAGCAAGCAAGGAGATTAATACGAAACCACGTCAAAGCCGGCCACACAGGAGGCCAACAGAATTCTTTCCTTGATGAAGAACGTAGATTAAACCTCTGTGAGTGAGAAATAATGTTACAAAAGTAAATAGGAGATAGGAAACTGCGTATTAATATAGGCCTAATAATAACCAATGTGCATTCGCATCGTGTTTTGATGTTGTCTCTGGTCTATTATTTCAGTTAACGTAGTATTTACCTAAATATTGATTTTAATTTTCTGTCATTTCATTTATTAAATGTTGTATAATTTTTTATCCATGCAATCCTGACGTGACAAAGTTATGAAGCGTCTAGATTGACTAATATGATCATCATAAAAATGTGTAAAGTATAATCATTCTAAGAAGTGTTCGACTCTGCATTGGTCAGTCCATCTATAAATGCAGTGCTCGGTGACTATCGTTACCTATGACATTAAGAAACATCCCAGATCTCTTTCATTTAACTCTAAAATTTGTTTCTTATTTAGTAACATTTTAAGGGTATATGTACGTGAACGACCACAATTATTATCAGGAAATGCAGGCTCTAAATATCTAAAATTTTATAAGGAAATAAACTCACAATTGGACAAAAATTACAAGGTACCACAACAAGACTTATTAGTACTTAAATATCTGATAAAAGTATTTATGTCTGAGAGTTGTCTACTTTTCAGAAATAAGTGTTTATTACATGGATGAAAAATATTAAAGACGTCAGAGAGACCATAACAATCTTGTGGTTACCAAATGATGTAACTGCAGAATTATTATTTTTTTTTCATATTCTGATAAAACTGGTTTGAAAAATATTATTAGTAACCTTTTTTATACTTTTATCACATACCTAAGTACTAATAAGTCTTGTTGTGGTACCTTGTAATTTTTGTCCAATTGTGAGTTCATTTTCCTATAAAAGTTTAGAAATTTAGAGCCTGCATTTTCTGATAATATGTGTGGTCGTTCAAGTACATATAACGACAGAGGCTACACAGAATGGTGATGTGATGAACGGCGATAAGAGTGGGAAGATGACGTAGATAGTCGTAAGAAATCTGTCAGCTACAGATCTCATAGATTTAACAGTAGTAGAACTCCTTTTTTTGGGCGGAAGGCTGTCAGTACTAACAGTTAATTTCCGCAAAAAATAGGCATACTAAGTTAACACATTCATTACTTTGGAAAAAATAAATATAAATGAGCCTCATATCCAGATCTAAAAAACTAACTTTTCGGGATAACTTGTGGCAAAATAAATATTTAAAATTGTTGATCAGCGGATCCGTGAACAAATCACAATAGCAACAAGAAAAAAATATATATTTCGTTGTATAAGATAGTAAATGCAGAAATAATTGTAGGGGAAAGATGATATCCCGAGAAAAGCTATCCCAGCACCGTGTTTATTTAAACAAATTCCTCTCGGACTCGACGTTTTTTGAACCTAGGATGCTTTAACCGTTCGGTCAACATTGGGCACCCTGCAATGTTTATACAACAGAGAAAATTACGATAAGACTAGCCTCTTATCCTTAAAATATACTGAAACACCAGCCTTTTCTTGTCCTGTGAATGCACACAAGAATCTTTCTTTAAGTGGACATTTATTTTTGTGAACCATTTTATTACCCAATTTACAATATTAGTTTCGCTACTGTTGGGCAATTTTCGCAGTGACTATAATATGCCTGTATTAGCTTGTCGCTATTACGCGTTTATTTGTCGGGTAAGCAACGCCACGAGCTCAGAGCGTGTGATTGTAATTATCGTGACTATTAACGCCTGAGAAGATGTGCACAAATAAAGTATTTAGCGTCGCTTTGCACTAATCTCTCTCATAATATGCAATGAACTAAAAGATATCCTCTTCGAGAGAAAGCGAGGGCACTGATGAAGTGATCAAACCTGTATGTATTACGTTTTCCTTCTTCATCTTTTTCCTTTCTTCCTTCCTTAATTTCTTTCTTTCTTTCTTTCTTTCTTTCGTTATGAGTTTCTTGTTCCTTCCTTCGTTCTTGTTTACATTCATTCCTTCCTACCTTTTCTTTTTTATATTTTTTTCTTTTATGTTTTCCTTTCTTTCTTCCTACCTTCATTTTCTTTTATTGTTTTTATTTTTCTTTCTTCCTTCTTTTCTTTTTCCTTTCTTTTCTCTTTTTTTTTCTTTTCACTTTCTCATTATATGAAGTCTTGCAATGTTACAAAAAATCGATTTCAAATTCAATTTTTTCTTTTCATTTTTCCGTTCCTTTAATTTTCATTCATTATTTCATGATTATGGCCCACAGCGCTGTGAACTGCAGCAGTTAGAGTTGGCAAAGTCATCGCTTATTTTTGATACAAAGAATTCTGAAAAAAAAAAAAAGTTATTATAATATTTAAATAATATTAGAACGTCTCAAATTACACTTCACAATTTTATCAACCCCAGCAGCATATATTTCAAGGAAAACACCCTAGTTAAAAGATGATCAATATTTCCTTTAATCATTGCATTCTTGCTTTCTTGACTTCCAGATAGCAATGCATGGACGTCATATTTCTAACGAAAATATTCATACTCTAACTAGATTTACTCGAAGCTCATATTTTGGGTATTTTTGGAAATACTGTACATAAGAAGGGCATACGGTGGTGAGATTCTGGAACGTCGGGTCAGCGCGACGCCGAGTTGTAATTTTATTCTTATTTCATTTCGTTCAACTGAGTAGTTAGAGAAAAGAGAATTAACCATGTAAACAAAATCTAGGACTATGATTGTGTATGTGTATTCCGCTTTTGCTTTTGTATGATAAGCAAAGGCGGAATACACACACACAATCATAGTCAAATTGTGATAGCTTATCGGTATATCTTCAACATGAAATTCAAAATCTAGGACGTCAATGAAAATGCCAGAAATAAATACTCTTATTCAGAAGTTCTCCTTGAAAAAGCTATACTTGGTTGCAAGTATATTGACCTCCGTGAGTGAGTGTATGTATGTACGCAAATGCCGCGAAGTTATACACAGACGTAGGAGAGGCGAGTTTATTTTTAGATGTGTTTCATCTCGCAAGGCCGAGCGTTGTTGTGTTTCTGATCTTGCAGTCATTGATAACTGCTCAGTGGCGGCAGGTAACTTCTGTATCGACGCGTTTCCGAACAAGTGTTAAAAATCGGTGCAATTAATGATACATACCAATTTTAAGAACGGTGGATGCTATATTTCCGTGAAAATAATGAAATATTTTTTGGAGTATCACAGTGCTTTCTTTTATACTTCGTGCTAAAATAAAAACTCTATAAAATTGTACAATACATAGCAAGTGGATTCAATTTACACGCATGGACAATTAATTAGTTGCGTACCAGTTATGAATATGTAGCGATTTGGTTAATTCTGTTCAGAATCTTTTCTCATGGCCCTTCGAGGATTTAAGATAATTAGGCAGTGCACTGAAGGCAGTAAAGAAAGAGAAGTCTGGAAAAGTAATAGATTAAAGAAGGGGCATAGCAAACATTTTTATGATAAGATTAGTATTCAATTACCTTATTATATTAAGCACAGATGAATTTCCAAATTTTGGCGAACGGAAACGTTCCACTATTGTTCGTGTAAGAAAACGGATTTTAACGTGATGCCTGTTTATGCTGTATTTTCCCAAAAAATGCCTAGTTATAGTAAAATTTTGTATTCTATTAAAATGCTCGTCATAGGAAACATATTCAGACATTTGTTAGGTTTGTAAGTACCAGTGTAACTTCTCTTTGCCAACAGGGCGTCCTTTAGCAAATCTGCATAATTGATAGTCTAACATAAACTAACGTGGAGTTATTTTGATATTGAAAAAAACACTATGACCGAAAATAAATCATTACGAACTTTATAAGTAATTAAATAAATAAAAACATCGAATCTTTTTTCAGTGTCATTCTGACTTGAAGAAAGCTGTTATTTATTAAATGTAATAATCAAGCGTTTCAGAAATAGTCTTCGTCTTGTTTTTCTTCTGGGTGCAGTCTAGAATTTGTCTCGGTAATCACTATTCATTAATTATTGTGAAATGTATTTCATTTTTATTTAAAGTTTTTGAGACTGTAATGCAAAGATTTTGAGCTTTTGCACTATGTCAATGCCCTCAAAAAAAAGTTTCCAGATTACTTATAGACTATTTACAAGGGAAGAAAAGGAAAAGAGGAACGTATTTGAATTTCTTATAGAATGGGTGTGATACCTAATTCCTATAGAATTTCATTTTTTTTGTATCCTAAGGAAATGTATGCAGCTCTTCTCTTGAAAAATTCCTTTGTTTAACCCTTATTTTTGTTTCAATTTAGCTGTCACATAGTATTTCTTGAAATTTAACTAATTTGGTCTGAAAATCTTAATGACATTCATCCCATATAACTAAACACATTTATTTATAATAGTATATTACCTATTACAATTTGCTCGATATAGGCCACAAATCTATTGTAATGCGGACAGACTATATAGAAGTTTTCATGTCGAAAAAAAAAAACAAATAATAGTTTTGTTCGGAATTGATATCCTGAATTCGATATGATTATGTTACCATTGACGTATACAATACGAGTATATTAAAGTGCTTATAGTAGCCTATACATTCTATTCCATTCTGAGCCTATTTAATTCATTTAAACTTCAAGTAATTAAGACCATAGAGGGAAATCTTATCTAACTCCTCCGTTAATCTTAGATATGCCATTTTGTTATTGATTTTTATTTTATATGATTTGCAAAAACCATTTTGGGATTTGTTTATAGGATAATACCTAATAGGTTAATCTTTTTATCATTTCGAAGTATTTACAAAATCTTTAAAGACTTTAAAGAGTTATATCGGGATACAAAGAGTAAACGCCCCTCTCCCTCTCAATTTTTCTCTGAACGGTTTCAATCACACTTTCAATATATCACACACAATGCATTGTTTATTTATTAATATTTGCTTATCTCAAACTCAATTCCTACAAATCGGCATCCCACCTCGGCAAAGCGCTTACTTTTTCCTACGTTGCAGTCAAGCAGCAAAGACGGAGATGGCGCATGCCTGCCTATGTAGGGGAAGGTGAGAGTAGGTGAGTGGAAAAGTACCGGCACGATGGCGTGCACGCAGGTGTCGGGTCTCAAAATCGTCGATAAACGGCCACATTTTTCACACACAAGCTGGTCGGCATTCCTGACAGGCACAACTGTAGCCTGTAGTTCATCACGGGCCTGGAGGCCAAGCTGCGATGGTTTGCATTTAGACAAGAAGCCCTGACCTCGGGGCGAAGGAGGGGGCATAGCACGCGGTTACAGCGTGATCACCCGTCCTGTCCAAGTACATAAAAGTAGCGAAGCTTCCCACAGCTGGTAGAGTGCGCAACGTATCGCCGACCGAAACATCTGTTACATAACAAAGAGAAGTGTCAGTGTGTTTTTGTGCATTCCAGAAAATTTTTTCTGGCTTTTCGGGAGTTGAAAAACGTCCCGCGCGAGTTTCATGGCAACATCCATAACGCTCAGAAATTCGCAGCTAATTCTGTACCAGAGAAAAAACCAGAATCAAAAACAAAGACAGACTCTATAGCGAAGGCTGATTTTGTGATCTTGAATCTGTGATATTAAGCAGTATTGTTATAGTTCCTACAAAATGACTCTCATACGTCAGAGCAATGCGTACCTGCTGCTGGCCGCCAAAAGGGAGTCCAAGGCAATTCTCCATGTCCCCTCAATGGACCACATACCCGGTAAGATCATCTGACATCTTTAACCACTGGTGTTCGTTGACCATCAGTCCAGTTTTTTATAAGACCATTCTTCTTAATGTGAAATA
Organism: Periplaneta americana; assembly: GCF_040183065.1. Lineage (NCBI taxonomy): Eukaryota > Metazoa > Arthropoda > Insecta > Blattodea > Blattidae > Periplaneta > Periplaneta americana. The sequence continues at coordinate 54,546,735 of NC_091131.1, read as the reverse complement.
AGCTTGGTCTTTAATGACAATTTAAGCCTTGGTTTTTGTGAACCGACGCATGCGAGTTACAAATCCGGACTATACGAGAGATAGTGAGTGGTTTCGCATACCTCGCAGTTATAGAAACCACTCACTATCTCTCGTATAGTCCGGATTTGTAACTCGCATGCGTCGGTTCATAAAAACCAAGGCTTAAGATCGTCCCGTATTAAAATAGGTTCATAGATTCGAATTTCTTGCGTGTTATTTCCTGTGTTGTGTGAGACGGGGAAGTGCGTCGTGCTGACACTTTCGTGAGTTCCACAACGTATGTTAGTGGTAGTATGATGTGTATTATATAAGACGAAACAGTGTAACTTAAACCATGCCTTTTACAATAACTACTACTACTAGTAACAACAACAACAACAACAATAATAATAATAATAATAATAATAATAATAATGTGAGTTGATCATTTTACTTCAATATTAGTGGCATAGGGTACCGGTACCCCATTTTGAGTACAGAGGTAACGGTTATACACGTACAAGTAGCCTATAAGCTAGACATAGCATCATGGTATCATAACTGAATGTGTCCTATTTAAATGCATTGTTGCAGGAAGTGTCAAGATGGCGTGCAGCTCTGTTGTTTTAGCAATTGTGCTGTGGACCTCACTTCAGTTTGGGGTTCAATTCAGCCTGATGTCTCCAATCGATATTAAGGCCCTAAGGGTGCCAGTGGCCCTCCAGGCCTACGAGTCTTACATCAACTCCTTTGCAGGTAATTAGTACGATCACTGATCAATCAATTATTGTGAAGTACAAGATGTAAGTAATGGAGGATCTCTTAAGTTCCTTTTCGGTTGGAAGGTTCTTAATGTTAATTATATGTCTACTGTTCAATAATGAAGTAATTACACCTCTGTTTTACAATAACGACTTGGTTACAGACCTGCCTCTCCTGAACCATTATCGTGTTGAACGCGCTGCTGGAAGAAGAGCCAAGATGTCCCGCCTTCCCCATGTGGATGATGAGGCACTCAAACAGTCTGTCAAGTTCAGTGAATCCAACCTGGGCCGGGAGACACGCATGGAGAACAGCCTTGTGTGGTCCAACACCAAAGTCAGGCAGGACTCACCACAGCACGGACAACTCATCACATCATGCCCCTCTGATGAGGCCATGAGACTTGGCAAGGATGCGCTCATTGCAACCAAGGCTTCGCTCTACATCTCGCATAAGCACTGCCAAAGGTGAGCTGTGAAAACATCCATCCATATTCCAAATTTCAATAGAAAAGGTGAACGTTTTTGGGCTCCTTAAAGACAGTTTGATTATTACTAACACATGCATTGTGCAATTTTATAATAGTGGTAACCCTTGACATTAATTAATAATATTGTCTCTTAATACCGTAACTCTTCAGTAGCCTTAAATGATCGAGCAACCATGGTAACTGATAACAGTAATTAATAATCTTGTGGTCGTGGTAACATACATAATTAATAATCTTGCACTCACATGGTAATCCTGAACGGTAGCAATAATTGGTAATCTTGTAGTTTTCAGTTATTCATTCATTCATAATTTTCTGCCTAAGGGCAGGTATTTAAATGCAAACCTGGCATTCTCCAATCTCTCCTATTTTCTGCCTTCCTCTTCGTCTCTGCATATGATCCACGATGTCCTAAATCTAATACGACGTATGTGATTTTTCCAAACTTCTCAGGAGAGACATAAAACTGTTTATTATTTGTACATTCTATCTATTTGAACTACCGAAAAGCACAATATTCAGTAAGAATGTAGTATTCTACTGAAAAGTTTGAAAAATCACATACGTGATATTAGATCTAGGTCATAATATCGTAATGTAGTCTATCATCTGATATCTTCTTCTTCCCCCTACTCTTCTCCCGTTCACCATTCCTTCCAGTGCATCCTTCAGCAGACAGTTTCACTTCAGCCAGTGACCGAACCAATTCCTTTTTCTCTTCCTGATCAGTTTCAACATGATTCTTTCTTCACCACTCTTTCCAACACAGCTTCATTTCTTATTCTGTCTGTCCATTTCAAACATTCCATTCTTCTCAGTATCCACATTTCAAATGCTTCTATTCGCTTCTCTTCACTTCGTCGTAATGGCCATGTTTCTGCCCCTTACAATTCCACACTCCACACAAAGCAGTTCATTAGTCTCTTCCATAGCTCTTTCTCTGAAGGTCCGCAGAAGATGCTTATTTTTCTATTACAAGCTTCCTTTGCCATTGCTATTCTCCTTTTCACTTCCTGGCAGCAGCTCATTTTACTGTTTACAGTACACTCCAGTATTTGAAACCTGTCTACTCGCTCTATACTGCCGCATTTAGAATTCCCATATTTACGTTCTGTATTTTTCTTCTGATAACCATGGTCTTCGTTTTGTTTGCATTTATCTTCATCCTATACTGCTTACTTTTCATTATTAGTAGTAATTAGTCGCGTTTTTTCTTTCACACTCGGTCAATAAAATTTCTATCTTCCTTTCCAGTAATCCGATTAGGCTTGATTGGCTTTTTGGTGAACGTGTGTTCAGTTCTTTGATTGCATTATTGAACACTCAAAGGATTTTCATCGAAATATTCAAATTATGGCTATTATAATACTTGTTACATTAAAACTATTTACAGTTTAATATTGTTAAATCAAGATCAATTTTGAGAGTTACTCTAAATAAGGTTCTAAATGTTAAAAGCGTTTTAATTCAAATTTATATCAGTATGGTACATGCTACTTTAAATTATTTATAAATGTCTTCATTACAATTTCTTTCCACGATTCTTTTGTGACTAGAAGTAAATTTTAGAGATCACTTTATTTACAAAATCCCACCCAGTAGCTCACAATGTAGCTTCAATACTCATTATTCGAAAACTTATGAATTTGAAGGACACATAACATATTTAGTAACTGGGTACAAAATTTTGCTTACAATGATGAGTTCACAATACCGTACTTAATTGTCTTGTGGTTCTTTACAGGTTTGGAATTGATGATGATGAATGTGGAACCTTCGTGAAATCACTGAAATTGAATGCAACTTCCCTCGGAGGCACATGCACAGCCCAGTACAACAACAAAGGAAAGTGTTCCAGTAAATACCGCTCAGCTGATGGATCTTGCAATGTCAAGGCATGGGGCAAGTCCCTCACGAGCTACATCAGATTGATCAAACCCCAGTATGCTGATGGTGAGCATCCTGTTATGTACTCTGCCTACAGTTTGACACAAATAGAACTTTAGTGTAAAATTTGTTTGTTAGAAAGAAATATTTCTGTTTCCTTGTTGCCAAAGTCCGTATACATCGGTTTGATGTACTGTATAAGATTTATGCGACATCTATTTTAGTAGTGTTTAATTATGTATTTCGTTTATTTAAAATTGGATCTGAATGAATACATGTAGATGAATCAGGCAGAATTATCGGTTAACTATTTCTTATCTCGCATAGTTCCCAGCTTTGCAGACAGAAGTCTGTGCGAGGCTGCATGTCATGAGTTCGCAGAGGTATCTTACGTACAAAGCAGCAAAATTATATAAAAAGTCGGATACAGTAGTCCTTCACGATCCTTATGCTTAAATGCCCAAAATGAAGAGCGCCATTATAAATCATTTAGATTTATGTACCATATTATAGTATTGTAAAATTGTTAAGGAATTAAATTTGAACTCAGAACATGTAATTTATTATTATTGTAGCATCAGTGGCAAGTAGGGCAGTCATGCTTATACCACAGTCTAGTATATATAGTCACGAAGCTCAATATGTAATAAATATGCATCCATAGATAGTTGCTAGCCACTAGGATCGCTACTATCGCGTCATTACAGACAATGCGAAATAGTACCTGCACAGTCTGTTGTTCCTAGCAACCTCAACAACTCAAGCTTCGTGACTGTATATACTACACTGTGTTTATACAGTATAGAGTAATGTTCTTTGCACTGACAAAAGAGACAACCAATTATACTACTTTTTTTTTTACGTATACACTCTGAAGATAAAACTAAACACATAATCTTAGTGACAAATATTATTGTTGTTCAATGTGCTGCACTGAATTTTTATGTCTTTAATGGCAGACACAAAAATGTTGAATCCTTGTCCCACTTATTTGAGAGGATATTTCCGATGTGTGCATTGCTGTTGCTAGACGGAATTATCGTGTAGCGTGGAGTTCCAAACCTTATTTCATTTTGTTTCTCAACTCCACAGGTATCCAGGAACCTCGCCCTCCTGTAAGAGGCAAAGCCCTTCCGTCTGCCCGCTACATCAGTAGGGAGCTCATCAAAGAGTCTGACGTCACAGACAGTAGCAAGACTCTGGGTCTGATGCAGTGGACAGAGTTCATCGAGCTTGACCTCGCTCATACACCTGTTAGGAAGATGGGTAAGCACAGCTGGAATCATTGTGCTGGCCATGCACTGGGAAGCTCAATCAGCCAACTTGTTAATATCTGTCTCATTTTTTTACAGTTCACAGTAGCAACTCCATCACCTGCTGCAGGCACGACGGAGGTTTTCCAGCTCCACGGTACATCCATCCAGCATGTATGCCTGTCAGCATTCCAACTAATGACCCATTCTACTCTAAATACCGACAGCGCTGTATGAATTACGTCCGTTCTGTCAATGCCATGAGACCAGATTGTCACTTCGGTCCTGCAGAGCAGGTGAGGACCAAGACAAATTTTATTACCAGTAAGGCATTCTTCTTGTGTTTAAATAATGTTTTCCACAATGTATTTAACTTTCCATTTTGAATCTTGCGTACACCACTTTTAACACTTGAATATAAGTATTTGATTAACTAGCGGACTTACTCGTGTTAATTATGTAAGTTTGTGCGACTTACAGCTGTTTCGGTGCTTCATCACACCATCCTCAGAGCTTACTAGATCTCGGCGTCATCTCGAACTTCTCTGCCTGTTATGTGGGTGCGTTTCATTGTTGAAAGGTGTTTAAAAAGTGTGTGTGTACTGAAATTGATCTGTGTGTTGAGAATTTGATCGGGGTGTGTTTTAGTGTGTTTGTATATTTCGTATTGTTCTAGTGTGTTGAGTTTTTGGTTCTTGGGTTGTATGTGTAGGATTTCCATGTTGGGCAGGCAGGCAGATCATTCCAAACACGCTGCAAAGAACACATTAAAGCTATAACCAGAGGACACAATACATCTACATATGCCGATCACATAGCTAATGCTAACCATACATACAATAACATAAATGCGGACATGGAAATCCTACACATACAACCCAAGAACCAAAAACTCAACACACTAGAACAATACGATATATACAAACACACTAAAACACACCCCGATCAAATTCTCAACACACAGATCAATTTCAGTACACACACACTATTTGACTCTACTTTTCAACACCTTTCAACAATCAAACGCACCCACATAACAGGCAGAGAAGTTCGAGATGACGCCGAGATCTAGTAGGCTCTGAGGATGGTGTGATGAAGCACCGAAGCAGCTGCAAGCCACACAAACTTACATAATTAACACGAGTAAGTCCGGTAGTTAATCAAATATTTATATTTAACTTTATTCAGTGTAATTAATATGAGTAACACTAATGAAATTCTAAAGAAACATTTTAAAAATCGTCACGACATTTTTAATGTAGAGTTTTGGGCTCAAATTCCAGTGTACTGAAATGGAAGCGTTTGATCTTCTTGAAATTTGTCTACAAAGTCAAAGGATCTGGCTTACTCTTTTCTGCCTCCATAATTTCCTTTGTATCAGTATCATTGCAGTAACCCACGAGACGAGATTTGCTTCTGTTTAGAGACCTGTTAGTCTGTGACGTTTCCAGAGAAGACAATATGGCTATCACGACATTTTTTTTCTTTTTCTCTGTTGACTATTGTCTTATCATTCTCTTCAATTTTGACGCCTTATTACCACCTATTTCTTGTTACTGTTTACCTCTCAAGTTTCGACTGACTGAGGGAAAAGCTTTTTATATACCATTAATTTCTTTCTTGTGTATCATGTATATGGTTCTTAATGAAGTTTGTGCTAAGTTCTATTGATTTCTAAAATCGAACTACAGACTTTCTCATCCACTCATTCTAATTGTCAAAGACTGAATCACTTTGTTGTTGTTTATTTTACAGTAGGCAAAATATTAGATAATGTAATTGTATCACAATAGGGAAAACATAACAGGAATGTGAAAAAAGTTAGTGATTTTTAATATTATGCAACTTCATTTTTCAGATGAATCAAGCAACTCATCACCTCGATGGCTCCATGATCTACGGCACTACAGAGGAAAAGGCAAAAACGCTCAGAACTTTCTCAAATGGTCGTCTCTCCACTTCTGTGAAAAATGGACATGAGTATCTACCACTATCTGAAGATCCGCTGCAGCATTGTCAAGTCACGTCCAACACCTCGATCTGCTATGCATCGGGTGATATGCGTGCCAATATGCATCCACAGCTGACTGCCATGCACACCATCTGGTTGAGAGAGCACAACCGCTTGGCAGATAAGCTGGCCAGTCTCAACCCACAATGGAATGATGAGATGCTCTACCAGGAAGCCCGCAAGATCGTCATTGCCGAGATTCAACATATTACGTACAATGAGTGGATGCCTCACGTTCTAGGTGAGTATGATAACATCAGATGGTTTCATATACTCATTTTTCAATTAGTTATCAAATGATTGACCTTGATAGCCTGCATAATACAACTCTCATAAGTACCAAATTATTTGACAGTTCTTTTAACGATTTTTTCTGTTTTTATAGGCTCTAAGTTTACAAAGAAGATGGGAATTCAACTTAAGAAGACAGGATTTAGCAATGATTTCGACAAGGGCGTCAATCCAAGCATTTCCAACAGCTTTGCCACAGCAGCCATACGCTTCAGACTGTCCATGATGGATGGGAAAGTCAAGTAAGTAACCTTCTTCTCTTTTCAGTTTAATATTTATAAACATCCAAATAATTGGAACGATTGTGGAAGTGTGTTTGAATTTCTGAAGAAATACATCAATATATTATCCCTCATCAACTCCAAATCAATTCAGTTAATCCCTTAAGGTTGCTATAATTCAGAGAAAGATTCGCTTCATATAAATTCTCTCCATGTATTTCGTCCAGTAAGCTGAGACCTCTCGATATTACCTATATGTTTTGAAATTGCTATGAAAGATAATACATATCATATTGTTGACATGAGAAATATTAAGGATTTAATTATTTTCTTCAATTTCATATTTTGAAGGAAAATAAGTTTTCATCAGTGAAGAGATAGCCTAATCAAGTGTTCGCCCAATTCTCATTTTGCACTTTCATATTTATCTGTTCCCTGGAATAATATTATTGCTTTTGAAGCAATTCATTCCATAAATTTAGAACAAATTTAAAAACCAACTAAATTTCATCCGACTATGACATTCATTTTGAACTGGTTCTTGTTGCAGGATGTACAATGAGGAGCGCAGCACAGATAAGTTCCTGCAATTGAGAGATCACTTTAACAAACCAAGCACCATTGAGGAAGCTGGACACTTGGACTCGCTGGTGCGTGGATTTGCCACACAGCAAAGTCAGAAAAGTGACCTAAATTATGCTAATGATGTAAGTATAATTGTTGTTATGTAAATATGTGTTGAGTTATAAAATGATGAGATTTGTGCACTCAAAAGTTGTTTTATTTCCAACAGCTGATTCAAATGCTTTACAAGAATGATGGAGAGTTTGGGATGGATGCTATGAGCTTGGACATCCAGCGGGGGAGAGACCATGGGCTGCCTGGATATAACCACTACAGAAAGTTCTGTGGTCTTCCTGCAGCAAAGAGCTTTGATGGCTTCCTTGACGTCATGCCAAAATCGGTAAGAATGCTGGATAACTTAGGCATAAATACAAATTCAAGTCTGAGTATATATAAATTGGTTCCAATATTCCTAAAAGTGTCTTATTGTAAAAAGTTGAGGTTGCAAGGAACAATTCGCTGAGATTTCATTAAAATTTTCTGGCTCCAGAACTTTACGTTTAAAACAATTAGAGTCAACAAAAGCAATAGTAAAATATTCGTAGAAGTAAAGTAAAATATATACAAAAAAAATGAACATAAATTACTCCGATTCATTAAAAGCAAGATCAGTAAGTTTGTTGCATACAATTTATTTCAGTGTGGTAAATTATCGTTAGTTTATTGTTGCCGAAATTAGTGTTTTTGGTCCAAAAATTTAAAAGGGAGGTTAATATGAGGCATAATAAAAATGTTTCGGTTTAGCATCACAGAATTGTAATACATTAATTTGATTATTCTGCTCATTATTGATGTCTCAGGAGAAATTAAATTAAGACATGCAGATTACATATTGTCCCGCGCCGTGGCATCGTGGTCTAAGGCACCCTGCCTAAGGATTCGCGTTACGGAATGCGCACTGGAATGGGGGAAGAAATTTTCTCATGAAATTTCGGCCAGTGTATGGAACTGGTGCCCACCCAATATTGTGATGCACTTGGGGAGCTACAATAGGTAGCGAACTCTGGTTGCGAAAGCCAGCTATAACGGTTGGGGGAATCATTGTGCTAATCACACGATACCTCCATTCTGGTTGGATGATCGTCCACCTCTGCTTCGGCATGTGAACGTGAGGTTAGCAGCTGGCTGATCGGTCTGGGCCCTTCAAGGGCTGTGGCGCCACGTATTATTATTATTATTATTATTATTATTATTATTATTATTATTATTATTATTATTATTATTATTATTATTATTAGATTACATATTAATGGAGAAGAGGAGGACTGAAGTCAAATAATTCTAAATACGGACATAACCCATAACGAATTAGTAAAACAAAACAATTAAACGGAAAAAATATCTATAAAAAGAATGAAATGTCAGATAAAGAAGTTTTATGACAGCCAAGAATATTAATGTACGTATAGGGTATAGGTTTGTTTTATTTCACTTGCAGTATAGACTAGTACATTTTGTTTTATCAATACTGCACCTCTGCATTAAGAAAGCTGCAATCTTACAGTACCAGTACACATTTATTTTATGTAGAACTCTTTCAAAAGTTGAGTCATATGTTCTAAGATTTGTACTGAAAAGAAAATGATCCCGTGTTTCAGACTGTAGCTAAGCTGAAAGTTGTGTATGCTCACCCTGATGATGTGGATCTGCTGATCGGAGGCATGAGTGAGCGGCCTGCAGATGAAGGTCTTGTTGGTTTTACATTCCGCTGCATCATTGAAGACCAGATGTCCAGAACTAAAAAGGGAGATCGTTTCTTTTACGACGTGCCTAACCAGCCACATTCCTTTACAGAAGGTAAAAATAACAAGCACGATAAAATAGTTTTATAGTTTGTAGTTTTTCATTACACATTACAAGAGGTAAAATTTTCTCATAATCTCATTTCCATTCAGTTCATGATAAGAGATATCAAGAGTTCATTATTAATTGTATAATTACTGAGCAGAATTTTATATTCACGTAGGTCCTACAGAATTAATTTTTTTTTAAATAGTTTTTAAGACTCTTTCCCTTATTGAGTGTAGTAATTTAGTAACTAAAGTGATGGTATGCACACAATATTTAAAACACTAAAAGACAGACAACAGTTTTAGCATCAACATATCCTTCTTTTGTTATAGCTCAACTTGCTGAGATCAGGAAAGTGAGTCTGGCACGTGTTTTGTGTGATAATGCAGATGGCGTTCAAAAGATGCAGCCCAACGTGTTCGTGAAACCGTCTGACAGGTAAGAATAGAATAATTTGGAAAAATATCTAAATCTGTGAAATGGAGTTTTTATATTGAAAAGTGAAGGCAGGAGCCACAGTTCTGGCCACGTGATCTGGATTCGACTCCAATGTCCCTGAGCAGAGTTTATGGCTAACAATATAACTCTTCGGGTATTTTTTCTAAGTACATACTTCCATTATCGAAGGCACGCAGTAACATAGTGATTAAGGTGCTATGCTACAAAGCCGAAGGTCGCAGGTTTGATTCCCATTGGAATCATGGATTTTTTCACTTGAACTAATCCTTCTGGCTACACTGTGGTCCTGGGGTCGACTCATCCTTTAACAGAAATGACTGCAGGGGAGTTTATCTTGATGGTAAAGGTGGCAAGCACATAGGATTAAAATCTCGACTGCCACTAATGCTGATTGTCTGAAAAAATTGGAGTTTTAACCTCCCGTTTTCCTCTCTTAATTGAATACAAAAATCTGTGTAACTTGACCATATGGAAGTCATAACAGTAACAAGGAATATTAATAAATCTTGAAGAAGTACACAGAAAAATGGGACCCTACCGAAATTGTTTTCAGAGCACAGAAATCAACTATTCAGAAAAGAAGTAGGTTTATTTACAGCGAGTTTAACATGAAAAAACAATCTGAAATGAGATATGTCAGTTGACCTCATACCATATGACTGCAGAGGAATAAATAAAACAATGAAATGTGAGCCTGAAGAAGGATTATGCTCATTGCCATAGTATTTAACTTTGTTGGTATACATGGATGAAATTTTCTCAATGGTAATAACATTTTTTTCTTTGTTACAGCAATCAGCTGACGTCCTGCAGTGGGGATGAAATTAAGCAGCTAAGCTTCTCACCATGGAAGCAAGAAACCAAGAACTCGTGAACGTCTCTGCCCATCATACTTGTCACATTGTAATGTCTAGTGAACATTCATCATGACAGGTGCTCCACTGTCAACGTGGCATGGAGGAAGACACAGCAAATGAAAGAAAAATACCCACTGGGAAATATCTGTATTTGCTAAAGCGACCAATTTCTCTAGTATGTAAGGGATATTTTGAGTGCTTGTGCATTCTTGGCTGCTGTTCAGCATTTTGTTGCACACGAAAGAATTCAAAATGAAGCCTGGTTCACATGAGAAAGATATCCATATTATGTAAGTATCGCTGAAATTTTCATCATACAGAGCTAATATTTGCTGGCTAGTGACTAAATTAATTGCTTTATTACAAGTACAGTATGAGAATCAGTATTTTGGATATGATCTAAGTGACAGCTGATCCCTAATCAATAACCTGTGAAAAGTTGTATATATGATTTAATTACACAATTGGGGAATGTAGTCGCTTTTACATATTTTAAATGCAGTAAGTTTCTAACTCTCTTCCACATTATGTATGTGTCTGCTAAATTTAGTTAAATGCTAATCTGTTTCACAATTTTACTAGAATTTTGATTGTAATCTGGCCAGGAAATTTACATGCGTAATATCATTATATACAGCGACTAGCAAATAAACTAACCCTGTATGACTGACCAGCAACATACGACTGATGCAGCTATTGCACCTATTCCCGAAATTATCTGAGATTCCTGAAGAATGTCTCAAGATATCTATGTGACAGGTAATTAAAACCTCTGCTCATAAAGTTTGTTATTGCACAGTTTTTTTTTTAAATTCATTGCAAATAGTAATGCGGGGGTTTTTGCTTTTAGATATTTGGGAAAGGTGGGAAATTCATTGTTTTGTGCTTTATAGTCAAGATCTTAGTTGATTTTTACTAGAGATGAGACAATACAGGATTTTTGTTACGGTACTTGGTTCTTATATCAAAATTTAAGATCCAATATTTGAAGTTTTGTTCACAACCTGTCACCAAACTGTGATCCTAAAAATGCCAAATAATAATAGTAATATCGTCAACAATCAAGTGGTTACAGTGTTAGAAGGGAAAAAGTGACGGAGGTACATAATAATCTCATATACATGAATCTTAAAATACTCGTAAAAAGGTGTTCTCTAGATTTACTTCTCTAAAGTATTTCTTAAAAATATGAACTTTTTAAATGTAGGTCTATCCAAAGCCAGTAAATTGCATTTGTTTCAAAAGGCTTATTTATACCACGACAGTGAGGTTAGGTTTATTTCCTTATAGATAAAGGAGTGCCCAAAAGTCGCGTGATCAACCTCTCCCTGAACATATTTGTTCTGTAAATTTAATTCCAAATTCCATTTTTATTACATTGTATGCTTTACATGTAACAATTATTCGAATACATTTTCGTGGCATTTTGAAGCTGTTCTCAAAATGTTATAAAGTATTCAGCATGTCTTTAGTAGTATGGATAAGAACTCAGTACAGTGCAAGTATTGTCTCGTCTCTAAAACATATTGTACCCTCTTAGAGTGACGACATCGCTGAACCAGGCTTTGAGGCGTGTGCACGGGCAGACATGCCACACAATAAGACTGTGAATCTATGAATCTTATGAAGTACCTTTGTTATGCGTCGCGATGAATGTCGGGTCGCAGAATAAGAAATTACAAATGGCTGTAAACATTCACTGCAATGCAAGTAGATTATTTAGTTAACTGTATTTATTTTTAAATGAATTTGTAGATTTTTAACTGTGCAAAGAATCTTACACTCAAACTTCCTCGTGAGGGAAGTCTGATAGTACCAAAGCCTCCAATTACATTTGACATTATTTAATGAAACGTGCCATTTTGCATACTCACTGAAAAAACTGATTTCCATTATCAATTTCCATGTAGTTTAACTGCATAATATGCTCAGGGCTTGAAGGAAAATTTAATCATTTCAAATATCTGAAAGCAATATTTTTGGCATGACTACGTGTATTACATGATGTCTGCGTTTATCTTAAACCCATTGCCTGTGATCAGTGTGTGAGTAGATGTGGCTCTTTCTTTTGTGTGAAGTGTGTGATGTTACAAAGCGTATTTCAGTTGCATTTATCACGAATATTTGTGTAAGATTTTTTGACATTTCCTGCCAAGAAAAATGTAAGATATTGATATACTTGGCTTCCATGAGCAATATCTTAGTTATTACTGAGAGAGTATTTGACTTCCAATGTGTAAATGATGATTTAAATAATAAAATTGTTAACATTTCATTTGGTTCGAGGTAAATTAAAGTTATAATTTCATTCCACATATTCAACTTAGTTTTATACGTGTTAAAATTTATCTTCGGTAAATTTTTCTCAAACAGATGTACTCGTACTGAAGTACACAAAATATGAACTATTCATTTTCTTTTCTTTTTTCGTTTATGCAGGAAAAATTTAAATTGCTATAGTGCGTAGCTTTTTTTTTTTTTTATAATTTATATCACACATCCATTAACACTATATATGCAAATAGTCTTTAATTGTGTAAGGGTACTTTACGAAAAAAAGAAATTGAAAATTACAGTATTGTTATTTCTTACTGAGGCTAATTTAGAAATGTTATTTGCTTATTTTGTTGTATTTTAAATGTTGTTAATTTTTTTTTTAAGTCTTCAATATTCTCTCTCAATAATGATTATGAAGAAGGCCGTTACGGCTGCTTTATTTATGTATTGTCACAAAGACTCATTTTTCATTATTGTATATAATAATCATCGACTCATTTCATTGTACTTACTTTAAATTCATTGTTTTATAGTCATTTTCATACATATTCAGTGAAAAAATAAATATATATTTTTACGAGACACAGATGTTTTACTCTTTCGCACTATCCTCCTATATTTTCCTTAAATTCTTGAGCAATTTCAGGCTTGGTTGAAAAGAGAACGATTACGTGTTATACTAAGGAGGGGGCATTTACTGGTGCAAAGGATGCGTAAGTGTAGGTAGGGCTAATTGTTTTTTAATTTCCAGCAGACATAAAAAGTACCTGATTCACAAGGAACAATTTTAATAAATACACGTGTGTGAAATATGAAACACGATAATTAAATTATTTAACGATCTCTGAAATGTTATGAAACGTTAAAACTTGTTAAATTAATAAATTTAAATTACACAATGTTTCAACATATTTAATTAATGTTAAAAAAGAACCTATATTACGATACAAGGTTAGGAAGTGCGTTTTACAAAATCGTGGAAAAGTCGGAAAAACGAGCAGTGCGAGTTCTTCAATTTCCGAGATTTTGTAATGCAATTCACAAACATGTTCATATTTTGCACGATAGTACCCATATTTTGAAAATAATATATATTTTTTTAAATATTAATATGTAATACCTAAGTACGTTAGACTATGAACAGCTGACGGATTCTCACAGGCCTGATTCTCAGCAAGAAGTTTGTCATAGATGCCGGTAGATGGCAGGAGTAGTTTTAATTACAATCCTAGAGCAGTTATTTGTAATATTTCGACATACTTTTTTTTTTTTTTTTCTTTCCGGTTTAATTACCACCATGCCCCATGACGCGTAGTCATATTACATGGTTTATTGAAACTTGTTTATCAATTTTGTGTTCATAGGTTTCCCATTGTCTTTTGCTTCACTGTTTCGTTGTTTTGTTGATATTCATTATTGTGTTGTATTATTTTATGTTATTCACTGTTGAATGTTCTCTATCCATATCACTATTTTTGAGTTAATTATACTTGTTCTATTTACGCTGTTTATATATATACACTTTTGGTAATTGCATCTTCACTATCACTCTCTTTCACTTAATGAAACTAATATCTTCACTATCATTCTCTTTCACTTATTGAAACTAATTCTATTTACACTATTTACATATATACACTTTTAGTAATTATAACTATAGTGTTTATAATATTTTGCTAATTGAGTGTGTTTACGCATGTTACGAAACTGAGACATATATTTACAATTGTTCAAAGTTTATAGCTTTAATATAGTGCACAAATGACCTCAAATGCTGTTTTATGATGTCCCTATAATTTATTGGCCAATTTCTTCCACTCCTTGTTGCTTCCTTGAAGACACTGCGCTGTTGGTTCAATATTTGGCAATCCCACAGAAGATGATCGACTGTTTGGTCAGGTGCTCCGCAAGGACATCCTGGGTTTTCCGAAATTCTGAATCTATAGTAATAAGATCTGAGTTTCCCGTGACCAGTTAGTATAGATGCAAGGTTTGGTGTAGCTGGTATGTTGATTTTCATCCTATCCGTCACTGAAGGAAAAAATCTCTTCGTTAGTGCTCCTTTTGTTGTGTTTGACCACATCCTTTGCCATTTTTCA
This sequence comes from Periplaneta americana, assembly GCF_040183065.1. Lineage (NCBI taxonomy): Eukaryota > Metazoa > Arthropoda > Insecta > Blattodea > Blattidae > Periplaneta > Periplaneta americana. The sequence continues at coordinate 54,531,713 of NC_091131.1, read as the reverse complement.
GAGCTTTTCTTTTTCTCTGCGTCTATTATTGTACTCTTAGGTATTTTATTGTAGATTACTGGTATGTGATCTTCTTCTGTTGCTTGCTTAGCTAATTTATCAGCTATTTCATTTCCATGGATGCCAACATGTGCTTTTATCCATTTAAAGTTAATCTTCCAATGCTGACTAAAGAGGATTTTAAGATTTTGCCTAATTTGCTCTATTATGTATCCATGTTTATCGTTGTTCCTCAATAAATCTATTGTGACTTTGCTGTCTGTGTAAATTGCCACTGTTCGTTCAATATTTGGTATGTCCATTTCCGTTATTATCTTTAGAGCTTGTAGGATTGCTATCTGTTCCGCTTGATTATTTGAGCATTTATTGTTTAGCCTGAATTTTTGTTGTTGGACTACTGTTTTGTTTCTAAATATGACTGCTGCTGCTCCTACTTTTCCATTAATTTTGCTGCCATCTGTGAACACTTCTATTTCGTATTGTTCATTTGTAGCTTCACAGATCTCTATTATTTCTGCAGGATGCATCCACTGTGTTGTATCTACTGGTTCGTCGTACTCCTGTAACAATCCGTGTGTGGCCTTATATATGTTTATCTTCTCTTCTATTATAATCTTTATTGGCTCGACTCCAGCTATGATACAAGATGCATCGTAAGATAGAGTCCTGTATGCTTTCGCCATTTTGATGTTGATCAGTCTTTGGACCCTTTGGTATTTCTTGATGTTATTTCCTTTTGTTAGTGCCTTCTCCCAGACGGGTGCTCCGTACACTAACACAGGAATGATAGCACCTTGATAGATAGTTTTGAGGGCTTCGTGTCCTAGTCCCCACTGGAGTCTTGCAGATTTTGTAAGTTGGTGGATTAGGCCTGTGCACTTTTGCGAGACATATTCTATATGTCGATCAAAGGTCAGTCTACTATCCAGAAATATTCCTAAATATTTCATGGTTTTAACCTGTTCTAGTGGTTGATGATTCATGTAGATTCTAACTTTTCCATTATTTCCAATTCTTCTTCTTGTTACAAATAGGACCTTGGATTTCTCGCTGTTGAAGTGTATTTTGTAGCTTTTTGCCCAATTTTCTATTTTCTTTAGGTCTTGATTAGCAAAGTTTTCAGCTTCTGCTATACTTTGTCCTTTTGTAAGGATGACTAAGTCGTCTGCAAATGCAATTACTTTGGTTTTATCCGTGAATTTCAGGTTTAATAACGAATTATATAATACATTCCAAAAACCTGGACCGCAGCAAGAACCTTGTGGGCATCCTTTGGTCAACTCTTTCTCTATTTTATAGGTGTTGAGCCTTAAACTTGCTTTCCTTTGAGAGAAGTAGTTTCGTGACAAGCGATAAAGATTCCTAGGGCATTGTAGCTCCCTTAAGTTAGCCATAATGCCGGGCCACCACGCTGCGTCGAACGCTCCTTTGACATCTAAACTTACTACAATAGTGAAGTTCATTAGGGTATTTTCTTCTATGGTCTCTTTAACAGCCATCGCTGCATCTATCGTGCTTTTCTGAGGAGTAAATCCATATTGGTTTGTGTTGAACTTCTTTTTGGTATTGATGTGGTGGAGTATCCTATCAATCATTAGCTTTTCTAGGACCTTTCCTCCTATATTCAGTAAGCTGATAGGTCTAAATTTTGAAGCATCTTTACTGTCTTCTTTCCCAGGTTTGGCAATAGGAATGATTACGGAAGTTTTCCATATTCTTGGAAAAAGTCCCTTACTTAGACACTCGTTATACATTTCTGTTGTAAATTTAGGAAAGTGTCTGAATGCGCGGAAAAGAATCTCACTTGTCAGGCCATCTTCTCCCGGTGCTTTTTTAGGATCAAACTTCTTCAATACTCGAATTATTTCTTCCTGTGTGAATTCTCTGTCATCTTCTGTATTTATTTCTTCATTCATCAATTCTCGAATTTCCCTCTGGTGTTGATTATCGGTCAGTGGGTCGTCATCTGGAGTGAAGTGATGAATCATGAGGTTTATTGTACTTGCAGTATCAGCAGTGAATGTTCCATCTGGCTTCAGGAGTGTAGTTAGGCTAGTTGGACTTCTCAGTTTCCCTGCTGCTATTTTGTATATGGCGTTCCATGGATTGGACCCTTCAGTTAGAGTGCAGTACTTCTTCCAGGAGGAGAGTTTTTCGTAGCGTAGTTTGATCTCGTATATTCTCTTCCCGTCTAAGTATTTGCCTTTTCTTTCCATCCTCAGATCTTCATTATTCATAGTTCTTTGGAATCTCCTTCTGAGTGCGTTAACCTTCTTTCTGAGTATCGTTAGCTCCTGAGTCCACCAAGGGACTGTTCTGCCTCTTCTAAAGTTTCCTCGACTGCATTTCTTAAAAGCTTCGTCACATGCTGCTACTATACAAGACTGGTAGTTGTGTATTATTGACATACTTATTTAGGTTGGCAACTCTGAATTCAGTAAAATCAACTTCCAATAGTGGCGGCCGTTTCCTGCAACGACGAAAAAAACACACTATCGTGCAAAAAAGTGTTATGCGTCAAGAATGAAATCTCTCAAAGTCACAGGAGGTATTCAGAGAGGACAAATTGAAAGTTGATAACATGACAATGGAGCAAAAGTGGAATAGAAACGGGAGATGAGAACGAAGTAGACTTCTTAGGACTGGGGTGAAGATGAAACTTAAAATCTTACGTTCTTTTGTCTTACCAATTCCATTTTGGGATGTCTGAAAATAATTACACCATCTTTTCTTCTTACCACCGGTGAACACCACTGAAGATGCGAATAAAGAGCAGTGTGTAATGTCCATCCTACCAATAGTGCAGATTTAGAAAATACAAGTAATAGAAGGTGGAACGAGTAATCATCAGCATTGTGTTTCCGTTGAAGGTGAGGCCTGGAAATAGTTCACAACAACTATGGCTTTCATTTTAAGCTTGAAAGAAAAAATGGTAACAGAATTTACTGCAGTTGATCTCTTCGCGATGCTTGTAACGCGACATGCGTGACGAATTGTAATTTTGAAAATAATGAAATGTATGAAATCGAGGTCCACACATTTCACAATAGGCGGGCGGACGTAGAAGTGAAAAGAATATGCTATTAATTCACTTAATAAGGTATAAGCAGCAATCATTCAGATTATTTCTGTCACAAAATATAAGGACGCGTTAGTTTTAATTCCCGGCAGACAAGCTCTGCTGAAGACAGTAATACGCCACCAAAATAGAACAAGACCTCCTTCGCGTGCAACATATACAACCCTAAACTCACACTCTGGAATATGGAAATTTCGTCAGATATGTTTCTGGGTATGAGTACTCTGACGCAGGCCATCAGGACCGCCATTGTGGAGGACTTGAAACAAACTATTGCTGAAAACAGTGCTGTGATAGAAAGCCTGAAAACAGCTCTAGAGGAGAAGGACAGGCACATTAGGCAGCTCCAGATGAAGGTGGACGATCTGGAGCAATATCAGAGGCGACAGTGTTTACGGATTTTCGGTGTGAGTGAAAGTGAGTCTGAGAACACGGACACTATCGCCATTGACGTGGCTTCTAAAATAGGAGTACAATTAACTGAAAGTGATATCGACAGAAGTCACCGAGTGGGGCGAAGAAACAGTGATAGGCCTCGGCCTATCATTGTCAAATTCGTCAGCTATAGAAAGAGAGCTGAGGTATTCAGAAACAAAAAACTGTTAAAGGGTAGTCTTGTTACCGTCCGTGAAGATCTAACTAAAGCCAGGCATAATCTGTTAAAAGAATGCATAACTAAATACAGCTTGAAAAACGTGTGGACACAAGACGGAGACATTATTGTCAAAGTAGGCGAGCACAAACACAGAATTAAATGCCCAGAAGACATGATCTGAACGAGTCGGCTGCGTAAAACTAGTAAGGCAACTAATTTTAATATACTGCAATATTCAATCTATATTAAATTTTACTCTATCAGTAACTTTACGTAATAATTAATTCTTTTTCATCCTTATTTTTATCATTTAGTACTGTAAGTCACTTTAACTTTTACCATATAATAACGTTATTTATTAATTAATTATTTTTCTTCTTCACATTCTTTATCATTTAGTACTGTAATTTTAAGTTATTATTGCTAGAAAATAATTTAAAAACTTGAATTGCATATAAGTTGGTACAATTGAGAACAAAAAGCAGCATGTTCACCCGACAGTCCCTGAGGTCAGTGTACAGAGACCGGTCCCCTCTATTAACACGAACAATAGCAATCCTACCTGCCCACTGCCCTGTACCGCAGACATACTCAAGGCTGCGCTTTCTTTCTCTCCTTTGTCACTTAATGTTGTTCACGTGAATGCTCAAAGTCTGTTGTGTCATTTTGACGAATTTTCTTCTATCTTCTCACCTTTAGACATTCACGTTATTCTTATCTCCGAATCTTGGTTACATCCTAATCTTCCTTCCACTCTCGTAAACCTTCCTGGCTATACGCTTTGCCGTAATGACAGAGAGGGCAAGAGAGGCGGAGGGGTGGCTGGTTATATTAGATCCGATTTGCGACCTAAAATTATTCATCATTCTCCAAGCCAGTACTCTGCCAAACCCGAGTTCATGTTCATTGAAATTTGCACCTTATTTACAAAATGTCTAGTGTGTGTCGTATATAAACCCCCACATATATATGACGTAGATGATTTCGAAACCGCCTTACTAAACGTAACGCCGCAATATGAGAACGTTATAATCATGGGTGACTTCAATTCAAACTTACTTGACTTACATTCTAGTACGACTAAAAGACTTAAATCATTCTTTCAGTGCCTTGATATGGTAATCCTACCCCTAGCTCCCACATATCATACGGAAGGTACAGACACATTACTGGACTTGATAATTACTAACAATGCCGACAAAATACTGACGCATGGACAGTTGCCTGCACCAGGACTATCAGGGCATGATATCATTTATCTATCGTTTAATCTGCAGTGTCCTAAATCGACTCCTAGAGTAATTACTTACAGGGATATCAAAAGAATAGATGATATTGCACTGAAAGAAGACGCTGCGCAACTTCCATGGCACATGATCTGGACATTACGAACTGTAGACGAGAAAGTAGACTTATTCAATACGTTAGTACTTCAACTTTATGACAAACACGCACCATTAAAGACCAAACGTACCAGAAAGACCCCAGCCCCTTGGATGACGACTGAAATACGTAGCCTGATGTCCGAACGCGACTTAGCCTATAGGAAATACACCCGCAATAAAAACGACGAATATTTTAACTTATATAAACACCTAAGAAACAGAACGACTCAACTAATAAGAAACGCTAAACTCAAATACCCCTACAAACTTATAGAGCCCAACACAACCCCTTCCGAGTTATGGAAAAATCTGAAGGTCATTGGACTTGGAAGGGCTAGTGAACAAGCAGACATACCCATCCCACTTGACCGATTGAACGAACACTTTGTAAAGGACCCGACCTTAAACAACACAACGAAACAAGACACAGTTTTGCCTGACTCAGCTCCCCCAACTCGAGACAAATTCTATTTTACTGACGTCACTCCTATTGACGTAATGAAAGCCATCCGACGCATCAAGACGAAAGCTCAAGGGCCAGACAACATTAGCATATTACTCATACAGAAAATACAAGACATAGTAATACCTACAATTGCACACATATTCAATAGTTCCTTAATCACTTCAACTTTCCCTAAAATATGGAAGCAAGCTTTCGTTCTTCCTCTTCCAAAAGTCAAAGTTCCCACCGACCCGAACGACTATAGACCAATCAGTATCCTGCCAGCCATATCAAAAGCACTGGAAAGAATCGTACACAGACAAATTACTAACTACATGAACGAACACAAACTATTCGACAAGTATCAGTCAGGTTTCAGAGCTGGACACAACACAAGCACTGCTCTACTTAAAGTGACAGAAGACATTCGTGAAGCAATCGACTCTAATAAAGTAACAATACTAACACTTCTTGACCTTAGCAAAGCTTTCAACTCTGTAAATTTCGACCTGCTCACCCATAAATTGAGAAATCTGCATTTGTCAGAGACTGCTGTGAGTTGGTTCGAATCCTACTTACGGGAAAGACAACAATGTGTTGTATCCGGGAATCGAAGCTCTTCCTGGTTTAACATAACATCAGGTATACCACAGGGTTCGGTACTCGGACCATTGTTGTTCACGATATATGTCAGTGATATTACATCTCATGTAAGGCATTGTAACTATCACTTGTATGCTGACGACCTTCAATGCTACATCTCTTCCCGCTTAGATCGAATAAATGACGCTATAGATAAATTGAACAAAGACATTGACTCGATTGTGACATGGACAAAGAAATTCCATCTTAATATCAATCCTGGAAAGACACAAGCAATCATATTAGGACACAAACGGCAAACCGATGCTGTAAAGCATCTCGACATTTCCCCCGTTAAAATAAGTACAGTGCATATCCCTTTCAGTTCTTCGGTAAAAAATCTTGGCATTCACATGGATAATAATCTCAACTGGGACATGCAAATCACAGAAACCTGCAGAAAAGTATATTCTATTATTCATGTGCTAAAAAGGATAAATGTTCATCTTCCCTCTTGCTTAAAAAAGTCCCTTGTGCAGACCCTTGTATTTCCCCATTTTGACTATGCTGACATTTTACTGACTGACCTTTCCAGCGACAACAAAATGAAACTTCAACGTGCTCATAATTTGTGTGTACGTTTTGTAAGCAATGTTCGTAAATATGATCATATTACCCCATCCCTGGAAGCAATAGGTTGGCTTAAACTAGATAAGAAAAGAAATTTACATTCACTTCTCTTTCTCTTCGAAATCTTGAACTCTTCTATTCCTTCGTACCTGTCGTCTCGCTTCACTTACCTTTCTTCCCACCACAATCTGAACACACGCTCTCGCCATGAAACAATACTAACAATACCATCCCATCGCACCTCCTCATACTCATCCTCTTTCACAATAGCCCTGCCAAGACTCTGGAATTCGTTACCTGCTAGCATCAGGGACTGTCGAAATAAAATTCAATTCAAACGCAAACTTACTAGGCACTTGGTCAGTAATTGAGACTCGTTCAGACATGGTTTCTTGTAAATAGTTCTTTTAATCTACCACAAAATATCTCAATATCCGGTAATTTCATCACTATAGAATTTTGTTATTGTAGGTTTAATTTGTAATTTAGTAAATACAAAAATATTCTTTGTTCTTAACTTCTATGATAAAATGTCTAGCTTTCATTAATCAGGTATTCTTGTCGTACTTTAATTTTTATTGTAATTGTAATTGTAAATTTAATATTAATTGTAATCTTATTGTTCATGTTATAGTTGTAATCCCCTGGTAGAGGGGCAGAGAAGGCCTGACGGCCTTATCTCTACCAGGTTAAATAAATAAATCTAATCTAATCTAATCTACTCTGATCGAGTTCTTATGTGTGTTGCTGATGAAGCGAGGGTGGAAGCGCATTATCTAACGAAATTTATAAGCTTGTACTTGCTATTTGGGAAAAGGAAATTGTACCAGAACAATGGAAGGAGTCCATTATCGTACCTATCTTTAAGAAGGGGGACAAGACTAACTGTAGTAACTTTCGAGGAATATCACTTTTGTTGACGTCGTACAAAATTTTGTCCAATATTCTTTTGAGAAGATTAACTCCATATGTAGATGAAATTATTGGGGATCATCAATGTGGTTTTAGGCGTAATAGATCAACTATTGACCAGATATTTTGTATTCGACAGATAATGGAGAAAAAATGGGAGTATAAGGGTACAGTGCATCAGTTATTCATAGATTTCAAAAAGGCATATGACTCGGTTAAGAGAGAAGTTTTATATGATATTCTTATTGAATTTGGTATTCCCAAGAAACTAGTTCGATTAATTAAAATGTGTCTCAGTGAAACGTACAGCAGAGTTCGTATAGGTCAGTTTCTGTCAGATGCGTTTCCAATTCATTGTGGGCTAAAGCAAGGAGATGCACTATCACCTTTACTTTTTAACTTTGCTCTAGAGTATGCCATTAGGAAAGTCCAGGATAACAGAGAGGGTTTGGAATTGAACGGGTTACATCAGCTGCTTGTATATGCGGATGACGTGAATATGTTAGGAGAAAATCCACAAACGATTAGGGAAGACACGGGAATTTTACTGGAAGCAAGTAATGAGATAGGTTTGGAAGTAAATCCCGAAAAGACAAAGTATATTATTATGTCTCGTGACCAGAATATTGTACGAAATGGAAATATAAAAATTGGAAATTTATCTTTTAATGAGGTGGAGAAATTCAAATATCTGGGAGCAACAGTAACAAATATGAATGACAGTCGGGAGGAAATTAAACACAGAATAAATATGGGAAATGCGTGTTATTATTCGGTTGAGAAACTTTTATCATCCAGTCTGCTGTCGAAAAATCTGAAAGTTAGAATTTATAAAACAGTTATATTACCAGTTGTTCTGTATGGTTGTGAAACTTGGACTCTCACTTTGAGAGAGGAACAGAGACTACGGGTGTTTGAGAATAAGATTCTTAGGAAAATATTTGGGGCTAAGGGGGATGAAGTTACAGGAGAATGGAGAAAGTTACACAACACAGAACTGCACGCATTGTATTCTTCACCTGGCATAATTAGGAACATTAAATCCAGACGTTTGAGATGGGCAGGGCATGTAGCACGTATGATCGAATCCAGAAATGCATATAGAGTGTTAGTTGGGGGGCCGGAGGGAAAAAGACCTTTAGGGAGGCCGAGACGTAGATGGGAGGATAATATTAAAATGGAGTTGAGGGAGGTGGGATATGATTATAGAGACTGGATTAATTTTGCTCAGGATAGGGACCAATGGCGGGCTTATGTGAGGGCGGTAATGAACCTCCGGGTTCCTTAAAAGCCAGTAAGTAAGTAAATGAGTTGCTGATGAAGCGATGGGGATTCTGTCCTTGAGTCGCGTAATATTCAGGAATCAATTGCCTGTTCTCTATGGTTGGTAGGACTGTTTGGATTGGTATAATTTATTACATAAACTTGATAAATCTGATTGCCACAATACCTACTACAACAGCTACAGCTGAAAGAACATTTTCTGCGTTGCGGAGGATAAAAACATAGTACAGGTCAGCTCAAAGATAAAAACATCTATCTTCGCTAACTGTGTTGTCTATTGAGAAAGCTTTACTGAACTTAAAAATTCGACCAACATCTTGTGATGAGGTGATATAGAAGTTTACTGAGAAGAAAAGGAGGGCAGACTTAATCTTCAAGTGAAAGATTGCATACGATGATTATTTATTTTTCATTAACTGCTCCATAATACATTTTACAAGTAAGCTGTATATTCCAGTTGCATCAATTTTGTCTATTGTGTATAGATAATCTCTTTGAATGGAGACTGAAATATCATTGGCATTGGTTGAACACCCAAGAATAAAATATTCCTTGACTGACGACATAGAAGCTGAAGTTTATGAAAAAATTAAGCTTAAGATATTCGAAATTGTTTTTACAAAAACACATTATTATCCTAATACGTCATAGGAAGTAGAACATTTACTGTAAGTTACGTAAATAAAACGCCAATTTTTTTTATTATACCGATAATATAGTAAATTAATTAATTCTGGTTTATATTATTATTTAATATCAGTTATTATAGTTTACGAAATAGTAATGCAGTAGCGCCGCATGTCGGTATTTGTTCGAATCAGTACTAACAGCCAGGTAACCACAGGCTGAGGCACAGTTACCAGTTGAAGCACAGATAACTGTAAAAATGATGATAACTGTTGTTTCGGAAACTCGTTTCAAACATATCAGCGCGTTAAATCTTAGATAACTCTGTATGTACAGGTACCGGGCATTAGTCGCCATTTAATAACTTGAATAACACACGAAGGCTGTCAATAATAATAGAACAAATTTAGAAATTGTACTAACCAACAGCCAATGTGCTTCTGACATTGGCATATAAACATAAATATTCTACTATAGGAAGAAAAAATTCCCTTTTCGCGGATCCCCTGAATGAATTTCGAGGACTCCACTTCAAGAACCACTGTTCTATACCTTAGGTCAGGGGCCCGTTCTGAAGTAATGTGAGGAATAGAGGGGTTTCATCATCAAAAAGGTTGAGTAAAACTAGGCTATAGGGTAAAGGTTGGTAATATCGTGATAGCAGTAATATTGTGATACTATGTTTGAAGGTCTACCATGGAATTACCAAAGGGAATAGAAACGCGTTTGTCAAGGCAGTCTGACCGACAGGCAAGTGGCCTTTTAGTGAGCATAATGGCGCCGCAGAAGAAGGCACGTGTGAGTGTACAGGCTTCAGAAAAGAATGAAAAGTGTAGTGAAACCAGGTGAGTAAACATAAAAATTAGTGTCTATCGATATATTAGCAGTACGTCTTTAGTATGCTGTATAGACACATACTCTGATGATTTTATACAAGTGTAACATCGTCCCGATTTTTTAGAGTGCAAGCAGTTTATGTAGCTTGATACATATGGCGGAGGGAGGCTTACGAATTATGCCTTCTTCCTTACAGTTCCGTTCCGTTTTCTGCTAGCAACGGTGATAGGAAAGTCAACAAAAGACGAACGTACAATGTTGTCAACCTACAAAATGCTGTGAAAAAGGTGTTGAATGATAATTGGACTATATAAAAGGCAGGAAAGGAGTGTGGTGTACCTTGGAGTACACTGAAGGATCATATTAGTCGTAACGTTGGAAATGCTGATGTTGGAGAGGGCGGGCCATCGGAAGTTCCTAAACTCGGGTGTCCGTTCGTGCTAACTAAATTAGTAGAACTGAGGTTAGTGAAGTACATAATTGAAATGCAAGGTTTTGGGCTGAATGTGACACAAATAAAGCGTCTTGCATTTGAGTTATCAAAACACTTTTAAAAAATCTTCATTTAATGAAGACAGAGAAAAAACAGGACCATTTTGGTGGTGGTCATTCAGACAAAGATATGGCTTATCATTGAGAACACCAGAAAAGTTGGCAGCAAGTCGAGCTGTTACAACTAATAAAGAAAACATTGAGGACTTCTACGATAAACTGGAACAGACAGTAGCCAAGCTTCAGCTGCAACAGAAGCCAGAAAGAATTTTTAACTGTAACGAGACAGGAGTCACTTTTGTGGTGAAACCTTCTAAAATCGTCGCGGAAACAGGAAAGAAAATAATTTACAGCAAACCTTTTGCGGAGTCGGGAGTAACACAAACTGTATTAGGTTGCTGTAGTGCCTCTGGAACCGCAATTCCACCTACGATAATTTTTAAAGGCGTGAGACTACTAAATGGTTTGGACAAAGACGCTCCACCAGGATCACTAGTCAGAGTATCAAAGAATGGCTGGATAAGTTCAGAACTTTTCTTAGAATGGATGAATCACTTTGTAAGGAACATTTCACCAGCCACACCAGTGTTGTTATTATTAGATTCGCACGTATCACATGTGGGAATAGGCGCCATTGATTTTGCTCGTGAAAATCATATCCACTTCATGACATTTCCGAGTCATTGCAGCTACAGTCTTCAACCACTGGATCTCAGCGTTTATAAATCATTGAAGAATGCATGGGCCAACGAACTTGGCCATTACAAGCATAACAATCCTGTAGGTGCTCCAACTAGATTCGACTTTGGCAAATTGTTTTCTGTGCCGTATGAAATTGCATTTAGTGCAGAAAAGATTAGAAATTGGTTGAGAAAAGCTAGAATTTATCCCATGAATCGCAATGCAGTACAACCTGAAGCAATTGAATCTTCTCGCCTAACAGCTGGGGATGGAAATTTCAGTCAAACTCGAACAGGAACACTTCCATCAGACAGTGCCAACGGGATTGTATGGAACATATTGTGCTTGCCCAAATGTACTGATGGCAATGCTGGAAAGCGCCGCAGAAATGTAGATCCAAAGGCCAGAGTGCTTACTCCACTACCAGAGAAAAGACTTCGTGGTAGACCAAAGAAGACAGAAGCAGGAAACGCAGCTCCCTCAACAGAGCCTTCATCGTCTAGTTCTGAAGAGAATGAAACGGCGTGCAAAGTGTGTTATGGCACGTATTCAAGAGATGTTGCAGCTCGTAATGGGGCACAATGGATTCAGTGCATATTTTGCACAAGATAGTATCATGAACTATGTGCTAATGCTGATGATTCACCCCAGTTCATGTGCTTTGAATGCGACAAATCCGTGGAATTCTCAAATGACGACAGTGATTAGTGCTTAAAGTGTTCAGTTTGCAAGGATCTTTCAGTGTCTTTAATTGTAAGGTTGGCAATATTACTTGAAAGGGACTTTGTATTAGATACTATGTTGACTGGAAGTTAATATTCCAAGCTTTAATTAAGTTTAATTTGAATTTGTATATTTGCAGTCTGAGTTAAAATAATTATCACGATATTACCAAACATCTATCACGATAATACTCTATATATCACGATATTACGAGTACTAGGTACAGGCTAATTTCATTTAATCAATTAACTTTTTTCCTCCAAAGTCTTAAAAATTTTTAAGTTTATTCTATAATGTACAGTATGTGTAAGGAACACTCTGAACTTCAATCAGTGCAAATTTAGTTATATTATTAAATTTTGTTTTGAAGCAAACTGAATTTTATTTCAAATTATCACGATATTACCAACCTTTACCCTGTGTTACCATGTTAAAATCTGTTTCTTAGTTCAGCAGATTAAAAAAGATATTGTCGTTTTCCTGCAAGTGCAAAGAACTAATTTTTATATAGCAGAACAGATATCTGCATATCAAGGAAAATAAAATTTAACCTTGTAAAATACTCGCATTATTTAAAAAAAAAAAAAAAAAAGTACAGTAAATGCGTAATGTAGTTACGAACGATGTATAAAATTTGAAATTCTTATTTAGTTACTGACAATTTTCAATAAAATAAATTATGAAAAGAAAACCAGCAGAGAGTTATGGTTTATCGACATTCTCAACAATCGTTTTTGATGCCAAAGCGGCAGTTGTTTGTCTTTTGAAGACAGCTGCCGCACTATAACAAAAGAATATCGTATTAGCGCTATTTTTCGATAACAGCACAAGAGGTCAGTAAGAAGGGAGAACTCGCTTTATTAACCTGGTTATTTCTGCCAATTCAGCGAATTCGAGTCGTATTCATCTCTCTTCACATATTGTAAAGGTAAATAATAGCTGTTTAGCATTTCATGATAATAAGTGATTGATTAGTAACTTAACATACATCTGTTTAACAGTATTTGTACATTGACCATATTAAATGGTTCACTTAAATCGGCTGCAACTTGCCATTTAACCGCTCCAATACGAAACAAGAAATGGATTCGGAACACCTCAAAATCTGTGCTTCATTGGCTGATCATGATAATATCTTTGAAAAATATTGGAGTGCAAGAGGTCAAATGACTTTATTGTCAAACGCCTGGCATTAGAAAACAACAACAACATTGACCATACAAATTAACTCCAGTGCATTTAAAGTGACACTACATTTGAAACAACAATAACAAGTTAATTATTTCTTTACATTCTCATAGCTTCTTCATCTTCTATCAGTCATAGAAATAGTAACTTATATTATTTATATCATGGCATGATTCAACATAGAAGTGTCTTTGCAGTACCAATGAACTGAATTGCTGCATGATGAACATGATTTTAAGTCCCTCGTTCATTGTTGATTACCTCAACAAGGTGATAAGAAATGTAAATGCATAATAGAAATATATTTTATACCATATAATTTTAGTAGCCCAAAATATTATTTGATGTAGTAATGAAGCACTCATGTTTTCCGGTATATTGTTACTTTTTTCACATAGGTTATAAAAATGTAGGTTCAAATTTATATACTTACTAATATCTCGATTAATTTCTTTCTATAAAAGATTATGATAAAGATAATATAAACTTAAATTACTTTCATTAAATTTAATAGAGTGTAACTATAACTCAAAACGTTTCAAAGCATCTGCTACTCTAACTCGTCTTATGCATCGTCAATGCCCAGAAATCTGTGGAACGTAGATCTACTATATCATTACGGTGTATTAATTGCAATTACAAAAATATCAACAGATAGTTTAATCAATTAAACTAAAACATAACTTAATGAAATTATAAATTTTTCACTTTCAAAAGAGAACTGTCTCCTTTTAGTCATTTGTGTTTATTGTGAATTTTCCATTCAAATAACTTTAAAGATTTATGTATGGCCTACATTTCTTTTTTTAATTATTCTACAGACAGTAAGAAAAATTTGATCATTTCACGATTGCCATATTATATACTATTTACTGTATATAGACCCCAGTGTTTGGCAAACGTAGTCTTCCAACTGCATCTATCAGCATTCAAATCTGTCTTAGATAAGTATGCCTTAATTCTCTATTTTATTTTTCAGAAATATTTTATGACAGAAGATTAAATTCCGGGTGCATATATTACGCACACTAAGATGAGCAGGGCAGATGCTCAATACTGGCTGCTACATGTAGATGAAAATAATCTGAGATGTCAGGCTGCAGGTTACAGGTAGGCCTAATTCCGATATTTTGTGTTGTTTCGCATAAAACGCTTTTAGTATTCCAGACCGCAATGTGGTACTGAACACATCACCTTGTCTAGTGACCAGGTTAAAAAATCACTGTTTCCATGCTCTCTGTCTTTTGTATCCTTCAGTCAGCGCCGCCCATAGGAAATGTACCACCCCATCCCCATTATTTGTCAGGGCCTCCCGTCTCGCTAATATTTTAATGAATGTTGAAATTCTGTATTGAAATGCGACTAAGACAACAAAGTAAGGAAATTTTATTGCAATGTCTGGCAACCTAGTTTGTAACTGAAATTAAAATATTACTTGGACTTGTAAGAGAAATAAAAAATATTTATAAACTTGTTCAATAATCAGTCTTCAATCAGTAAAAAATTAAGATATTTCTGTAGAATTGCGTTACCATAGGAAGGGAGGAATGCATTTACGTACTTGGTTTCTAGTCGAGTCATGTAGGCTACACTGTAAACAAAAGAAAAATTGTGTGGCGACGCTAATTTCATACCGAGTGGAAATTGCTGTGAAAGTGGTGGTCAGCGGGGAAGTGGAATCACAGGTTGTACTGGAGAAAACGATACGGAAAATTACGGTTTTTGGTAGCCTAGATTAAGAGTTTTCATAAGGTCGAGAATCAGTGACAGGTTAGGCTTTTGGTATACATATAATTATTATATTACGTCATCGTCGCCATCTTTGTTTCATCAGCGGGTAGAGTTACCAACTCTCCCATATTTCCCGGGATCTCCCGTATTGGGCCCTAATTTTTAACAGACTCCGGCTCCCGTATTTTTCTTCTCTTCAAGCATTTTTCTTCCTTATTTTTGCATAATGTAAACATTTTCATTCGAAACATTTGATTTTGCCGTGAATGATGATTTATATGATGAATTTTGAGATGCACTAAAATGTACAGTCTTTGCAGAAGGTAATGCTTACCAGAAATTGGTTTTAATGCTCACTCGTTTAAAATCAAACCATTTTAATATTATAAATTTGGAAAAACTGGCAAGCTTTATTCTAATGCTCATACAAAGAGGGTGTTTCATCTCATAAGCAATAATTGGACAGATGTTCGATACAGAAACATGATGCATCCAATCTATACAGAACTGTAAACTGCAGTCGATTTCAACTATTACGAGAGACAAAATCTATCTCAAAATATTCCAAATTTAAGTCTAGCTGCCAGAGTGTAGAATAGAGTTGCTTTTTAGTAATGAAACTGGATAATTTGTCCATTTTCTATGTTAAATTTTGTCGATTTCTTAGTCTCCCGTATTTTCTTAAAAAAAAAAAAAAGTTGGCAACCCTATCAGTGGGGTGCAATATGGCTGTATCATATTCTTCAGTAGTCCCGACATGCATGCCCTGCATGTAAGCTTTTGTACAGAGAAAGCGAGCTTTCGTAAAGTCGAGTGTTAGTGCCAGGTTAGGTTTGGTTAATTAAAGTTTTTGTATGCCTTGCATACTTACTGGTCGTTAGGTGGATACAGACATATATCTGCCTTTGCTAACGCAATTGAAAAGAATTACCAAAATAAGATGCAATTGATCTCATTTTCGGTGAGATTGTGAGCCTCCATGCTGATATGAAGGGAGTATGAATCGATATATTGTTAGAATTAGGAACCGGAAAATAATCTCTGGGTTCTGGGTTCATCCGTATTATGATGACGTTTATGCCAAAGATTAAGTATAGACAAACGTTATAAAATGTTTGTAGTTACTATGTTAAACTTACAATGTTACGCTCTTTAATAACTGTATTAACAACACACAAAGACTGTAAACAATAATAAAACGAATTTATGTTCTATCGACAATGCCAACGTTCTTGAGACAATATTGCCACCTGAGAAAATCCTAGTCATACACAAGAAGGCCGTCGACAATAATACCGTGAAATAAATTTATAAGGTGTAGCACAAAGCCACAGCCATTATGATGGCTATGACAAAGCTCTATGCGCTTCTGACATTATTGCCACGTAAAAAAAAATACAAATCCTTTTGAAGGAAGGAAAAAATCCCCTTATCCGTAATATTCGCGTACCCCCAGTATGATCTTCAGACACCCAATTTGAGAGCCATTGCTCTATAGTAATGTAACAACTATAGTAAATATAGTATGTAACAACTTTCTGTGCGGCCATAGTAATACGGAGTGCGCCGAAACAAATAGTACCGAAATTCTCGCACTGATACTGCACATGCACGTAGCGTATCCATGGTGAAATTTGTTTATCTGAACTCATTGTTGTATTGTTGATACATAGTGAAGATTTGCTAAAATGGTTCTCATAACTGAGGAAAAAGTGTTGATTGCAGAGTATTACTTCCGTTCATACGGGCTAGGACGCGCAAATGGCTCCAGTTCGAAACAAGTTTCAGATGAGTTTCGTGATAAGTTTAACAAAGCTAAGCCGAGTAACGCGGTTTTGTTACAAGTTTTTGATAAGTTTCGCTGTGCAGGAGCATCGTCACTCAAAGAAAAGGCTCCACAGATAAGCCTGTTACTGTGACAAATAATGATAATCATCAGCGACGGCTCCTGACCCAGGTGTTACAGTCTCCGAAAAGAAGTTCTCGGCAAGCAGCTTTGAAAATTGATATCAGTACAACGTCCATACACCGAATGTTCAAGAAACTTGGTGGATATGCATATCAAATCCAGATTGGACAGCGTTTGAGAATTGTGTACTGTGGTTCAGTATTAGCTATGATAAATGAGAATCCCACATACATTTAAAACATATGGTTTTGTGACGAATGTCACATTCATCTCGATGAATACATTAATAAACGGACAACTCGCTTCCTTGGTTTTGAACGGCTAGATGTTTAGACACCCCTTTATTCTGAACGTGTAACAATATGATGTGTCATATCTGCAAAAGGTGTACTTGGCCCGTATTTTGTGGAAGACGATGGTGGACATCCCCTGACTGTTAACCAGGATCGGTATAGGAACGTCATTATCACACCATTTCTGAGGGATCTGCGAAGACTTTGTCGTGCACGAAGCATCGCACGTCATACTCAATGGTTTCAGCAAGATGGAGCCACTTGCCACACTGCCAGAAAATCACTCAATTTTCTCCGGAAATATTTTGGTATACGCATAATTTCCCATGGAACAGATTTTCTATCTATTGCATTCACCTGACCTTACACCACCCGATGCGTATGTATGGGGTGTGTTAAAGGAATCAATTTTTCGACAGAACCCGCCGACAACAATTGTGGAATTGCGAGGAAAAATCTTAGAGTTTTTTTTTCGCCACCTGCAACAACCTACATTTGCACAAACATGTTTCTAAATCTACATGAACATTATGAGCAGGGAACGGATTTATATGGACTAAAAATATATGAAATATGTAAATATATATGTAGTTATTTTTACCAAAATATGGAATTAAATATGGATTTTTACCAAAATATGGAATTAAATATGGACTTAAAATTATAAAAAAATGACTATGTACGTTAAATATTGGTACATTTTAATCAAACTAAACAAAAAATATAATGGACGTACCTTATCTTCCAATGTAGTTTCAACAAAACACAATTTTTATTGTCTGTTACCATAACAATAGGTTACAAACATTTCTCTCAAGTGCTGAAAAGTGAATCTTCTTCTATTGTCTCTGAGGATAGATTTATACTGACTAAAAGAGCGTTCGACGTCACAAGAAGTAAGTGGTACATAATTCAATTTCACAATGTCTGCTGGGGATAAGTCCAAGTTAATCTTCACTGTTGATTCACCACTCATCACAGCAACAACCTTTTGTAGTTCTTCATATCCAGGGTTTTTTGAAAGTACAGTGTCCACCTTAGCTCTTACTGCATCTGCAACTTTACCTCTACCACGATTCAGTTGTTCCACAGTACTATTTATAATTTCAAAACTTTCAGATAGTGAAAGGTGCCTATTTTGGAGACTTTTGAGCGTTTTTATGATGCATGAAAATGTATGCTGAATGTGAGCTAAGTCATTCTTCACACTTATGTCACAGGTAACTGTTTTCGCAGTATCAATTGAGACTGCATCTTCAGAGTCCAATGCAAGGAGAACATTGTTAATAGAGTCTATATGTTCGGCATAATATTCAACTGCTTCTAGCCATGTACCCCATCTAGTTAAAATTGGCTTTGGTGGCAATGGAATTTCAGGGTACATTTCTTTCAACACGTTAACTCTACTGGGAGCTTTGAGAAATACTTTTTTCACTGATGAAATCAACAAATCTACTTTAGGGAAATTGTCTCTGACCACTTCTGCCACACGATGAAATGCATGCGCCACACAAGTAAAATGAGTCAATTTAGGATATACAACAGATAATGCTTGTCCAGCTTTGACCATATAAGGGGCAGCATCGCTAATAAAGAATAACACATTATCGTACATAATACCCTTTGGCCACAGGATACCCATAGCTTCGTTGAACAGTTTAACTATAGTTTTGTTATTGCACTTTTCTAGAACATCACAATGTAAAAGAATTCGTTCAGAATATTGTTCACTTAACAAACCGATAACTACATTACCAACAAGTCTACCTTCTTTGTCGGGAGTCTCATCAATGGAAACCCAAATTGAACTATCTTTAATTTCATCTCTTATCTTCTGTATTGTCTCATCGTAGATGGATGGAGCATACGTCTTCCTAAGTGTTGACTCATCCGGGATTGTATGTTGAGTATATTTTTCAAGGAATTCCCTGAAGACCTTATTCTTTAGTTTGTAGAGAGGAATATCAGCAGAGATGAGAGAACGGCACAGGTCGATGTTAAACTCAGATCTTACATTCGATGTTGTTGGTTGAGTTAAAAACAATTGTCTCTGCTTGGAATTTAGTTGTTTGTTGGCCTGATGTTTACTAGTTGTAATGTATTGTTGCACCAGGAACTTTTGTGTAGATGATACTGCACACTGACACAAATTACAAAATAATATTTTATTGTCAGTTGATAAACCATCTTCTTTAAATTCTGAAATGTAACTTGTTAGTTTTGATTTTAAATTGACTGAATGACGTACTTTTGGCATATTTACCGTCTTTATAGTATGATTTACAAAACTGAACCTATGTGTACTCTGACTGGCATTTAACTGTTGAGCTGCACAACTGAAGTCTGTTAAAAATTTTAAATTAAATTAATACAGTTTTGTAACTTACTTTCCCATTGTTGATAGGACTGCTAATTTTCAAATAACTCTGATGTTAAAGGGATTACTGAACATGTGTTTAAATCTCTATTGTTGAAATGTATTTTTAAAAGTTAATGGAATTTTGTTTTGTTTTATTGTTAAACCTAATATAATATGGACTGTTTTATATGAAATATGGAAAATATATGGAAATTAACGAAAATATGTACTAAACTCTAAAATATGGAAAAATATGGAAAATAAAAGTAGGATTTTTCAACCCTACACATTGTGAAACATAAAGATAATGCAAAATATAAATTATATTAGCTTTATAAGTAAATATGTATTTACATATAAATCCTTTCCCTGATTATGAGTATTATTTGGTGCATAATGAAAAGCATTTTGAACACGTTAGAGAAAAGTGAGCCATTTTCATGTTCATAGTAAAAATTTTCAGTTCAATAAAATATATTTTCAGTACTGTTTGTTTTGGCGCATATTGTATTATAATTGTTATATTTAGGACTATTGATAATTATGTGCCATTCTATGATCAATAAGAAACGTTTTACAATAAGTCCTAACACAAAGAAAAACTTATGCTGTTATTTAATTTGTAATTGTTGTGTTTATTTTTGTATATTTTTCAGACGAGTGAAAAGTGACGTTACAAGCTATAATTTTCAGTATCTACTTTGCTATTTATGGATGAATACATTTTTTTCTTTTTCTTCTTTCTTATTAGCGAAAATTAATTTATTTTTAGTTTTATAAATGTATTGGCCAAGTAAAAGCTTTTCTGCACAAAAACTTTTCATATTAAGACGCTTTAATTTCAATTTTGCAGAGGGTTGAAAGACTACCTTGTATCCAATGGACTAAAGTTAAACAAGTGGAAAGATACGGGCCTTATTAAAGAACTTACTACATCAAATGGAACAAAAATGCTGTTCGGAAGATGTGTTCAGTACTCCAAAATAGGTATAAATCAGACGAAAGTATCTTCAGAATTACAAAGAAATCAACCAAAATCAAGGAAAATGTTTGAGTCTGAAACTATTTTGAAACCGAATATGAATTCCATAACACAAAGACTACGAAGGTCATCTGCTAATTCTCCAACAGAGAGAATAAAATCTGCAGGAACTTATCGAACAGGGGGCACAGCGGATTTCATCTGTACACATAGAAGAAAAATGAACAGTTCACAACCGGCACGAGAAGAAAATGACTCAAAAACAGTGGTCATATCCGCAGAGAAATATAGAATGGAGGTTACAGTCACAAACACTTCCAGACCTAAATCTGCACGAGTCCTTTCTGCAAACAAGCCTATTATGCACCCACTGCGCAGAGCCAAGACCATTTATATAAACACTGCAGCAGAACTAGCTGTAACTTCAATATCTGCGGTTGATACCAAAACAAAAGTTTCTAAATGTGATAGTCCAAACCAGATTTCGAAGCTTGAATCATCAACAAAGAAAATAGTAGACCAGAAATCAGCAAATAATACTTTTTCAGTTAATTATTCCACTAGGAAGACGGCGGCGGGGTATGCCGAAGAAAAAGTTAAAGTGAATGCTACAAAAAAGCCAGAGGAAAAGAAAAGCTGCAGATCAACTTTACATTCATCAGGGAAAGATAATAGAAATGTCAATGTTAGTGAAGTGAAGAAAAGAACACTTGATACAAGAAAGCAATCTGGGAAAACGTCCACTTCAACAAAATCGCACGTTTCTAGTGCAAAGCCCAAAGGAAGTAACACGACACCTGCTTTAGTAGATTCTCTAGCATGTGTTGGAGGCTCCAGAGGTCGCAGTACAATGGAAACTATCACAGAGCGTATCCCAGTTACCTCTCTGGCATTAGAAGAAACATTGCCGACGGTTGAGGCTGAACCAGAGACAATAATCCTGCATCGAAATTTGTGTATGGTGTCTTCAGAAGAGATCGACGTTCGCTTGAAAATCGAAGAGTCTCTACAAGACGTCAAACTTTCTGATGAAATGCAATGCCCTGCCTTGATTTCTATGGAAGATCAGCTGATACCTGAGACTCCTGCGGACTTTTCTATTCAAGAACATCGAGAGAAAGGATCTTCCCTGAAGAAAGAAGACAACGTTGTTGACGTCAATCTTTCTGATGAAAAGCAATGCCCTGTCTCGATTTCTATGAAAGGTCAGCAGATACCTGAGACTCCTGAGGAATTTTCTATTCAAGAACATCAAGAGAAAGGATCTTCGCTGAAGAAAGAAGACAACATTGTTGACGTCAAACTTTCTGATGAAAAGCAATGCCCTGTCTTGATTTCTATGGAAGATCGGCAGATATGTGAGGACCCTGCGGAATTTTCTATTCAAGAACATCAAGAGAATGAATCTTCGCTGAAGAAAGAAGACAACGTTGTTGACGTCAATCTTTCTGATGAAAATCAATGTCCTGTCTCGATTTCTATGAAAGATCAGCAGATACCTGAGACTCCTGCGGAATTTTTTATTCAAGAACGTCTAGAGAAAGGATCTTCGCTGAAGAAAGAAGACAACGTTGTTGATGTCAAACTTTCTGATGAAAAGCAATGCCCTGTCTTGATTTCTATAGAAGATCAGCAGATACCTGAGGCCCCTGCGGAATTTTCTATTCAAGAACATCAGGAGGAAGGGTCTTCGCTGAAGAAAGAAGACAACGTTGTTGACATCAGGTCAGTTCTAATCGATGAAGAAAACAAAGTTATTGAATTGCCCCTCAAGAATGGAACTAACAAAGCTAATGAAAAATTACTTCTAAAAGACGAAGCCAACAAAGCTGGAGTTAAATTCCCTCCGAAGAACGAAGTCAATAAAACTGATATTGAATCTTCTAGCGAGAATGAAGCTAACAGAGCTGATGTTGAATTTCGCCTTAAAAATCAAAGCAGCACAGCTAATAGTACGTCTTATGTTAAGAATGAAGCCAGTAGACCAACAGATGAATATGAATCAAACATAGTTGAAAATAAATCTGTCGCGAATGAAATTAACATAGTTGGTGTTGAATCCGCTCTCAAGATTCAAGTCAACACAGTCAATATTGATTTTCCTCTAAAGAATAAATCCAACATAATTGATAACACATTTCTGGATAATGAAGCCAATGTGGCTGAAGTTGAATCTTCTGTCGAGAATGACATCAAAATAGTTCATGTTAAATCTTTCCTTCGGAGTGAAGTGAACACAGTTAACACTGAATTCTTTCTGAATAATGAAACCAACGTAATTAATGTTAAATTCCCTTCTGAGAATGAAGATCAAGAAGCTTATTTTAAATCCTATATCAATAATGAAGCTAATTCAGGTGACGTTGAATCTTCTCTCATCACAGGTGATGTCGAGTCCTCTCTAAAAAATGAAACTGAAAATATTAATAGCACATCCTGTGATACATTTCAGCAAAAGGAATCCACAGATGAGTGGTTGAGCTTTGAAATAAATGCTAAGTCATCCCGTTCAAACCCTGAAGTGTCGTCTAGAATACTCAGCAATTTTTGTGACAGAGAGACGTCTTCCGACTCGCTGAATCTTTGTCCAATATCTAGTGTCCACTCATCCACATCCACAGCTTCGTCAACTTACTTGACTCCAGCAGGATCTCAATCTACTCTCATCCCTTAGTCACAGCTGTGGTCAGTGAAATTGTTCGTATTTGTATTGGTGAGTGAATTTAATAACTGAAAGGAGTGATTTTTTTGTGTTATATCACAGTATTACTCTTCAGTTTGTCTTTTTTTATATAGAATTTACAATATTTTGAAATATATTACACAGATGTACTTTTGTCAGTTTCTTTTTATAATACGCTATTATTCCAGTTTAATTTGTTTAATTGGTTGAGCTTTGGATATTGTACAGAGTGTCTGACTCTAGCTGTTCAAAAATTGTTTTAGGTATCACGCACAACAAGACTAAGGGATAGACACAATACTTTTCATCGTTGAAATTCTCTAACTTTCAGCGCTTGAATTTTAGTTTAAGATATGCATCGACTCTTCGAGTAAAAATTCATAATTTCTCTTCAATCTAATTCAAAATTCACTTACTACTTTCTAATGGGACTTGCATTCGGGAGGTCCGTGGTTCGATTCCTGGACCGATCAATATGTTTGTGGTTTTTCCGTAGTTTTCCACAGTTACTTAGGCAAATGCCGGGTTGGAAATTTCATTGCCACGGTCCATTTTCCCTTCCCCTCCCGTGTAGAAAAAGAATTTAGATATTCATCATCCATCTTTTTTATCTCGTTCAATAGCCATATTCAGGTCAAAGAGCATGTCTTCATCCATTTACCGTTCCTGAGTTCCCAGTCTTCCGCAATATCCCTGGCAGGATTCATTCCTTAAGAGCACTTCCAAGGACGCTTCGACACCTTGGAAGGGCCGTTGGAATGGTTCCTGTGCTGCTTGATCACCTTGGCGGTTTGAACTTGAAGAGGGGGAGGGTAGGAGGTGTGTCAAAGTACTTCTGAAACACCATGTATACATAATCGTATATTTAACTAAATCATTATGCTTGCATTTGAATGCAATAAAACCGAGAAGTATACTATTTCAGGAACATGTTTATATTCTATTTAGAAAATACGGTATGCAGAAAAATAAACGACACTGAAATTATTGCTCATCTTCTGTCCACGTTTCCTTAGCAACGAAGTATTTATTTATTATATATAATAGTTTGACATATTGTGAATTCAGTGTTGTGTTAATTTCTGCAACTATGATTCTCACAACAGAGGAGAAGGTGTCTATCGTGAAACATTATTTCCGGTCATACGAAGGAGGACGTCAGAATGGGCCAAGTTTGCTTCACGTTAAAAAGCAATACGAGGAGCGGTTTAATAAGGACGTACAGAACAATGTTAGCTGTCATTTAGAAGTTCCGTCATAAGGGATCAGCCTTATGTTAACGAAAGGGGACAACAGGGCGCCCAAGAATTGTCACCACAAACGAGAATCATGGACAACTTCTCCAACAGCTGTTACAGTCCCCAAAGAGTAATCTACAACGAACATCGCTGAAACTTGGTTTGAGCGATAGATCTGTTCGGCGGATGTTTAAAGAGCTGGGTGGATTTGCATACCGCATTCAAGTTGTTCAGCGTCTAACAGAGGCCGATTACAGCGAGCCCGATTACAGTATTGCAGCCGAGTAGTGTCCATAACGTATCAAATCCAGATTTATTCTGTAACATATGATTTTCAGATGAGAGCCATATTCACCTTGATGGCTACATCAACCGACAAACGACTCGTTTTTTAGGATTTGAACGGCCTGATGTCGTTATACGGAAACCACTGCACAGTGCGCTTGTCGATTTGGTGCGCCGTGATCGGTCGTGGAATATGGGCCCTTATTTCGTCGAGGATGCTGCACAGAATAAAAAACAGTAAACCAGAGACCTCATTATTACCCCCCCATTTGTGCGGGATTTAGGCCCTTTTTGTCGCGACAGAAACTTACCCCTCCAACGACAATAGATGCACCAAGATGGAGCTACAGCCACACCACGGGGGAGTCACGTGCCCTTCTGCAACGACATTTTGGAGATCGCCTAATTTCTTGTGGAACTCCATTCCTTCTCCCCGCATCTCACGGTCACAGATCCTACATATGGGGCTGGATGAAAGAATCAGTTTTCAAGACAGATGGTCCATCTAGAAATATTGCCGAATTACTCGAGAAGATAGCGCCATTTTTGTATCCTTACAGTAACCTTTGCTCATCAATATGTTCAACAATCTTCAGAAAGTTTATGACCATTGTGTGGCACGTGATGGTTCACATTTGGAACACGTACTGTACCAACGCAATTTAATAATATTTCAGTGTCGTTTGTTAAATGTTATGTTTTATTCAACTACGCTCGCAACTGCAGAGGTTATATCAGCGTCGCCGGTTGTGTCGGAATTTTGTCCCGCCAGTAAATCTACTGACATGAGCCTGTTGCATTTAAGGACACTTAAATGCCATCGACCTGCCCCGGGTTCGAACCCAACCTTGGGTATAGAAGGCCAGCGCTATACCAACTCGCCAACCAGGTCGACCAGTGTCGTTTGTATTGCCGCTTATTGTATATTAACATTACTGACATTATACATTTCCAGACCACATGAACCTCAAATAATAAACTGCCTCCTGTAAATGCTTGGTTTAATATTTTACAAATACTGTAATGGTTATTCTCAAAATCATTGGTTTTATTTTTATTCATAATGCTGGAAACGGAAACGAATTTAACAAAGCTGATTTTTCGTACCTGTTACTTTTGTCAGACGAACGAATAATAAATTATTAGGCCTATTTGATTTACGATATGAGATCCTTGGCTTTGCTATTTTTTTATTGTTGAAATAAAGCTCACAGTTGGGGTTTAACCCATAAATCTCGGATCTAATGCAAAGCAGGATAACCATTAAGGACTGAGGATGAATCGACCATTCGAGATTTGTGGGTTGAAACCCGGCCAATGACGATGGATTTTAAAAGGCTATAAAGTCCTTAGTACGACTGTGGATTCCGTACATAGATTTGCAGCACGTAAAATAGCCTTATACCTGATGAAGGCTCCGGGTAAAATTTGATGGCCATTTCTCGCCGAAATTAAATTTGATGCTCAGTAATCTGTGCAATTGAAAGTATCGCTAAAGAAAATACTACTATTACTACTACTACTACTACTATTATTAGGCCTACTGTTAATACTACTGCTACTAATGATACTACTAATAAAATACTAGTGTTAATACTAGGTACTATTTCTGCTACTAATACTACTATCATTACTAATACTGTCCACCTCTGTGGAGTAAAGGTTAACATGCCTGATCGTGAAATAAGCGGGCCCGAGTTCAAATCTTGGTTGGGACAAGTCACCTGGTTGAGGTTTTTTCCGGGATTTTCCCCCAACCCATTAAGAGCAAAAATGCTGGGTTACTTTCGGCGCTTGACCCTGGACTAATTTCGCTGGCATTATCACCCTGATCAGAAGATAGATAACCACAGTAGTTGATAAAGTGTCGTAAAATAACATTTGAAAAACTACTACGGCTACTGCTACTATTAATACTACTGCTATTGCTACTAATATTACTACAACAGTACCTACTACTAATATCTACTCGCGTTGTCATATTTTATTCTGTTTTATCGAAGAAGTGGCAATGGGTCATACTGACTGCAGTACTAAGGAGTATCACTGCTATTAGTGAATATTTAGTGTTGATCCACGATCCGTACAGGACAGAACGGATCAAAAAGCTAAAATCTTGAAGATAGAAGATGATGACCAGACTGGTAATGCATTATGGTTCTGCTTAAACACTGGTAAACATTGGCTGAACGATTCAGAGTTGAAATGTCCACAGTTTCATGTCCTTCTGCAATAACGTCCGCTATGCTCAAATGTCCACATTACATAAATGTCCACACAGATAAAACGGCCACTGCATTTTATGTCCACAAATTTGATTGAAAAATGTCCAAAGTTATTAATTTTCTTCTACATCTGGCAATAGCTGATCAAAGTTTAGTTTCAAATTGTAGGAAATAGCAAGGAAGTATTATCTAACAGTGTTACTGTCTTTATATTCTTGATATCTCCGTACTATTCCTTCAATCCTGCGTTAGTTTGTTATATATCGCTTATTAATGGGTTCTCTTATATTTGTGTCTTCCTCGAATTTGTATAAGAGAATTTTCTGTCGAATGTTGTTAATCTCTGATGTGATCTAAAAATCTCCAGATACTGACATGATATGTCGACACCATCCTTCGAAATCGCTTACCAAAGCAGCATTATTATTTATTACTGTTACACTACATAATTGAAAGTGGACTTTTACCGTAGACTTTGTAGTGCATGAACATTTCCCTTTTGGACATTCTGTTGTGAACATTTTTGCAGGTGGACATTTTCAAATTTAGACATTTTAGCCTGGAAGTGGCTGAACAGTTAGTGAAAGTGACTAAAATCAAATATCATGGATATCATGTTTTTATTAGAACTTTAAAGATATTTACAACTTATTTAAACAGAAAATCCAGATGACATGAACTTACTTCATACATGAAAACAAAAAGAGGAAACACTTAACATTTTCTTATAAATACACATGATATCAACAAACAACGTGAGGATAACAAAGTGACATGGATTCAGATGACACATTCAGTGAAATAAGTAGTAGAAAAATTGCTCAGAATGATCGTGAAAGACAGTTGTATAATATATTTATTTTCAATTAGAAATCATGTTTAAATAACGTGACCATCTATATAAATGACTTTGTTCGCAGTCATTTTTTATTATATTTTGCCACTATTCAGCATTTGAAAATTAATAAAATTATCTTATTGATCTTAAGTATTGCTCGGCATGGATTGATCAGGAGGCCGAACATATTGACTCCCTACAGCTATCTGTGTGGATTCTTTCTGTTATAGAAGCAATTATAAGTCCTCTCACTTCACTGAACGTGTCCTTATATCGACAGCTCTTTCTGTCATTATAGACTTTATACTCTATG
This sequence comes from Periplaneta americana, assembly GCF_040183065.1. Taxonomy (NCBI): domain Eukaryota; kingdom Metazoa; phylum Arthropoda; class Insecta; order Blattodea; family Blattidae; genus Periplaneta; species Periplaneta americana. The sequence goes on along the minus strand of NC_091131.1, from coordinate 54,503,397 downwards.
TAAATCTGTCCCACAATGGAAACAAATTTACAAAGAACTAATATCAGCGGGTTGTGTAATATTGACATTAATGAAAGTGATGAATATATGATGAAGCAATGATGTCAACATTAAAAAAATGAACCATGATCAGTTTAAGACAGTTTTTAACTGTAATATGAATAGTCTTCCATGGAATTTTTATTCGAGTACAAAGAAATTTCCCCATTGGTGCACAGTTTAGAGAAACCACAAGAACCGAACGAAAAGCATTTACATTCCTCCTAATTTGGCTGATGTAAATACAGTACATCTATTTACATGAACATTTTAAATCTAATCCTATAATCCCAATAAATAAAATTAGAAGTAAGTTTGGTCCTATACGTACTGCAACCAATAAAGAAGAAACTTACGACTTGTTTAAAACAAAGTTGAACTTTAGCGTCAGTATACAATTACCCAGCTGTAAAGTAATACAGAGCTAAATGTTAATATTGTTTCAAATATTAATATTCGCTAAACTGGAGAATTCCCACGGTATCTTTGAATCGTGCCATTACGTTTAGCACCAAATTTAAGTAAATACACAATCTTGCCAACATAAGAACACGACGTTGGTGTGTGGCGTCGTTGGAGGGAGAAATTTGTTTCTTTTCTCTCTCTACCTCCTTCGTTCTGAACATTACTGAGAGATAGCACCACTGTTAGCTACAAGATATATTTGCGCAAATATATTGAAGTAGATTACGTGACCTATTACGTGACTTAGATGACAGTCTCGAGACAAAACAGTTTTGCTATATTTCTTTTTTTATTAAATGTTAAGCACAGGAACGCCATTTCGTAATTTTATTTAAGAAACAAGCCAAACACATTATCTTTGCATAAAAAACGGATGCGCCCTGGACCAAATTATCGTATTTTATAACTGTTTGAATGCAACAGAAGCCAGAAGTCTTGCACTTGACTAATTCAGTGAATTATTTAAGAATATAGTCGCGAATTTTACTACCACCATTTCGATTGTGTTTTGTTTGGCACGGCTCGGTACGGCCTGGTGACTAGTGGCCAGCGAGTAACATCGACTATCGACATTGCTCTCTCGTGGGTATATCCAGTTGTTCCTTAATATTTTTACTTGAACAAAATGGCTAATGTTTTATAGCGATTTGATATTTCTCACGAGCGCATATGAAATGATAGAGCAATATAGTGCAATTCAACAATAACTAGATCATGGATTGAATCTAGGGACTACGCTACAAACAAGTCGCCTAGTGAGAACTCTATCTTCCACGAAGAGGAAGCTAGAGCAAAGCATTACTGTGACTTGGAGCGTAAGTCCTCTACATTCAGTTGACTTCGTTGCGTCATCACAACTGCACAACCAGTTTCAAGTGTTTGGAATTCAGGAGCAGCTCCGGCTATCTTCACCCAAGCAGAGGTTCTCAATAGGTCTAACCATAAAATAGTCTCATCTTTCTTAATGAGTTTTCCTTCCTGAAGCTTTTCTTCTGCCTGTCATTATTAATTTGTTACTGATTCTGAAATTTGAAAAAAATAAATTAATAAACGCTGTATTTTCATGAAATACTACACATTTTCACATTTAAGCTGAATTAAAACAATTGGAACGTAACAAATTTTCACATTAAATTTGATATAATCTAATTCTACAAAATCAATTTTATAACTATCTTCTTGTAATCGTTCATACCTGTCCTTACCCAATCCCAAACACCGACTCTGGTAGGGATGACTATTTCTTGAAGAACGGAAATGAGAAATCGTGGTTCTCGATCTGCTGTGGCTGGTAGGTACTGGCCAAGGCGCCCTTCTGTTCCCTCCAGGGTTCCAGACTGGGCGCAGGGATCATCTCACAGGGCACCACAGGGTTGCTGCAACAGGAAAAGTGTCCAATTAAATTCAATAATATGCTCGTATACATTATCTTTATGAAGAAAATTATTAGAGCGCCATATTAAAAGTGTCGTTAAAATGATCAAACTAGGAAAACTCGAAAGCATGCCTATACACTTACTATTCAGAGATCTGCTCGAATCCGCGTGGCTGCATACTCTTTACGTTGTCGCCGTTGTCGCAGATCAGACGCGAGATACTGCCTCGGCGAATTTCATTAACTTGATCTGGAAAATTTATTATATATTATTAGTTACAATAATAATAACAATAATAGTAATTGTTTTACGGAGAAGGCTTCATTTCTCTTATTTCAGTTATTCTCAACCTTTTTCAATGACGTAATTTAGAACATTAGCTGTACCACTAACCAAATTTATAATGATAAAATCATCAAGTGTTGCTCCCAAGGTCATAATAACGTTCCTAGGCTCTAGTACCAATAATACAGGGGTTCTACACCGAAAAGCCCTATTTTTATCTTGCTCCCAATACCAAAGAAATAAGGATAATGAAATTTTTATTCACAAACATAAGTCATATGAGGAATTAAGTTTGTAACAAAAAATCATAAACTTCCATATGAGCCCCTTTGGTGGCCACTTCAATGGTGTACACCCTGTCCTCCATATAGCACCGAAAAAAAATCCAGCGGTATGATGTCAGGAGAATGTGGAGTCTGATTCAGGTGTCCATCTCGTCTTATCCCACGCCCTGGAAATACGCTCCGCACATCTAGCGACCAGTAGAGTGGAGCACCATCTTGTTGAAACTGTAACCTCGGGAAAGGCTTACAGCTGCAGCATGTCCAGGCAGGTCGTTCTTGTGACAGTCTTCTCTGATCATGTTCCCCCGTGTCCGGATTCTGGGAGTCATTGGTGCCATCCCTTGATATCCTTCGTGTCAACGCAGGGGCTAAAGTGGCAGTATGTGTTTTTTTGTTACAAACTTAATACCTCATACGACTTATAATTGTGAATAAAATTCCTTTATCTTTATTTCTTTGGTATTGAGAAAATAAAAATAGGGCATTTCGGTGTAGACACTCTATATAATTGACTGTTTTATTTAGGAACGTCTAATTAGTAAACAGTTACTATTTTAATTTATTTAATGCAGTGTCCTGTATAATATACAGAAAACAGCATATATGTTCATATTTTATTAAAATTTATATTTTTATTTCACACTTTAAGTACCACCCAGCAGCGGTTCACATACCACAGGTGATACGCGTACCATAGGTTGATAACTGCTGTCTTATTCAATTAGGTGATACCAGATCAATTCAATATAAAACAGAGGGTTATTTTGGGTACGATATTAAGATTGCAAAATAAAATAACCAACATCAAATTATTAATATGCCAAATACTACTCAAGATAACAATAAATCATTCGTCCACGACACGATCATAATAATGTTCGTCTTCTTGAATTAAAAGCTCAGTATTATTCTATAAGGACACTTTCAACTACAGAAGAATCAACATTTATCGTGGGCGAGATATGGCGGAATAAATTTTGCCTGGAACTCTCTGTTAGGGACAAGACTCTTTTACGTGTCGTAAATCTACGACACGGGGCCCTCAGTTTTACTTATCTCCCGGAGGAAGCCATGCTGAGAATTTTATCGTCCTCGGTCTGATTTGAACCCACGAACAACGGACCCAATGACAAGAATGTTAACCGCGAGACCACGTTTTCTTGAAATTTATTCCTGAATGCAATTTTTAATACTGAGAAACACAAATGAATAGCATTTTATTACTTTTTCAACTATGAATATCAAGCCTTGTTAAAATAGGCAGCTTATTTCCATAACATTTATTGATTTGAATAGGGCATTCTTTCTGACAAGAATAAATATAAATAATTTGTACTGTATTTTGTTACGAGTATGATATCAGCAGGCAAATATCAAGTTTTGTAAAAAAAAAAAAAAAAAAAAAAAAAAAAGAATTTATTTCACAACATTCCCTTATTTGGCATCATTTGAAAATTGCCAATATTTCCACACTTGAAATCAGATATTTTTCTGGATGACATTCACGTATTTTTTATGATGAGAAACACGGATATTTAGATTTCATTTCTACATTTAAAGCTATAACAGTCATGACTGCTTAGCAGAACGTCTGCACCGAATCGATATTATTAACTCACCAGGATGCCCATTATGGAATAGTCAGGACCCAATGTACGAGCAACATCTCTTAAAATGCAGAAAGCTTGATCCAAAAAGGCAGAAGGAAAACAAGATCTCATACCTCTACTGGGATGCCAGGTTTCTGATGGGCTAGATGACCCCAACAGGAGGACCATTGGAAGAAGAAGAAGATTTTAAAGCTAGTGGTTTAGACAAGCAGAAATTTGGCGTTTCATGCTTGAGTCCCGAATTGAATTTCCGGCGAGCCCAAGTGAATTTCTTGGTGGAAATATATTGTTTGTCAGCATGTTTCGTGGATACTCCCGTTTGTACTGCTGACACTCCACCATTAGAACTACCCCTACTCCTGGTACGATGTAGAGCTAACTCCTAGAGTGCACCACGAGCAACAGTGTGGCGGCAAAGAATTCTGCAGTTTGACGCGTGGGTGGATAATGTACAATCAAGAATCGGTACCCATCATTACAACACCGTGTTTAGTTTCGTGAAATGTGTTGAACGGGAACAGAGGTGCTCAGGTTGCTGGGCAGTGCCGCGTAAGTAACAACATGTTTTAAACAGTAACAAAAGTAATAATGACAGAAATAGCAGTTGATCATCTTTCACCTAGCGTGAAACTGGTGTCCTTGACGCCATTCTCGTAGAAGAACCTGTCTCCCGCACGAGTCCTGTAGAACTGCTCTGTCAGGATGCACAAGAAGGTGGGACCAACCAGCGCACCAGGCACGATAGCCTCCAGCGAACCACCCACTGTGAACTCCACGTCATCTGGGTGGTGGTAGAGGGAAGCCAGCTTGTGCACGCTCTGCAAGCAACATAGACCACAATCAGTTTCGAAAGTCTTCTTTAAATCGAGAACCACATATTATATAACTATTACTAGGGTCTACTGCCACCATTGTGATCTGTCCCTCATCGCTCTTTCCGGGAAAGGGGGCAGTTTTCCCACTCAATTATTCCCAACGCATTTCAGTCCCAATATTTATCCTAGGTTCCTCAAAACTGCATTCGTAATTAAAGCTTTCCCAAATCTTTGTTTTTCTCGGAGCAATATTTTATTCATAGGTACATAATAAAAAACATAACAAAGAATTTACAAATCGTAAACAATTGCTCGTATATAATTAAAAATATTGTGATTATATTTTTCACACTTCAGCATAATGTTACGTAAGCGTTGCTCAAGAATTTCTTGTTGGAGATTCTCAATTTTCTAACCAGTTTCTAGATGTTGTAGTATAGTTTCCGTATCTTCTTGTTCTTTATGGAGTTCACTAAAAAATCTACGAATCTTGTGGTAATGTCCTAAAACAACCGGTAGTCTGTTTGCCAGCCGTCAGATAAATGATTGGTTCCACTAAAACCATGTAATACGGAATCATAATGATTCTATTAAGGTGGGGGTACTGCTCGCCTTCTTTCTTGAACATACGCTCTTTGAAGGTATTCGACCACAGGAAGAAATTCAACAGGGTTCAGAATGACATTTTTTGGTTTGTGCAAATTTCTTTAAGAAAAAATGAATGAGAATATGGTATTGCGTAAGGATGAATTGAGAATTCCAAACGATTGGGAATACAAATTTTTTAAAAATTGTCCTGGGGGGGGGGGTGGAAGTTTAGGAAAAGTGTACTACAGGCCTCTTTCTGTACTATACTCATATCGATAATGAACCAATATTGAACAATTCTATGCCTCTCCAGTTGTTCAGAGCTAGAAAGTTTCGAGAGAGAGAAAGAGAGAGACTTGTTAATGTTTCTAACAATGTTTAGCAATGCATTACCTCTGGGTCGATAAGGTCCCCGAAGTCCTCGAAGGTGTGCGCCTTTGGCAGACCGCAATAATGCCTGTAGTCGTTGTAGGAAGCCAGACCGTGGTCACGTGCCCGCTGGATGTCGATAGCCCTGAGGTCCTGACCCAGGGGCTGTCCGTTTCTGAAGAGGAATAGTGTAATCTGCAAATAGAGTTGGAGAGTATGAGAATAAGAAGTAGAGTAATGTCTTAAATGTGAGTTATACAATGCACACTAAGCAACGTAAGTTTGTATTTATGTTTCCACTAAAACGAAACAATTCACCTGTGATTATACCCGCTGGCGTGAATATTCTGCATTAAGTTAAACATTATACCAGCTGGCGTGAATATTCTTCATTAAGTTAATCATTATACCCGCTGGCGTGAATATTCTGCATTAAGTTAATCATTATACCAGCTGGCGTGAATATTCTGTATTAAGTTAATCAAATGGCATAAATATCGCAATATAACCATTGTAGGGGAAAAAGGGTAAATTAAGGACAGGCATAATTATAAGTAGGCTATACAATGCACAATTTGAAAATAATGTACGTTGTATTAGTTCCCAGTTAAAATATTGGAAATATATATAAAGCTTCAGTACTTGCCATGTCTGAACGTTTTTTAAGAGCTATATCCTTTCCTCGGTTTTATTTCGTTATTGAAATATTAAAATGAATGTTAAAATGAAATGTAAAGTCTTAGAAAAATGACAGGCTGCCATACGATAAGTCCTCTTCGGAAGACTTCGGTTGATTCCGTGAGAGCTTAGGTTTAGGGCCACTTAACAGCGCCACTGCACTAGCAGCTCGTTAGAGGCGCTGCGAACGCGCGTTTGAAGTACTCCTTAATACACTAAATTTTTGTAGAGGATTTTTCACTCTTCCAGTGAACATGAACATAGAGGAAGATATAGCTACTTTTGGCAACTTTGCTCATACGGAGAAAGAATAGACGTAAAAATAGAAGCAGAGTCCGGGTTCATCCATTGGTTTTGAAAAGACAGAATGGAGGACTATTTCACACTTTATTTGATGATTTACGCAGGACTATATAAAGTTTCTTTTTAAGAAATCATTTCAAGAGCTTCTAGCAGAAATTACCAATGAAAAAAAAAAAAAAAGACACCGTGGCGGTGTAAGGAATTGGTGGCCTAACAGTCGTCCCTTTGCAGCGTCACAGACGCATCACTAAAACAGTGGCGTGGTTATGGCCCCGTTTGAAACCTTCCACTCAATTCCTAGTATCTCGATGGGAAGCGCCACTTTTAGTGACCGCCACCAGCGGCGAAGCCAACCACTCAGACCGTCTGCAGCGCTAGTGTTCTGTGGCTGTGGCTGCGTCTGAAGGCCCTCATTTATATCCATTATTCACAAGCGGCAGCGCTTCTAAAAGTGGCCTCGTCTGAAGAGGCTCTTTGTTTTTTCTTTGTTTTATTTGTTTGTTGCTTTTTCTGTCTGCTTATAGGTCAAATGTCATGAATTCTATAACGAAGGTAATATATTCAAGGAATAAATTAGATGCAAAATAAACATCCTTTCCCTAGTCGTATGAACCAGGCGCTGCCCGAAGTGGACTTTGACAAATTCACACTACAGGAGAGCGGTCATTTTTTTATGTCTAAGGCTGTACATGTCTATCTGTTAAAAAAATAATTTAATTGTATCTTTCTAATAGAATCGATTATTATATTTTTTTAATTCATTGCAATTAAAATAATACATATTTTTACTGAAATTGTAATAATAGTAGGAGAAAGATAACAAATTACTATTGTCGAAGATGACCGACGTTGAACATTTCAAATCAAATATTCAGTACTCTTATTTCGGCCCAGAGGTGTTAGTAAAATTATCAAGTCTTCTACAAAATTATTCGCTAAAATATATAAGATATATCATAAGCAAATTATTATACAGTAATACGTATCCAAAAACTGCAACAACGATAAGAGATCACTTACGTTATGAATATCAAGTTGTTATTTTTCCTACATTAATATGAATGACCAGGCTTTTTGTGAAAAGACTTTCAAAATAATTCCCATGCTTGGCCGGTCTTTTCATAAATGGATTATTAATAAAAATGACTTCCAGGCTTACACCCTGAATTACGTTCTTAAAAAAATACATTGGCTATAATTCTCTAATAGTTACGTCACACGCACCTCTTTAGTAAAGAATTTGTCGCTGGCTTCCTGGGGTTGTGTATGCATGCCTCGGGCGAGGTCATCAAAGTTGTTGCCCTCCTCCACAACTTGTGGACGGTTGAAGTGATCGCTGAGACGCACAGCGCCATGACTGTATCTGTGCTCGCCGAACAACCTGCGCGTAGGGAAAGAAAAATTGGGTTAAAGGATCTTGAATATGTCATAATAGTGTCTGGATTTGAAAGCTGATTTTCAAACCGTGATTGTGATAAGTATATTTTCATGAATGTATTAATATATTAATAATTACATATGTATGAATTAAATTATATAGTTGAACGATTTTAATAATTACATTACATATAGTGTCAAATTATAATTACGTTCCTATCCAGTTCTCTCTGACTCATGACTCTGTATCAACTAGGCGATTATCCTGCGTCGATCGAATTTTTGGTAAGGAAATAGTATTCGGCGATACAGTTCGAGGACATACCGTGGGATTATTTGATTTTCGCCGTATAATTGGGAAAAACTTGGGGAAAATACCAGGTAGTCAGCTCAGGCGGGATTCGAACTCATGTCCGAGGGCAGCAGCAGAGCACGAGTCCCGCTGGTTATTTAGTTATTCGTAGGCAACGCCAGTAGTCTTATATGTATACTTTTGAACGATAATAATTAACATTAATTACCGTTGTGCCATTAGTTAAATTAATGTGTCTTGGGTCTCAAAAGCTAACCAAATATAAATGTAACAGAATTAATAATAATGGGAAATTAAAATATTTCGGTACAAATGATATTAGTGTGGCCATTCGTCTGAACAAAAGACTCACTGATGTAGCAACAGATTGGACGGACATGTTCATTTGTTATGACATAGCGTTCATATTTCCGCTAATGGAGTGTAAATAAATTATGCTCAATTCTACACGTACTTGAGGAAGCCGGCGATGTTGGTGTGGAAGAAGCGGAAGGCGGCAGTGGCATGATCGTTGAGCACCGAAGGGTCCACTTTCTCGTCGTAGTCGTACGTGAAGTCCTTCGTGTTAAAGGTCAGGCCATTGCGAGCAGTTGCTTCTCGGCCTGAAATTAAAGACCATGGTGCATTAGGTAGGCCTAGAATGAATGGTTTACTGAAAAAATTAATAACAGAATATACTGAATACATAGAACATGTTATGTACTATGAATCGGGTCGTGAGCGACGCCTGGTCATCCCGTAAGAGAATATTCACAGAAGATATTTTGGTAGGATGCGCCAGTCCCCTCTTAACACATATCTATTTCAATCTCACTTAAACCTAAGAGTCCGCACCTGTGGAGTAACGGTTAGCGCTTCTAGCCGCGGAACCAGGTGGCTCGGGTTCGATTCCCGGTCTGGGCAAGTTCCCTGGTTGAGGTTTTTTCCGGGGTTTTCCCTCAACCCAATATGAGCAAATGCTGGATAACTTTCGGTGTTGGACCCCGGACTCATTTCACCGGCATTATCACCTTCATCTCATCCAGACGCTAAATAACCTAAGCTGTTGATAAAGTATCGTAAAATAACCTACTAAAAATAATAAACCTAAGAAGAATACAACACCCAGACCTACCATACATACCAAGGAACGATTTATAACCAAGGAAAAATCACTTAACAGAGTCCGGAATTGAACCCGAAATCTCATGGTTAGGAGCCAATGCCCCTAACAACTAGATCAAGAGCCTGATGTATCATGTACAATACATACATTTTTAAAACTCGACGTTTCTGTAGAGGTGAGTACCGACAGTTGGGAAGCTGGATCAACAGTGAGAGTGTTTAGGCAAAAGAGAACATGCGACTCCTTTTGGCCACTTTAAATCTTGTCAAAAGCGTAGGAAAAAAAACCACTCATATCAGGTGAAAGCAGACTACGTGTGTGACGTAATATCCAGACGTGTTTGGTTAGTTTAAATTCATTTTTCTTGTATGTGCAAATTGTTTCCTATATTCCTTTTGTCACAAGAATCGTGATAGGTATGAAAGCCGATTGTTCATTTCAAAGATAATCTCTGGTAATTTTTTGTTGCTTGAAGTTCAGTCACTCAGCTCTTCTTGTTTCTGAATAGCTACGAACTGGGCTGTATTGGAATATACATTTATAACAAGTAAAGTTATAAATAATTGTACTGTGAGACATTTTATAATACTGTATGTGTAGTTTCATAATATACGTATCTGAGATGCAATTGTAATTTTATCTTACATCACTTAATATTGACCTGTATAAGTAAGAAGGAAATTTATTTAATAACAAGTAATCGAACGTGTTGAAATCACGGAAATTTTTATTTTGTGGTCAGTTGCAGATCGTACTCGTACTTACCACGCGAAAAGAGAAAATGTAAGTAATATGTTAACAATTTTCTTTAATGTTTTCTATTTTAGTGAAAATTTTAAATTATGGTTTCTTTAACGACGCTCGCAACTGCATTGGTTATATCAGCGTCGCTGGTGTGTCGGAATTTTATCCCGCAGGAGTTCTTTCACATGCCAGTAAATCTACTGACATGAGCCTGTCGGCCGGGATCGAACCCGCAACCTCGAGCATAGAAGACCAGCGCTATACTAACTACGCTACCGAGGGCAACTATTTTAGTGATATAATATTCTATTTTTATTGTTTTGTATTTGACATTCTTCTATTTATTGGTTTTATTTATTCCATTCTTCCGTTTCTGTATTCCATTCTTCCTGTCTGCATCTCTTTCAAACGCTCCCCGCTTTTTCTCCTTCTTTATCAGAGTTATTTATTTATTTTCCATTATTCCTTATTTCTATCTTTAATTAAGTATATTCTTAATTATCATATTTTCTCTTCTATCCAAAATCATGCTGTCGTCATCATTATATAGGCGATCACCTTTCACAGTTATTTTTCAATATCTAATTCTTCTTCTTCTTCTTCTTCTTCTTCTTTCCCTTTTGGACGTGATCCATTTATTGTATTTTACTCTATCTTCTTCTTTTAGGCGTTGGGTTTTCTCAGCCAGTCGTAATCCATTTCCTGTATTTTAGCCTATATTATGTTAATCTTTTTGTGTCCTGCAGGGTCTTTCCTCTGTTGGCTAAAAATAAAAAAAAAAAGTTGGTACCTAGGATGATGGGCAGCCACTCGTTATAGGTGACGGCCTGGTGCTCGGCGATGACGATTCGTCGAGCTTCCTGGTACAGGCGCTCGTCGTCCCAGTGGGGGTTCAGTTGGGCCAGCGCGCCGGCCACGCGGTTGTGTTCTCTGAGCTGTAGGATCTGGAATACTGTCAGCTGAGGGTTTTGGTTCACACGAACATCGCCTGCGTTAGAAACAAAAATTCATACATTAGCAATATGTTTCCGTGCGGACACTGTATACACCACCCCTCCATTTCTCCCTCCATAAATATTCTACCTGTCTGCATGTTCATACAATAAGCAGAGGTTGAACTCGGCACCAAATCGTTCTAATCAGGGGTGTGTAAAGGGGTGGAATATGACGGATAAATTGTAGGTTTCTTTTAATTTCCAAGAAGCATAGTAACAAGACTATTTTGTTATTGTTAAAGAAGGTAAAGCTCCAATGCCTCAACTGTTCAGTTGAGATTTATACAGAGTGTTTCCGGGTGTTGGACGAGGAATAAACTGTTTCTTATTATTTTTGTTGAATTTAATTTTTGAGTCGGAATTGAGGGGCTTAGAATAAAAAGCAGGTAAGTGACATTATTAAAAAATGAGGTAAGTGCGTGTTGTGATAGCCCAAAAGGATGTTTCTTCGGGATAAAATCAGGTAAGTGATCACACTGTGCAGTGCTGCTATATGGGCATCATTTCACCAAACTAGTGTATAATATTCTATTGCATGTAGAACTTTAACTGTAATTTCCTCAAAACTAGGTTTCTGTCACTTACCTGCTTTTTGTTCTAAGCCCCTCAATTGGTTTCAGGTTTTAATGTTGAATATAGAAGTGGTGGTTTTGCATTAATTTTTTTAATTAGAAATGTAAACGGAGTTTAACCGCTAAAGTAATAAGTTAGCAGCTTTTACTTGTTCTACATATTTCCTTAACTGGAATATTTAATTCAGTTTTATTATTCTAGTGATACAAACTTTCAGGGATGATGGGGAAGGGCACATGCATCAATTTGAGATAAGGAACCCTGGTCCGGAAATGATTAAGTTGAAAGTTACAAGCAAAAATAGTTGTGTATGACTTGAGGCTTTCCCGGCGTTTGATATAGAATAACTCTTCTCGGGTTCTCAGCCAGGTGAGTTGGAGATTAGCTTCCAAGCTTTTGACGGCTAGCTCTGCCATCTTCTTCAGGGACGAAGTGATGTGGGACCACGTCTAGCCGGTATATATGCAAAAGTAGGGCTTCCCGCTACGGGCCACTCAGGAGCAGACGGGACGAACTATTATGGAACGCTGCAAGGAACATCAATGCAGCATAAGACTATATTATCCTGATAAGTCTGCAGTAGCCCAACACAGCCTAGAAACTGGTCACAAGATAGATTTCGGCGCCACCACCATCTTGGACAAGACATCAGGTTACTGGGACTTAGTTATCAAGGAAGCCATCGAAATCCAGCTAGATGCAATAATTTCAACAGAGACGGGGGTCTACAGCTGCGTACGGCATGGAAACCTGCCATCAATACGCTTAGACCACCAGCACACGGCAGACAGTCGGGACCAGCAAGTAGCTCCTGATTGCCTGCCGTGTCCACCAACCAGAATGCGCCTGGCGGTCGGGACTAGGAACTAGCTCCTGATTGGCCCGCAGCGGGAAGCCCTACTTTTGCATATATACCGGCTAGACGTGGTCCCACATCACTTCGTCCCTGAAGAAGATGGCAGAGCTAGCCCTTGGAAGCTAATCTCCAACTCACCTGGCTGAGAACCCGAGAAGAGTTATTCTATAAAAATAGTTGTGTCGAAATGAAATAATTTTATTCCTCTGTACACTTTATTTATATGTATTTATCTGTACATCTTACACATACTGTATTCATCTGACGTTGTTTACGATGTCTACCTACAGTATTCCGTTCAGTGCGCTGTCTGAGGGGTGGGGACAGGAAACTACACTAAAACAATGCAGATAGCGTAATATGTACCGGTAACGGACATGGTCGGTCCTTATATGCACGTCTGTAGACAGCAGTGTATGTGTACAAGTTGCAGTGTCCAGTCGATCAGTCCTAGTGAAATGGAGGAGTACACGAGAGTGAAATATGCAGACCTGATTTTCGAATACGGATGAGCCAATGAGAACAGTAGACAAACTCACCGATTGTATCGGAGCAAGTACCCACGTAGGAGACATCCGGCCCATACTATCTTTCCACGACTGTTCCAAAGGTTAAGGGAAGGAGGGTACATGGTGCGAAATCACAATTCCATTTCCACACAACTATTTTTGTTTATAACTTTCGACTCAGTCATTTCCGGACCATGATTCCTTATCTCAAATTGATACATGTGCCCTTCCCCATCATCCCTGAAAGTTTGTAACACCAGCCCGGAAACACTCTGTATAAACCATGTAGTCATCAGTCATCGCGATACAAGATGTAAGCTAAACACAAAACACGCACAGTACTCACCTGCCACGTAGCAAGCCTCATAAGGCGAGAGGTTGTCGCACACGGTTGATTTGTTGTTGCTGGACGGTGGGAAAGGACGTCCATGTTTGAGGTCCACACGTAAACGTCCGCCTTGGAACTCTCGGATTGAGTCTGCGACCTGCTGGCTGGATCCGAAAACGTTGGAAGAATCCAAATAATGTGTTACAGCCGTTAACTGCGACAAACAATTTCATAGTTAAACTCGGTAAGATTATATTAATATTAAGCAATCTTTAATAACAATACAATAAATTATTTTACATATTTAATCCATACGAAGGCAGTATTATTTTCATTGAACTAGAACAAGTCATGATCTGGATAGAATATAGCTTTCAAGATCAAGTATTTATTTAGATATTCCTACTGAAAATAAAATAACGTTCCCGACAATTTTATTTTTTCGAATCTGTTTTTCCGGAACCATTACGCGTATGCCTAACGTCCGTTTCTCCGAATTGCACTTTTTCGAATCATTTTTTCCGAAACAGTTATTCCTAATGTCCATTTTTTTTCGAAAAGATATACATTTTTCCGTTAACCATTGTTTCTGCATGAGAATTCATGGAAGTATAATAATACTTTGGCGTTGCTAAGTAATGCTTACATTACATTACAGTTCGAAGTAAAATGTTTGTGTTTTATTCACCTATTCAGTTACAAAGTAAAATGCATTCATCTGGAAGGGGAGGGATGAAATTGATATTAAATGGAGCTGTCAAAACAAGATCTGAAAGGCAGGAAAATTTAATTGGAGATGTAAGCGACTTCGAACAAGAAATGTTCTGCACGATCCATCACCATTGGGAACGGGCGACTTCGAGTGCTTAAGGGTGAAGAACTATAGGGCCTACTGCCATTGTCTTCCTCCAACAGAAGAAGAATAAGCAAAACAAAATAAGAAGCGAGCAGCTCAAGACCATCTGGAACTTCTTCCAACACAAATATTACGTAATGAACTACGAACCGGTACGAGTTTCTTAAAGCGTTACAAGCTTTTGACCAGACGGGAAACATTTTAAGAAATCAATTGAAAGGAGAGGAGATGTGATCAACCCCTAAATCCAACATCATTAGAAAATCTGTTTGAGATTCCTGACAGGTACAAAAACTCTGGTCCGGTGTCGTTCTGCTGGACTGAGACGACATGAGGTAGGTAGGCTACTGTTTAGTTGTGTTTTTATATCGAGAGCATCATACCAGAAGATCGTATGAACAAATGCAGCGTTATCGAAATATTTTAATGGAACCTATTTACGTTTTACAACAAACGTTTTAAAATTACAGTGAACATGAGGAAAAATCAAAGAAAGTACCCTATTATGTAGACAAGGCTAGAAGAAATGATTCTACATTTAAATGACTCTAATGTAAACTTACAGTTCTGTCTGGTATGATGCCTTCGATATATTCTTCTGGGGTTTGGTTATATGATTTGGTGAGTTTTTTTAAAATTATGTTAGGAGAAAATTCACAAACGATTAGGGAAAATACGATAATTTTACTTTAAGCAAGTAAACCGATAGTTGTGGAAGTAAATCCCGAAAAGACTAATTATATGATTATGTCTTGTGACCAGAATATTGTATGAAATGGAAACATAAAAATGGAAGATTTCTCCTTCGAAGAGGTTGAAAAATTCAAATATCTTGGAGCAGCAGTAACAAATATAAATGACAGTCGGGAGGAAATTAAACGCAGAATAAATATGGGAAATGCCTGTTATTATTCGGTTGAGAAGCTTT
This sequence comes from Periplaneta americana, assembly GCF_040183065.1. NCBI lineage: Eukaryota > Metazoa > Arthropoda > Insecta > Blattodea > Blattidae > Periplaneta > Periplaneta americana. The sequence goes on along the minus strand of NC_091131.1, from coordinate 54,488,001 downwards.
TGTCATCTAGTCTGCTGTCAAAAAATCTTAAAGTTAGAATTCATAAAACAGTTATATTACCTGTTGTTCTGTATGATTGTGAAACTTGGACTCTCACTTTGAGAGAGGAACAGAGATTAAGGTGTTTGAGAATAAGATGCTTAGAAAAATATTTGGGGCTAAAAGGGATGAAGTTACAGGAGAATGGAGAAAGTTACAGAACACAGAACTGCACGCATTGTTTTCTTCACCTGACATAATTAGGAACATTAAATCAAGACGTTTGAGGTGGGCAGGGTATGTAGCACGTATGGGCGAATCTAGTATTGCATATAGTGTTAGCTGGGAGGCCGGAGGGAAAAAGACCTTTGGGGAGGCCGAGATGTAGATGGGAGGATAATATTAAAATGGATTTGAGGGAGGTGGGATATGATGATAGAGAGTGGATTAATCTTGCACAGGATAGGGACCGATGGCGGGCTTATGTGAGGGCGGCAATGAACCTGCGGGTTCCTTAAAAGCCATTTGTAAGTAATTAAGTATGAGGAACAATCAAAGAAAGTACCCTGTTGTGCAGACAAGGCTAGAAGAAATTATTCTACATTTACATGGCTCTAATGTACACTTACAGTTTTGTCTGGTATGATGTCCTCGATATACTCTTCTGGGGTTTGGTTATATGATTTGGTGAGTTTTTTTTTTAATTATTCGCAATTAATATTTTCATTTATAAAAATAAAATTATAAGCTTCTTAAAAATTAAACCATTTCATACTAACATGGCGATAATCAACCTGAATCAACTCTATCTGGTATCACTCTTCACACTGCTTGTAATAATAGCTTTTCTGTCTCGTTTGTTATTTTATCCTATCCAATAAAAAAAAATAATGAAGAAAATCGTCTGATGATACTTTAAGCGAGTAAGTAGCAATTGTTTGCTTTTAGTTTAAAATAAATTCCCGTTATATTACTTTACTTACTTACAAATTACTTTTAAGGAACCCCCAGATTCATTGCCGCCCTCACATAAGCCCGTCATTGGTCCCTATCCTTTGCAAGATTAATCCAGTCTCTATCATCATATCCCACCTTTCTCAAATCCATTTTAATATTATCCTCCCATCTACGTCTCGGCCTTCCCAAAGGTCTTTTTCCCTCCGGTCTCCCAACTAACACTCTATATGCATTTCTGGATTCGCCCATACGTGCTACACCGTTATATTATTTTACCAAAATTATTATTTTATTTCCTCTGCACCAATCCCCAAAAAATTACCTGCAAATACTGAATATGAAGAAAAATTTTTGAATAGTTTAGGATAAATCACCCTACATAGAAAATCAGATAAACAAACTGCATACCCAAAACCAATTTCCCCATACTAGCAATATCGAAATCTTCTATTACTGTGAAAAGCCAGAAATCAATTTTTTGAACAATCTCAATACTCTGCACGTCAAGTAATGAGCAAGAAAAATAGCAGATCCTACTCGTTCTCTCCTTCTAATACTCCGTGTCGATTTACCTGCTCTGCTGCTGAGTGGCCCGAGTTGCAGCCTTGGCTGACATCATTTGTGGTGCGCACGAACTCCATACACTGAATACCGGCCTTGCCGTAAACGGGGTCCTGCTTTGGAATCTGAATAGGGAAGCAGGCGGAATTGCGGGTGTCGTGGGCCAGCTCAAGTGTCAGGTCCGATGAGCAGCATCGCGTCGTGTGGGCCTCTGTAATATGGGGAAAAGTATTCAATTTTTGTAAGTTGATTCTGGCTTTCGAAAGAGAGACATGTTTTACAAAGTTATACTGTTTATATGCGTTGATACTCACTGCCCTGGGTGGTGCCGGCGGCCAAGCTCATATCGTGGGTGATGATCTGTCCGTACTGCATGAGGGCGAGAGTCCACTTTGGATCAGGAGCCTTTGCGTCGGGAAACAAGACAGCGCTTATTTGGCGTGCGCTCGTCAGATTGTGTCCCGTTACTGAAATGGGAGGCGCTTGTACACCTGTGAACAAACAAGCAGTGTTGTATGTTATCGGCAGTTTTTTTAAACAATTAAAAGCGTTGCTAGGCAACGATTAGTATTAGTTTGTGGAACGTGTGGAGTCTAAATGCTGTGTATGAAATGAAGTAGGCTATCTGATGAGTCAAGCGATTAAAGTTGCGTGAAAAATATTCTACTACCTTTTGACGCTGAAGGTGAAGGAGCCACCAATACTTCAGGCTAGTCTAAGATAAGCAGTTTAAATTTCAGTTATTAGTTATATTCCTATATGTATTAACTTATCCTTTGGTATTTGGGCGTAGTGAGAAAGTATGATATTTTTTGTGAAAATTACTTCTATGTTTCAAATTTAAATAATTTCTTTGAGGATATAGGCCTACTTATTTATCGCGACAAATGCAGTCAAATTCGTAATGCAATGTTGTATTTAATTAATTATATTATAATCATAGCATGCAATTCTATTTTAGCATACGTAAGTATACTTGATATGAGTACGTATTTCTCAAAATAGTTCAAATGCTTTTAAAATTTCTATCATAATCAATTTTATTTGCAAAATTTATAACAATTATTATGCAATTGAGAGAGAGAGAAAATGTTCTCATTAAAATTAAATTATAGTTTATTTAACCAGAATTTTGTCCCGCAGGAGTTCTTTTACATGCCAAAATCTACTGACATGAGCCTGTCGAATACACTTAAATGCAATCGACCTGAGCCGGGATCGAACCCGCAACCTCGAGCACAGAAGGCCAGCGCTATACCGACTGCGCTACCCAGGCCGACATGTTCTCGTTAAAAAAGAGCGTGTTTCTTATTGTAAATACCGTACATAATTTCGGTTGTTTTTGGAAACATATCTCCTTTATAAAAATTACCCCATTTCTTACGGTACAGTAAGAAAGTAATATTTTATTTCTATAACTTTATTAGATTGACGCATTTGCATTTCTTACATTATAGAAATCAGAAGAATTTTGGTAATATGTTATGCCAAGAAAATAACATATTTATTATTCTGAGTTTATGTCGACCGCCTTGACTCTGTGGATAGCTTCCCACCTTAAGCGGTTCGTTGTTCGACTCCCGATGTGGGCAATGGGAGATAATTATCTTCCGTCCATTGGACTGGATGTTTGTGCCTGTCATGTGCTATCCTATGATGTCTAAGCTAGGTCGTCATGGCTAAATGACGAGTTTATTAAAATCCTTGAGGGTTGTGATATATTTTTAAACATATTATTATTCAGTTATGTTTTGACATGGACGGGAAACAGTCGGATGCATGGTACATGCTTGGCATTAATCACATACAGATGGATAAATAACAATAATAATATCTGCGAGATATTCTCATGTGCTTATTATACGGTATCCAATTAAGTGTTAATTTTATTATCGGTGTCTTAAATAATGTACATTTCTTTACTTGTCCTTTAATAATACCTTCTCTTTTAATATATTATTATTATTATTATTATTATTATTATTATTATTATTATTATTATTATTATTATTATTGGAGTGGATTTACTGTTATTCATTGCATATTTCATTCCGTTCACCAGACACATTTAAACCTTATAGCAAATTGTACAGATTTTTTTTTTTCTAATTTCATTATCCTAATTCCTGTATTTGGCGATACAGACAATCATAAAGCTTTTTCAAATCCCTTGTCATTTTTTAGATATATTGCAACCTCCTCCTCCATGGATTATAATAAACTCTTCCAAGTAGATTATGTAATACATGCGGACTCCCCTTTTGTATAGGAATTGACTCATTCATACTGTTCTTTCGTCGGATAAGACGTATGCAAGCATTTCCATGGTAACCGAAGTCAAATTTTCGTTCTGCAAGATCCTTTTTTTTTTTTTTTTTCATTAGGCCTAATGTAGGTCGAATATAGACGCCAAAAGAGAATAAAAAAGAAGAGAATAAAAGTAAGAATTAAATAAGAAATAAATAAAGAAAAAGAAATAATAGTAGAAATAATAATTGAAAGGAAGATGGAAATGAAGAAAGAAAGGATAAGGAAAATATAAAATAAAGTAAAGCAAGAAGGATGAAAGCGAAAAGAATTAAGTTTACAGAAATAACGAGAGAGATAAAAAGAAATAAGTAAAGCTTGGAATAAAAATAAAAGAAGTAAAACAAGATAGAGAGAAAAAAAAAAACAAAAATAAAGACATGGGTTAACACTCACCATCAGAATACTTTGGAGGCAATAAACGGCCGTAGCGGGTGTTGGCGACACCTAGGGTAGGGTTGTTCAAATTGTTGCAGGATCCGTCGAATGTTCTGTACTTGCTCTTCTGGCAAGGACCAACCTGCGGCTGACATTGAGCGGGCTGAGACGAAGAGAAATCGGCCGACGTGCTGCTGACAACAAGAACATTACATGAACCTAGTGATATTGAGCCTTGTTTAAGAATGGACTGGTTCGCTAACAGCGCTACTGCTGTAAGATGTTTCCATACTACTCTTTCAGTGCTTGACATAGCTATGTACCGTTTCTTCAAAGACGAAATCTGATAATTTGTGTGTGAAACTTCTACTTATAGAACTAAGTCTTTTATTCCACTACGTTCTAACTCTTGTGAGAATTCTGAATATATAGAAAAATGTAAGACAACACACACACACACGCACGCACACACACAGTTCCTTTGATTTGACGATAATTCCCTACTTTTCTTATGAGAATCGAGACCGAGATCGCTAGATTTGCAGCCGCAAACTTTACAGTGTCTGACTTGGTAAGATAGTGCTGTCGAAACTGCACTATTAAAACTACCTTAATACTAGTATTTTTCAGTCCTTTATTTCGACGTCTCCCGAAATTTAGTGTATTCAATTTTTTTCCCTTGATTGTGCGGGAACTTGACTTTCGTCATTCACTCATATGAAGCCAGTTATGAAGACAAATTTACCAACAGAGTCGTTGCCCAGGATGCGCCACAGGAGGCTTGTCTACGCTACACGCGCGATGAGATGAGATGATGGAGATTTATTGGGATGTCACAGGGGAACCGGAGCTCCTGGAGAAAACCCCTATGTTACCTAAACCACGGATTTGCCCAACACAAGTTATAAATCGAAGGATCACGGTCCTGCACGTTCCTATTTGCATAATTATTTAATAACAGATGAGTTTACTTTTTTGGAATCATGCATAATATTAACATTACGTAAATAATACAGTAATAAAAGAATAGCTCACTTTGTTCAGACCCTAAACTATTAACATAAATTAACAATATTCTTCAATCTATTCACGACTGTACACAGCTCCACAGAATGCCACTACGCGTTGCTTATGAGAACTGCGTATCGTTCGTAGCGAGCGGGAGCAAAGCGAAGTGCGGTGACATCTATAACTCCTCGCTGTACTCAACTGAAATGTACTGTTTTGGTACGAACATCCTACCTACGGTTATGAGCAGGCTTCGAGACTTTGGACCCGATACAATAAGTTTACTGTGCATGCACTATAGATTGTTGACTCGCTGCAGGTAGATAGAGATGTGTTGAGGTAACAACGTTGCTATTTAGAGTAGAGTACGGTAGAATGGGGAAACACGCATATGTACATTCTGAAAGTAAATATACATTGCACAATGATAATGTCAAAAGAATGTGAAAAGCATTTATTCTCCTGTCTTTTATAAGCATTTGTGTTTAATTATACACAGTGTTAATGGTGGAAATAAGCATGTAGTAATTTTAATTTTTTCATTTATCCTATTGGTCGTCTTTAGGAAGTGCAGTTACAGTACCGAATTGCAATGTACCTACTACAAGATACATTTTCAGTGTCTCAAACGTAAATCTTTTTCGGTTATCTGCCAAAGTTTGTACTATAGAAAGCTACGCTCTACGTCGCATGACGTGATAGGAGCAAAACGAAAAAACCTAACATCATTGCAGTCTCTAAGAGACAGTCCTTTATTCTCGGGTGACTCTATGTCCACTAATTTGCTGTTTATGTTACACAATGTTTACATAAAATTGATTTCCACTTCTGTTTTACACGTTCAGTAACCGGTGTACTTGATGTCTCATTAATTCTCTGCATCATTTTCTAAATTAATTTGAGAGCGTCCGGCATCTCTTGCTCTGACTTCTCTAACCGTGTAATAGTTTCAGACAAAGTTTGTATGAAAACCAAATTATTCGTCAGTATCTTCAAATCCAGAGCGTTTTCCTTTGCGTATTTGTTGTCATCCATTCTATAGTATCCCCACCCACTGTAGCTTTACCACTATACTCAGTACGCCGTTATGCGGATTTCCCACTGAACTGCTCTATTGGGTCCGAAGTCTCGAAGCCTGGTTATGAGACATTCTGCATAGATATATAAGACTTGAATACACATAGGCTATTTACTCGCAGAAATATCTATGATTTGAATTCAGAAATTGGCTCTCAGAGATAAAATGTCAAAACAGAAAACTGAGACAAGAAAGATATAGTCGATTATTCTATCTTATGTAAATTTTCTTTCACGTGCGATAAACCTGACAGTGATGGAATCTCTGGTCTACTTCTTTTCTGAAGGAAACATACTGTATTAAAGATTTTTATTTCCCTTAAAATTGTCTATCTCCGTCGAGTATGAACCCACAAATGAAGGGTTCAGAGCCATAGTGGGCCAAGCGCCATTTATTAATAACAGAGAAAGCTAGGGTTAAAGTTAAGTGAATACCATAGTTTAATGAAGATTGACATATAATTTAATTTTAATGTGCATACTTTATATTACTTGCTATATGTTTCGTTAAATTATGGTAATCACTTAATTTTAAACTTTGTTTTTTCCGTTTTTAACAAATGACGCTTGGCCCACTATGGCTCTGAACCCTTCAAATTTCGGATCTACTGACAAGCAATAGCGAAAATCTTTGTAATTACTAGTTAATATGTAGTGTTTGTATATTATGCCAATGCAGAACTATACAGAATTTGTGATCCAAAATAATGATAGTAATGAATCAAGCAAGAACGGAAGAGACGACTAATGCGCATTAATAAGTGATGATGGGAATTACCTGAAGTAGCTACCGCCTGAGAATGAGGGGAAGGCTGAAGAGCCACCGCCGAAGATGCTGTAGTCTGATCCGAAGAAGCTGTCGCTGCTAGGCTGGGCTGAGTAATGCCCTACATTAGAGTAACCTGAAACATAACAACACTGTTAAATGGGAACTATTCAGCTCGCGATTGACGTTGGTTAATTACATTTTTATTGGATTATCATGACTCAAAAAAAAGTTTACAATGAATGTAATTAGTTAGACCATAGCTTTCGCCCGCTCTTCACTGGGAACGCACATTTTAATAAATGTTTCCCCGCGCATGAAGTGATGTTATGCACGAACTAAATTGTTACCGCGCAGTTGAAATTTCACGTTGAAAACATTGCTGGAAACACTTATAAAGATACGCGCAGTCGTTAGGTATCGGGTAATGTAAAAATGTTTTGCTCAGAAGATCCTCGTACGAGTAATTAAAACTAGAGAAAATGTTGATGTTACTGTTGATACGGAACCATGAGTTCCCTGACCAAAAGCTAACATGTGTGCAAGAATTTATCATACAGTGACACAAGGAAAAAACATAATAGGCTATAAGATAAATAACATAATCCGAATCTTGACTATACCACCGCTGTACAACAAAGATGAATCAATTTCGTAGAATTTTCAAGAAGAGGGAACAAATGAACTAGATTATTAGCTAATATTTAACTTCTATTCCTTTTTTTAAAGTTGAACATACTGTATACAAGCGAAAAAAAGTCAATTCAAATTTTTATCCTTGCAGTGTTTAATTCAGATCTATTCCTTTGAAAGGGACATAAATTCATCAGCTGAGAAATGGCAATGTATTTTGAAGTAAAATTAATCTTTTGAAAATAAGTAATAGTAGAAAAATTTCTGCAATATTTTTCTATTTGCGTGGACACATACTACCGGTACTTAAAAATCATAAATATATATATACATTAAAAATTGTCAGAAGTTTTTCTTTTATTTTATTATTATTTTAAAGACGCTGTATTAACTACTAGGTTGTTTAGCGTCGATGACATTGATGATAGCGAGATCGTATTTGGCGAGAATTCGCCTTATATTACCTGACATTCGCCTTGTGGTTGGGAAAACCTCGGAAAAATCCAACCAGATAATCAGCCCATACGGGTTTCAAACCCACGTCAGAGCGCAACTCCAGATCGGCAGGTAAGCGTATTAGCCGACTGAGCTACGCCAGTGGCTTTTCTCAAGTTAGGCTACAAGTTATATTAATTTAATTCATAGAATTGTGTACAACGCAGGACAATTTTGCTATTCAAATTATATATTTAAAATATTTAAATGTACCTACCGATTTTATCATTATTTATTAAAATTTATAGTTTGACATATATAAGAGAATATAATGGTGTTATGAACGTATTGAACAGAAGAATATAGTAAATACCTCTGATTGAGGTTCTGGATGATATGTATATCTATTATCAAGCAGTAGGCCTACATCTCACTGGACGATATGTGTCAGAGGAAGAACAATTGTTTGTATGCATCTGAAGTCTGACTAGTGGAATATGTAGCTAATTGGCGATGTATGCATTGGAGGGGGAAAGGAACTGGCCACCCTACCCTATTATCTCCTGGTCTATTTGCCTCATGAGTGATGCCTTACTGGTGTTACTTATGAGGTTCAAACCTGTCTTCGGACAGTTGACTAAACAACAATATAGTAAACATATGAGTAAATTGGAAGTACGGAGATTCTAATCTGGGATCACAAATGAAATGGTTTGCGTTGTTACACTGAGAGGTTCACATACAACCTGCAACTGATATTAGTAAGAAACCCTACTCCTGTAATCTAAAAGTGTTAAGAGTCTATAAGTTTACAACTTGGTACAGTTTTCTTAATAATATCGTATTTCCAGGTCGCTACTTCTCATGATACTGTTTAGTCAAATTCCGAAGACGGATTTGAATCTCAGAAATTACACCAATAAGGTATTACCCATGAGACAACTAAGCCAGGAGATAATGGGGTAGGGTGGCCAGTTCCTTTCCCCCTCCATTGCATATATCGCTGACTAGTAAAACTATACTAATCAGATTTTAGAAATTCAGCACATGTGGACTACAATAACCTCTTTGCTTTGAATTGAAATAGTAAGGGTTTTATATCCAAATGTTTCGTATAAAAATTGTATACAGTCATATGTACGTACGTACGTACGTACGTATGTATGTATGTATGTATGTATGTATGTATGTATGTATGTATGTATGTATGTATGTATGTATGTATGTATGTATGTATGACCTTGAAAGTTTAGCGTCCTCACCTGAGGGTATGTGAAAGCCATACTCGTCTTCTTCGGCTCGAACTCCAAACGACAAACAAAGCAGGACGAAACCCGCCCTCAGCAGGAGAGGTAGCATATCTTCGTGCTCAACCTGAATCAGAGGAAAAAATTTACGGTAAAGAGAACAGCTTGTAAAGTTGTAATAGGTTATGCATATATCAGTTCTTTACTGTAACGGAGATAGATTAACATGTTTTTCACACTGATTTTACAACTGTAGACCTATAAGTGCATTACTATGCCGTTAAGTCCGAGTGGCCTGAACGTTTGAATTTGGGTTCCATTCTCTAAGTTTACAGCCTGAAGGCTTTCATCATCATTGTCACTATCAATATTATCACAAACTACGCATAAAGAGTCAGGAGCTGGCCAGCTTAGAGAATTTCCGTGTTTCCCTTTGCTTGCTCTGCGGAATGTTCAACGTATGATTCTAAAGAATTCATTGGTTAAAAAGTTTATACAGTCCATTAGTTTCCAGTTGCTCTCTGCATATAAATATGGAAGAATTGTTAAAAGAGAACCTCTTTTTCCAGCATAAATTCGACTTGGGAACGTCGAGATTTAAACTAGAATTTCCAGTGTGGTGGACCGATAATTTAGCTGTTTGTGTAATGGTACGCCGAAGTATTTCCGAAATCTTTGACAAAAACGGCCGACTCTTCCCAGTAGTCCTATGTTTGATATTCTACAGACCATAATACATTTTCGTACCCTTTACGTTAGCAATTACATCCGTGTTACCAGTGTAAAAAATCGAAGCACCGGCGTTCTAAGAATATGCAAATAATTGAATCTTGCGGTCTAAAAAACGCTAATAGAAAAGCTGCAATGATCTTCTGATCCAAGAAGAGATATCACTCCTGTGAGCCAAGAAGAGATATCACTCCTGAACGTATCGCCACGGGATTCGAACCGATAATGCAAATACTGCTATGTGAATGCTTTCACATTTTCGTGTCACTCGGGCCTGGCACTTCACAAATACAACTGTCGCTTCTAGCTCTTTCCGCCCACATCTATGAGGGTGAAAGAATTTGTCCTATCCATAGTGATCTTTTTTTTTTTTTTCGTCATATGAAAATCTTCACTTACTCTATATCTCCTGGTCGCCGTCATCTTTCTTTATTTATATCGTTACTGTCATTCAGGAACATCTGCCAGCATAGGCTCTACGTTTTACTTTCACATAAATTTGTAAAAATGTATGAAAGAAAATTAAAAGTATAAAAAACAGTGAAAGATACAATATCTTATGAAAGAAATGAACACAATACTTAGGCTAAGTGAATGGGTTATGATTGAGTTTATTTGCACTGCAATATCGGCCATATGTCAGATGAGATTCTGGACGACCTATTCATAATGATAACGATGGTAATTTATTATCTTTCCATGAGTATAATTTGTTCATATAGAATACGCTAAAGTATACGTGATATGTTTTTGAAATAATTTAGTAACAGCCTATATTGACTTTCGAGGGAGAGAAATAGGCATGATTTAGACATTAAGAATATTCGCAGAAGTGCTTGAATATTAAGGGGTTAGGTACAGCTTACAGCAGTAAAATTTTTGGACATATTGAACATTTTTTTTCTCCATTACTGTATATTGTACAATAATGAAAATTGGTATGTGTAAAACACTGTCCTTCTGCTATATGAAAAAATTATTTTTATTATTTAAAAAAATTATTTTTTTTTTCCAAATTCAAAATGGTGGCAGTTCACTGTGAAGTGATGAAGCGTTTCCCTCATAACTCATAAACTTGTTAACTTTTTCATATTCTTTCTCTTTTATTTTATTGCTGAAACTCATGTTTACAATATCATGCTCTTTCAACTACATTCCTTAATAAATAATATTTTTTGTTTTGTGTAAGAATACTGATATTTGACCATTTTTTAAAATTAATTTATATTTTATCACACAATCTATGAAAGGAAGAGAAGTGATCTTGAATCATATTGTAGATATGCCATGCATAAATACACACAAAAAATTTCATCACAGAATGTTGGATAGTTTTTGAGTTATGTGGGAAATGCTTCATCACTACACAGTGAAATGAATTTTGAAAAAAAAAAAAAATATATATATATAATTTTGTTTAAATCTTAAAAATATTTTTTCATATAGCAGAAGGACAGTGTTTTACATACCGGTCTACTAATTTTCATTATTGTGTAAGATACAGTAATGAAGGAAAAAAAATGTTGAATATTTCCAAAATTTTACTGCTGCAAGCTGTACCCCTTAAATCACTTTGAGTTTCACGTGCACACGAAAACGCTCGAGTACATAAATATCAGTCGTCAGTTATGTAATTTTATTATGAGAATGTTACAAAAATGTTAGATAATGGAGTAATAAATTGTTGTCGCTGGGAAGAAGTGTCGGCCTAGAGAATGTGGATTTAATAGACGTAAATATAAAATGTGAGTATTTAAACTATATTATACACTTAATTTACTACATTACATAACAACACGGACAATGTATGTATAATATGTTGCATGTATTAAGATTTATATCACGTCATGTCAATCATAAAAATGCAGGCCGGTTCCATTTTTCAAGATAAGTTCTGGTTTGAAAGTCACGTGTGCATGTGTGTAATTAACAGGCTTAATGTAATAACGCCTTACACATATTTTTACGCTAATATGAACTGGCCGCTATGCCGACCTGAAGTGGCACACGACATCGTACAAAGGCGGAACATGTGAATGAGTTTGCAGTATTTCTGTCATGTGTGGGGATGTGAGGAACAGACTAGCGAAATGGTTTAGTGTTGTATAAGGACTTTACAGCTGATATGAATAACAAATTCACTTTCTAAATCTGAAAGACATCGCCTCCCAATAACAATCAGCTGATTCAATCATACAAGTGCACTAATGTAAGCCGAACCAACATGCATTTTAATGTAATCGTTCAGGATACGGAAATGTTTTTCTATAGGTGTAAATTTTACTTCGTCATTTCTGATCTGATTCTGTTACGTAACATTTTGCTCTGGCATTCGCTCCAAGTTGTAAACAGAAAAATTGAACATATTTTTATGATTCTGCTCTATTGCCAAGTTAGGCTACAATCTTAAAAAATTACTTAAAGCCACGTACAAAATCTGCCTCTGGTCAAAATTATTCCTATTAATGAACATTAACAGCAAATTTATTAATTACTATAAAATAATTATAGGACATGTAATAGATTATAAAAAAATAAGGTTGGTCACGAGAGAATCCCGTCACCACCCGGGATTGAATCCCGGACCTTCCAGTCCGTAGCCACCTCCTCTGCCAAATAATCTACCCAGCCGCCTTATTCATTAGGTATTTACTATAATTTTTCGGTTTCCATTTTCATCCCGGCATTACGATATTCAAATCAGATATCAATACGTAACATAAATTCAAATTCATCTTTTTTTTTAGTTGGTTATTTAACGACGCTGTATCAACTACGAGGTTGTTTAGCTTCGATGGGATTGGTGATAGCGAGATGAGGCCGAGGATTCGCCATAGATTATCTGGCATTCACGTTACGGTTGAGGAAAACCTTGGCAAAAACCCAACCAAGTAATCAGCCCAAGCGGGGATCGAACCCGCGCCCTAGCGCAACTTCAGATCAGCAGGCAAGCACCTTAATCGACTGAGCCACGCCGGTGGCTCCCAATGCATCTTATATTATAGATAAAAAAGATCTAGGGTGCTATTCATAGACATTTCGCTAGCCCGCGCTACGAGCGTGCTAAACTAGTCCCGGCTATCGACTGGTTACTTGCACAGGATTCATATCGTATCATATCGCTAACACTGGTTTATGAATACGAAAAACGTTACGGTAGTTCGCTGATCATCCGCCGGAAGCCCGCGCTAAGAATGTCTATGAATATGGTCCCTAGAATTTTATAACGAGATTAATATTCTGCTCTATGGTAACGAAGTACAATCAGGGTGCGAATTAACGGGGGGGATAGGGGGATTCCCCCCCTGTTGGAAAGTTATCCCCCTCTCATAAATTCATATTAACATCCCTGCCAGGGATAACTTCTATCCCATCTCACAAAATATAATTTTTTAATACGAGTATACTTTATAATTACAGTATAAAGTAAGAAAATAAAATAATATTAATGTATTATCACCACCGGTAAGCTGACAACAATCAATAACTTAAGAATTACACATCTTATCTTAAGTCTACTCATGGATATAATTATTATTATAATCAAGATGCAAGACAAGCAATTCAGTGCGACCAAGCGTTGAGCCGTATCGAATGAGGATAATAATAATTTTATGTATGGTATTCTGTATCTAGGATTCTATCCCCCCCATCAGAAATCTTAATTCGCACCCTGAATAATGTAGCCTACTATGTAGTATGTGGAACATAGGAAATGAAGGGTCCACGGAAAGAACAAGCTAAGACACTTTTACAGGGGTGTAATTCTTAACTTTAACACATTCATAAGACATTATTAATTTACATCTCATTTAAATTACCATATTACAACGCAGGTTTTTTCCTCATTCTGATTTACTAGAGAAATAGTTCACTTTATGATCTAGCAGATGGGACCAAAAACAAAAATATACAAGAAGTGGCTTAGCTTGTTCTTTCCATGGACACTTCAAATGTATTCCTAGAAAAGAATTCTTTAGTTCCATGTGTACATTGAAAATAACGAAATGCAGATATAAATCCATTAAAATCAGAGCAATTTATTTCGATATCCAAAATAAAAGAAATTACCTTCTAGAACCACTCCTAGTTGCATCGAGTTCGTGGAAAGATAGAGATATGTATGAAGCAATGAAACCGAGTTATATGGGTGCAATAAAACATTTCCTGTTAAATACGTGTCTGCATGAACTGAACTGTTATTTCTCCCAAATGATATGTTTTTGTTTACTTCACACCGCATGACGTTCACCGTAGCTCTTGCAAGCTGTGCGGTTGCTTTAGTTGTGCCAAGTTTATTACGCAACAATTGTGTGGTTACGGTCTGCGAACAATGAGAAATGTCGAGGCGAGACGGTCGTATGTTCATTACTGAAATGAAATGACATTGCATTTTTTTTAAATAAATATAAACGAAATATTATATGCGAAAGTTGCTAAATTAGTGTTTACGTCAAGATTTAATTATAAATATTGGACAATATTGATAGAAAGTAGAAAGCTTTCTCTTGCACCTTTGGGTGTCGTCAGAGCATTAATGTGAAAAAGTTACGCCCTGTCTGTATGAAGATATAAAGATTTTAAAACTTGAACATTTTATAATTGGAACAAAATTTTATTACTGACTCGACAGTCACATTTTTCGCTTTAAAATTATCCAAAATATGTCTGTGAGAAATATAGCGTCACAGAGTTAAAAAATTGTTCTTCCGAAAACTACGAATACAGGTATCTCAAAATTCTCTAAAATGAAAACATAAATTGTACAATTATGTTATAATTAGAAATAGCCGGAAACGGTATATGAAATTATTCATTTATTCATAGTGTTCTGCCCAGGGGCAGGTCTTTCACTGCAAACCCAGTACTCTTCAGTCTTTCCTATTTTCTGCCTTTCTATTTGTCTCCTCATACGATCCATGTATCTTATGTCGTCTGTCATCTGATATCTTCTGCTCCGAACACTTCTCCCGTTCACCATTCCTTTTAGTGAATCCTTCAGCAGACAGTTTCTTCTGAAGCAGTGACCCAACAAATTCCTTTTCCTCTTTCTGATCAGTTTCAGCATCATTCTTTCTTGATCCATTCTTTCCAACACAGCTTCGTTTCTTATTATTTCTGTCCATTTCACAAGCTCCATCCTTCTCAATATCCACATTTCAAATGCTTCTATTCGCTTCTCTTCACTTCGTCGTAATGTCCATGTTTCTGCCCTAAACAATGCTACACTCCACACGAAGCACTTCACTAGTCTCTTCCTTAGTTATTTCTCCAGAGGACCGCAGAAGATGCTCATTTCTCTATTAAAAGCATCCTTTGCCATTGCTATTCTCCTTTTGACTTCTTGGCAGCAGCTCATGTTACTGCTTATAGTACACCCCAAATATTTGAAGCTGTCCACTTGCTCTACTGCCTCATTTAGAATTTGCAAGTTTACCTTCTTTACTTTTCTTTCTATAACCATGGTCTTCGTCTTGTTGGCATTTATCTTCATCCCATACTGCTAACAGCTGTCATTTAGCTCCAGTAGCATATCCCTTAGTATTATATCCTCTCAAAAATGGAAATTTATATTTACAGAGAAAAAGGTCTGATCTGATTCAAGGTACTGAATCTCAAGTTCTTGGCTATCAGAAGAGACAGATGTTGAAAGACAATTTGGTTCTTTTGTATCCGGTCATTACTTTTTCAGACCTTGACAGACTTTTCACAATCGAATAGTTTCATAAGTTTCGTTAAAATTATCCAAGCGTAGTGCCTCAGACACGTCACATCACAGCTATAGTAGGAATTTATTAATAGGACGAGGAAAGATATTGGCTAGGATGTCACTAATTTATATTTTTAATATCGAAGCATATATAATTATAATACTTTGAAACAGTTTAAAATGCTTTTCACTACGATTCGATAGATGTTATTTCCAGAAATAAATCCAACGTGCCAGGTTCGATTTTCAGCAGCTAAATATAGATGTTTTCTTCCAGCACTATTGTTCGTATTCTTTATATCATGTTTGCCCTATGTTATATTAAAACATAGCTTTGCACAATGTTGAACATATGACTAGAAAGTATTGTTGTTTTCAAATGTCTAGTATTGGTTGAAAATCACCACAAGTCAGAATATGAGCCAGTAGGCCTAAACCTTGATTACATATGTTGATAATTAAAATAACGTATTTTTTTAAATGGCATGTAACTCAAAAGGGAGTGCTCAAACCCAATTCTTCAACGTAGAAGAGAATAGTGATGATATTTAAGTCAACATAATTATCCGCATATATTTTTAAGAATATTGGGCTTTCTAGCATCTTCTGTTACCATGTGAGGATTTCTTACTGTCAACATTTAAAAATAGCTATACCTCCTGATCACGTGTTAGTATGCAGTGAAACACACTTTGTTTAAGGCAGCAGGACAATACAAGATAAGGTACAGTATATATTATATAGTATCTTAGAGAATCGAACTTTATTCCGCTGGATTTATATTCAACTGACCCCTAAAGCCAGCGAAGAACAGGTTAATACATCAATTATTTAAATGTATGATTCAAGATTTTATTGTCCTATGAATGTTATAAAAACAGTAAAATGTATTTGAACATGCCATAATAGGAGAAGTAAAACTATTTTCAGTTTCAGATTCCATATGTAGTTGCACACACACACACACACACACACACAGTGCTTTATCCTGGCGGAATGCGCCGGATCGGCTTTTCCATCATGAAACCCGAGGAATGTGTTAATAATTAATTTTTATTTGAAATTCGCTTAGGTCTGGAAAGTCTTAAAGTTGGGTGAAAAGGAGACTAAGAATTACAAAATTCCCGTGTAGTAGATAACAATCGTCTCCCAGTCGTTGTAACATACTCTACACAGGGTTCCACCACCTTTTTCTCCAGAAGAAAAGCACACGCGTTTTCATGTGAACCGAGTGATAAAGCGCAGACTGTCGAGATGACTGAAAAAATATATTACCAATCCGAAGACAGCGAAAATCAAGGAAGATTAATAAGACTACTGAGTCAACAATGACAACCTGAAGCGGTTGGAGATGTAGCCCATCTCCGATGATAGTTTATGATTATGACAAATATGACAAACGTGATGAAGTAGTACTAAGAACTGATAAAATCGGCTGGATCGCTTGTTAATAAACCACTTAATTTCATTCATTGTTCCGTAAACATAACTTCATTGGATGACTAAGAATAATTCTACGAGAAACACTTGAAGGTTTTAGACAGCTGTTGAATTCACTGGCGTACTACGGGAATGACTTGCGTAATAATATTGAAAGGCAATTACTAAACTCTACCGTGTCCAGTGTCATAATTGTGTGCAGCCTCAAGTGTCGGCATTAAAAGCGAAAGGGATACCGGAGTCGTGCTCATTGCTTTGTGGTCCTAAAGTATTGTACAGGGACTTTTAGAAGGGAGACCTTGATAACTGCGTCACGGGCAAGGCTGACAATACCGGTGAAACTCTTAAATTACGGTCTATCGGTAATTTTTAATTGACAATATTAATGGATAAAATAATGTAAGTCCATAGAGTCGCGAGCGACCCCTGGTGATCTCATAAAAGTCGTTTCTTTTTCACATAAAGTACTATGCGGTGACTGTACTATTCGGGGACTGTGTCGTGTGTCGTCGGTTTTCATATGAGGACTGTACGGCGATTGTACATAGACAGTTTTTTTTATGTTTTGCTATTTACATAAGCCTCTTCTTCTTCTTCTTGGCTAGTTGTAATCATGGGTACAGTCGAGGAAGACGTCATAGCTTGTGCGCCCTACCTTGTGTTACAAAAGCGAGAGAAGACGAAAATGAAGAGGAAAAATGAAGGGTTCAGAACCATAGTGGGCTAAGCGCCATTTACTAAAACCGTAGAAAACAAGAGTTAAAGTGAAGTTATTACCATAATTCAATGGAAACATATAGCAAGTAATATAAAGTATATACATTAAAACTAAATGATGTCAATCTTCATTAGACTATAGTATTCACTTAACTTTAACCCTTGCTTTCTCCGTTTTTAATAAATGGCGCTTGGCCCATTATGGCTGTGAACCCTTCAAATGCATAGATTCATGACTTGTGGAGGTCAAATGATGAGGAGGGCGAGTTCCACACCATATTTTGTCGCTTGGAAGATGATCCAGTGAAGTATTCATACTCTTGCACCAGTATTAACTTTTCTTAGAGTCTAGAGTTCCAGCTTGCCCTTTCGGAACGAAGGGGAAACAAGGAGTTCGACTAACAGATAACAGAACAGAGAAATGCAATATGGAAGCTTCAGAAGCCCCAAATATCTGGTGCTATACCCGAATGGAGAACAGAAACACCCGAAGTTATTTGAAGACGGTCTGTGGGTGGTTTCACACAACGTTTTCACATAAATGACTGTGCGCGTACAGTGCCCTAATCACCGGAGATCACGAGACCGAAATCGCCTCGCTAAGTGATTCCTGACAGTACAGTCCGCGCACAGTCTCCTATGTGAAAACCGAAAACAACTTGTCAATATACATAAAATGGAGAGTGCTGCTTACCAATCCACGAGAACACGACACAGTCCCCGTACAGTACCCTATGTGAAAACTGGTCTTTAGAGGATATTCACAGCGAATCTTAGGTAGGGTGCGCCAGTCCCCTCCAAACGTTTATATATCTATTTAATCTAACTTACGTCTAAGGACAACACAAACACCCAGACCGTATATAATACCACGGAACAATTCCTAACAAGGAAACATTCCTAGGAAAAGTCGAGAATCAAACCGAAAACCTCCTGGCTAGGAGTGCAGCGTCGCTAACCATTAAACCAAGAGACTGATCTATAGTATAAATATTGATATACCGAAACAAACATTTTTCTCGGTGCTTTTTAATGCTAATTAGATACAACGTAGTAAAGGAAAGAGAAAGAATTTCAATAGTAACATTCTGACGAATATTAGCCTATCAAATATTGTAAAGGCAAAAATAGACAAAGACAATACGAGTAGACCTGCTTATTGAAAATGGAAATGTTTGATCTTTCAAAATATTGTTCAGAAACTACCTCTGTAATCATTTTTAAAGGGATTTCTACCTTATGTTTGTTGTTTAGTCAACTGTCCGAACCTGTCAACAACGGATTCACGAATGTCACTCTGGTCACCTGTCGAACTTCGACAATCATCGAAAAGCCAAGCTAAGGTATGAGTAACAACGGCACTAGAAACAAAAATCCTTTTCTTTCTCGTAGCTGTTTTTTCAGGTGGCCTTCACATAAGGTGCTTCTGATAACTGAAAGGCGCCCACAGTTAAATATTATTTGGTTTCCGGTCCGCTGGACCGACCCATAGGGCAGTTCAAGTACAAGTGATTCCAGCTGCGCAGCATGTTCCGTTTGTGCAAATCAAGTGAATGGTACAGAATTCCTCGCTAATTGAAACCTTGTCAATCGGGTTCCAATCGCTTATTCAACTGGTATCCGTCATGCTTTTTTATGACATCCAGTGTCTGTGTAAAATTGCTAATCACTTCTTACAGAGTGACAAGGAGTGGGGAAACAGGTCACAAAACGTTTAGCGACACAAGGGGCACTAGGGATTAACTGCAAAAAGGGTATAAGAACTCGGTATGCAGTACTTTGATATCAGTGGTCCATGACAGACTTTCTCTCTCGTTTATAATAGCAACTACGTGTATTAAAATTATTGACCTCAATTCCTCTTGCAGGATGGGTTAAATCCGACGTCCCTCGCAATTACATTACTTCAGTTTAGAGCATGTTTTAACGATACTTTCGGCTGCATTAGTGAGAGCATTGAACGAATAAGTAATGTCATAATGTTGGAAGGTACTAAGTTTAGTCGTTTAATCGTAAAAAAGATCAAGTTCTTAACAGACATTCTGAGATTTTTTAAAAAATAAAGAAGCTGCAATTTAGGTCTGTTACGAACACTTCAGTTATATCTATCATTCCTGTTTCATTATTGATCAGTCTATGATTGCCAAATATATTATTTTATAGCATTTGTAGTTTAAAATAATGTAAAATAAAAATTACCGATTATAAACAATTGCTAGTAGATCTGTAGCACTTACATTTGATGATCTCTTCAAAAATAAAAGCTATTCAGAGTTGATGTGATGATGATAAAGTCTAATGGAACAGTGATAGAATGAGAATGGAACGTGAAACGGAATCACTTGTTGGAAATATAGCTCACGCTTCTTTATCCACCTCAAATCTAATAAGATTCTTTATTGGAAATTATTTAATTTTTGCATGTTACATGTTTTTGTATGTATTTATACTTATGACTATGTACATGATGATATAAATACTAGCCCCCCACTCACAGTAGATGTAATTTGTAATCAGTTTTACTAAACAGCTAGCGAACCGTTAAGATTCCCAGCTTGACTGGCTCTTCGAAGGCCGTATCCTGAATGAATCCATGCATTGCGGTTCACATTGGTCCATTGTGTGAGTTGCGCTCGACCACCGACAACGACAATTCTGCAGTTGTGTTGTGGGTGACACCGACTTCTCACGACCACAGACGTCGACAATGATTTCAGTTTGTGGTCCGTGTGAGTTACATAATCTGTTTCCATATAATTCAATACTAATTCCTGACCATTCACAGCACAACCACGCATAACTGCAAAATAATCACAAAGTTGACGGCCGTGTGAGTTGAGCCTTATCTTATTATGAAGTAAGTAACAAGAAGACTTTGCCTTGTTAAATTTAAATTCGGGGACGCAGTGTTGCCAATTTAGCAACTTTATCGCTAAGTCTGGCGAATTTTAACTATTTTTGGCGGCAATTTCTTTTAACTTTTCCATTGCTTAAATAAAGGTTTAGCGATTTTTTCAGTACCCTCTAGCGACAAATGCATAAAGTTGTGTGTATTCATAATACCAACTCTAGTGACTTTTGAACTACTGCTTGGCTACTTTCTGTAGGGGAGACCCGGGCAAAGAGAATAATGCCTATTTCTTAGAAACGCCAACAGGTAGAGCTTTCTGCTATGTTGCGGAGAGCTCTATATAGACAGAGTACCGCAACTGTCTTCCCTACCGCTTGCCGACAATGCGGCGCTCCGATTGGTTCACGTGTCCTCGCGCGCTTCTCTGGACCCAAAGCCCGCTATTAGTAGCATAAGAAAACCATTGAATTCAGTTTTTTTTTAATTTTAGTAGGTTATTTTACGACGCTTTATCAACATCTTTGGTTATTTAGCGTCTGAATGAGATGAAGGTGATAATGCCGGTGATATGAGTCCGGGGTCCAACACCGAAAGTTACCCAGCATTTGCTCATATTGGGTTGAGGGAAAACCCCTGAAAAAAACCTCAACCAGGTAACTTGCCCCGACCGGGAATCGAACCCGGGCCACCTGGTTGAATTCAGTTAAATGCCAATTTTCTTCTTAGTTTAAGGGCAGTAAAATTCCACAGTGTTGTGCATATGGATGTTACACAAGGCAAGAGAAAGGTATACATCTTTATCTGATACCTCAAGGGCAGAGAGATAAGAAAATAAGAAAATTTTTGGTGGCAAGGATAAACCGCGTGTCCATTTAGAAAGTAAATTATCATACTAAGTAGGAATTATATAAGAAAAAGGTAATATAAAAGGGACAAGCTTACATTGGAACTCTGTACTGCTGTATACTAATATTTATATAATTTCAGTAATTGCATGCACAACTATGAAAATAATGCTTTATAATTTCTATCATGGAGGAAGTTGCTGTTACCTCGTCTGACAAATTTCTCTGAAGTTGGGGAAAATTGAACAACGTTGAATTCTCTGTCTGGTGCAGCATCCAGGCGATGACGGTATTCTGATTTTTTTCTTTGTCACCTTTATTGTTTTTTAGCCACCGATCCATAGAAATGGCACTGTACGAAAATTAATAAACTTAATATTTCGTAAGTTTATTATTCTAGAAACTGTAGCCACGCGGTTTTTCATACACACGTTACACAGATTTTTAACACAAACACATGGATGAATATTAATAACTAATAATGACATTTTTTGTCATTAAACCCTATGCGCTTTTCCCTACAAAAGGATCCACTTCCACTGTTCGAAAAACGTATACTTAACATTTCGCACAATTTAACACAAATTAATGTAGAACAGTCGAGAGTGACTATCAGATTGAACCTGTCAGAAAAAAAAAAAACTGATATTTAAAGTCAAAGTAGTACTGGAGAAGGATTTTAGAAAGCTGAAGGACAAAAAAATTCTTTATTTTGAAAGGAAAATTGACACATGTAAGACTCTTGAAAATAGCCCTAAAACCTTTGTTACACGTGCACTTAGAATTGGGAGCTTGCCCGTCAACATTTCTGAAAAGTAGAGACTTTCATTCTATATAAAAAACAAGGAGTTATCCATTTTTAAAGTTATTGTTTTCGTAACGGGGTAAGTGGGTTGGGTGACCCTTTCGATATTTCGTTTTAGAAATTCAGTGTCCATCATTCTTCCACCTTGGCTGTTTGAGGATCACTAGAAGAAAAAAAACATTACTTGAGCTCTAAAAATTAGTTTCCTTTTAACATCTCTCTTTAGTTATTGCTTACAAAAGGTCAATATATTTCTTCCCCTTTTATGATTCTGCCTTTCCGAATACTGTATTCAACAAAACTCTTCCCCTTTTAAGATCATGTATGTACATAGCGAAGAGGAGATTTTCAATGTAAAGTTACAACACATTATTGACCAGTATAACTAAAAACTATCCTCTAAATAAGTCTCCGAACATATTACAGATATTCCTAAATGAAATGAAACAAAATATTATTTGTTATTAATTAAAAGGGTATGATAAATCGAGGAGTAGTGCAAAGTGTCGTAGTAGAAGTGTTGGAATGAGAGAGGCAGTTCGAACTTTGAAGTAATTTAGGTCCTATTATAAAGATTGCAATGTTAAAATTGACAAGATGGATGGAAGAACTACCTAAGTCAGGTTACGTACTTATTTCAGATAATTACAGCAGAATATGATTCTCTGGTGCCTGTAGAATGTAACAATAGTTCGGACTAAGTCATAAACCTTGATATTACACTATTTTATTAAAAACAAGCATCTGAAACTGGAATAAGGACGTAACTCAAGAAAATGAGAAACCATAGGCCTAATAATAAAATTAGATTACTAAACCATCTTTCACTATTGCTACTTCTCGTCACTGGAATTCTCTGCCACCTGAAGCCAAGAGCTGCCGAACTTTATTTTCTTTTAAATGTAAATTAGAAAAAATATGAATAATTTCGAGGGAAAAATTGTTCCGGGGCCGGGTATCGAACCCGGGACCTTTGGTTAAACGTACCAACGCTCTACCAACTGAGCTACCCGGGAACTCTACCCGACACCGATTCAATTTTCCCCTCTATATCCACAGACCGCAAAGTGGGCTGACAACCGTCAAGCAACCAACACTGAGTGCACACTAACTCTGTGTGACTTAAATTGTGGTTTTCTGTTAACGAACAGTGACGTATATTATGCAAATCAAGCTTTCAGGTATAACTCCCTGTGATACCCGGCCCCGGAACAATTTTTCCCTCGAAATTATTCAAATCAACTTCACAGGGAGTTATACCTGAAAGCTTGATTTGCATAGAAAAAATATCTTATGATGAGTTGCCAGACCTAACGCGTTGCAAATATTTAATGCAATGTATTCCAGTGTATTTATTTTTATTTTTTGTTTCTTATTTTTATTGTGTAATCATGTAAATCGTGTTTATTTATCACTTAACACCAATATGTATTCCACTGTTATTATTATTATTATTATTATTATTATTATTATTATTAGTCTATTTTTTATTGTGTACATTTTATTCAATAGTCGGTTTCTGCTTTAATTATGTGAATCTTACTTACTTGTAATCTAATACTAATATGTATTCCAATGTGTTTATTTTTATTTTTACTGTGTACATTTTTAATGGAATTATCGGCTTCTGTTTTTGTGTGATTAGTATTTGATTCTAACAACATTCATATGTATTCCACTATGTTTATTTTTATTTTATGAGGTAAATTTTTATGTAACTACCTCTTTTGATGTCATTGTGTGCCTAAATCGTATCAGTATGTAACTACTTAATTCCGATCCAGTTGTTGTTCAACTATGTAAGGAAGTTTCAATTATGGTTGAGTGTAAGAGAAGGCCTTACGGCCTTAACTCTGCCAGGTTAAATAAAGCCATTATTATTATTATTATTATTACTATTAAACCATTAAAAAATTGAGTAAAGTGTAATTTCACTTACGAACTATTGTAAAGATTCATTTATGAAAGTATGAGAATTTTAACTAAATTTTTTATTGGCGCACTTTTTTTACTAATTTTGTCATAACTGAATTTTTAGCTACGCACTTCTTCCATTAATCTCGAAAATTAATACTAGCCTTACAAACATATTGCAGGCAACGGATTTTACAGAGAGTGGCCGAAAATGGTCATGATTATAATAATTTTATATTCGAGTACCGGTATTTGCTTCAACTAATTTTATTTCAATATCCTAATTTATTTATCTATAAGTTTGTGTTTGCTTTAAAAACAAATGTACTAAAATTACTAAAATATTGAGCTTTTATTGGAGAATATTGCAAACAAATATGAAAGTAAAGAGTTCCACTGAAACTGAATAGGCCAGTCACCTTATTTCATGTATTCTGTTCGACATTGTATGTAAGTAACTGCCATCAAACTACATAATATACTTCTTAAAATTCTACTTGTAAAACAAGAGTATTATGGTCTGCCTGAGTTTCCTAGTTCAAAACATATCATGGAATAATACTTGCAGTACGCCTACATTATATATTTGCTCTCCCATCTTGCCAGAGCTGATACACGAATAACATGTATTTGCAACGCTTCTAATTGAGATATTACATTTAAAAGTTCATAGTGTCATGCGTGAGACATTTAGCTACATGTCAGTATATTTACAATTATTATCAGTGCCCCAGAATGGAATTTACAGCATAAAAACTGAGAGAACGCGTCAATTTCTCTATTCCAGCAATGTAAACAGAGGGAGCGCTTGGTTCCACCGTCGACCTTTGCGGTACTCTGTCTATATAGAGCTCTATGTTGGGGAAGAATCCCTACCATATTTTGCTGCTGGAACTGACTTGTCATTCTAGCTAGTAAGAGAAGAAGTCAGCGTGTGTTTAAAGAAAATTGACTTTTTCTTAAAATATTTCAAGGTAAGAGAAACATATGTACAACATACAGTATTACAGAACCTCTTTGTTATGTGATAATAATATATAGGCGATAGAATTAGTTCTAAAATGCCATACTTACGAAGAAGATTATTGACGTTTACGTTTGTATAACCTTAAATGAAAAGCGAAGTGGAGTCTGCGGGCAAAGTGAATAGGGCAAAGTGGATAACTTATCCACTATATAAGTGTCAGCTGTATTTTTGTATATATTTGTCTATTGTAATAAAGCGTGTTAGATCATTTTACATAGTGGAGGCATTAACTCACACTAATTATAAATCAGCAACACTGATCTTAATTTTTACTTAAAAAGGTCGTAATGTGTTTTCAGATGGTTTAATTTTTCAAGAGGAAGACGAAGCAAGCCAAATGATCGGAAGAAAACATGAAGAAAGCACTTGAAGAAATAAAATCTTCCAATCAGTGGTTCTGCTATCTGGCCATACAACCATAATGTGTTTGTTGATGAAGAGTTTGCTCCAGATGAACTTACAGATAGCCCACTTGAGACAGAAATCAGCGAAACGACAGCTGGCTCAGATTTAACAAATTCTGCGGTACTACCTTCTTCAACGGCTGAAGAAACAGTTAATGCTCACTCAAAATCAACCACCTCTTTGATGTCGGCATCTTCAGAGATTGACGAAATAATCAATACATCAATTACACTCATTAACATCGTGTTTATGTGTTGATTTAATTTTATTATCAGTGAATAGAAATTGAATAGAAAGGTGAAAATGTCATAGGGATATTCACTTTGCCCGGGTTAATTATTTTTTCTTAAATCATATCACTCTCCGTAGGTACGAGAAACGAATTGCTGTCTTGTAGATATGTGGACAACATGTGTCACAACCAAAGTCTTGAAGTTTTTATTTCGGGAGCACCCAAATATAGTCTGTGA